>NC_072481.1:91021450-91324481 GCF_027574615.1 Eptesicus fuscus
ATATTTAGAATCTCGTTACCTCTCCAGTTAACATAAATACCATGGGCCTACTTCCCCAATGGCAGCATGTACCTCCATACCTTGTAAGTAGAGGGCTACAGTCATACAGCTATTTATTTAATCATGAACATCAGTAACTTTCTCGAAAAGTATAGGTTAGATGACATAATAGTGTATTTAGTTCCAAAACAACAGAGACTAATTAATACAACTACAGACACTTTTGGAGAATGGTAGAATAACCCACCCTATCATACCCCTACTCTCAACCCTGCTCCCCCTACCCCTCAAATATATTTACCTGGATTTAGAGAATTAGAGTCCTTAACTATAGAAAAGCCTAAAATTAAATCACATTGTTGCTCCCGGTCAAAAAGGATTAAGGGTAAAGAAAGGCCTTTTTTTAGCAGATGGCAGATCGAATGCCTAAAAGATCTCCACAGAGCCATTAAGTAATACCAGATCTGCATATGTAAGTCCACACAATGCATACTGTAGCATGGAGAGCTTTGAAAATAATCCTCTCCTCCCCTCACCCCCCCCCCCAACCGCCCACTCCTTTGCTTGTGAAGAACTATGTATAAAGGCAAAAGTATTTCAACTTAAGAAAAAAACATACTTCTGGAAAATTCCATGTAAATCAGTTTCGTGGTAGAAAAAATTTAAAAGTTTTAAATACAAGGGGTAAAGAGACTGTCCCAAGACAAAACTATGTTTAATACTATTTTTTTTCTAAATCAATTTTCATTCCAGAAACGTAAGTACAGTAAACCAGAGGACCTCATTTCCCTTTCTTCCATTTCCTTAAAGCTAAAGCAGGGGGCTCATGAAGCAGGGTAAGTGTCTTTGGAATGTACCTCTGGAACCTTCTCTTGCCAGTCCCCCCCCCCCCCCCCCCCGCCCCCCCAGTTCTGCCGCTCTCTCAGGAAACCCAAAGGAGGTACAACAGGAACCAGTTTAGCAGATGTGGAGGGTGCATGTGGTGCGTTTTCTGTATACTCAGTGGCCAGCTTTGTTTAGACACTGAAAAAGGCAGTAACAGGGGAAATGTTAGATCAGGGGGTGGTGAACATTATGTAAAGGACCACATGGGCCATGTGGTCTGACAGCTACTCAACTCTGCGACTGTAGCACCAAAGCAGCTACAAGCAACACGTGGATGAGGTGTTATTAAACAAACAAACATACACACATCCAAAAAAACTAGTTATGGACACTAAAATTAGGATCTTGCAATTTTCACGTGTCATAAAATATTACACTTTTGATTTTTTTTCAACTATTAACAACCACGACAGGCCTCTAATACCAACTTCAGACTAAACTGGGGACATGAACATCCCTCCCCCCCTTCAATGCAAGGACATATGTCCTCCTCTTTGAAAGCTTAAACAGAAAGTTCTGTTGATTCCTACTCTGAGTTGCTAAAATAAATTAATCTCCCACCAAAATGTATCACCTGAATTCCACAAAATGTTTTACTGGCATATTAAGCCTAAAATTATTTCCAACAATTATAGTTGTGAGGGAGGAAAACCAGAAGAGAGACACATAAATAAATCTTTCTTCAAGTGTCCAGTCCCTTCCCCTTGAGTTCTCCCTCTTCCTGACAATATAACTTTCTGAAAAACAGTATCAACAAACTATCTTTCTCAAAGTATATAATGCAGGGTTCCACTTCTAGTTACACAATTTCAATGCAAAGAACTTTATACAAAACCAACTCTTCATAGAAGTAAAGAATTGCAGATAATTTCTACTAAGATTTTTAAAAACCAAAACAAAATGAAGAAAGGCATAAAAATCTCATCTACATTACCAAGGTAGTGTTTTGCAATGTTACCCACAATCATATGTGGAATAAAATTCTGGCAAATACAAATCATAACAACTTCATTGAGTACCAGTGGCATAGTAAACTGACCAAAGTTCTCTGTTAGAATTTCCTTCTAAAACTCAATCTAAAAAAACGAAATGTGAAACAAGTAAAACCAAGCCTTTCTTAGTATTATAAAGTTCTCTGATGATGTACAGAGCAGTAAAATTAATCAAAAAGGGTCATTCCAAACACCGAACCCATTTTACCTACCTCAGAGCACAGTGCAGGATCTCTAGGCCCAGGAATGTTCTACAGGATTGTGGAAGACAGAAACAAAAGGATAGGCAAAAAGTTTGCTAACACATGAACAAAAAAAATCCAAGGAGAAACCCAAACTGGTTAAAGAGCTCAGTAAGAGAAGGATGAAAGAGCAACTGTCATGGTTGCAATTACAATACCAAATAGTCTGAGAAACAATATCAGGGCAAAGCATGTAAATATATTGGCTTACAAGAAAAAGACCAAGCTACAAAATATACTCAGCAGGAAAAGTTTGTCACATTGTATCATCATCAATAACTGTGTCAGCATCCATACCGGTTGTTAATACTTAATTGGATGCCTCCCAGAACAGTGGAAATAGGCTGTTAGAATAACTTTGAAAACACAAGCAATGGTGAAAGCTTTTCTTGGGTTTGGGTATTACACCAATGGCTGGGTAATTTGGAATAACAGAGCATCATTATGGAAAAATAAATTCTATCTAATAAAGAGGGAATATGCTAATTGACCCTCACACTGTCGCAAAGATGGCAGCGCACACAGCCAATAAGGAGGGAATATGCTAATTGACTGTCCCACCCTCAAAGATGGCAGCACCCACAGCCACAAGATGGAGACACCCAGTCCCCTCAGCCCCGCCGGGGCACCTACCTCCAGAGTCCCCCAGTCTCCTCAACCCCCCAGCCCCCCAGGGCCGGCCCAAGGTGCAGGCAAGCCTAGGATGGCGGCTGCCCAGAAGCCCAGGGCCACCCGAGGCTTGCGCTGCCAACAGTGGCAGCAGCAGAAGTGTGATGGGGCGTCGCCTTTCCCTGATCGCTGGGTCACCTCCTGCCCCTGAGGGCTCCTGGACTGTGAGAGGGGGCAGGCAGGGCTGAGGGACCCTGCTCCAAAGCATGAATTTTCATGCACTGGGCCTCTAGTAAATAAATAAAACCCTTATATAAAAGAATTCTGGTGGACCTTGGAAAAGCAACAGCTTTTTAGATGAAGAAGATCCGTTTTTCACCAGCAATCTGAAACTTGCATTAACTAAGAACAGTTGTTAACTAGTAAGAAAACAGGCAGATGGTTCTACTGCAAGATATAGAGGACTAATATAAACATAACTATTTGACAGCACTAGAAAGAAACCAAGAGCCCAACACCAAGGAGATTGGACTCTTAAAACAAGGGTACCCAATGACTTCTGTGCTCCCTAATTTGCTGCTGACAGCATACAGTCAGAAAGTGGAGTCTTACAGGCTTTAGTATCCAAGAGCTGAGTCAGGACTGAACAGAGTGGCTAACATCTGAGGAATCGATAACAAAGAGAAGCCCCCCACCCCAACATATTAACCCCTTCAAGTCCTCAGCAATCTCCTGAACTATACCAGGCCAGGGGAAAGCAACAGTTGGTATGTTGGGAGAACCCAAACCACCCCCAAGTTTGATGATTCACTAGGAGGTTTCACAGGACTCAGCATACAGTCCCACTCACAGCTATGATTTATTACAGTGGAAGGATATTAAGCAAAATAAGCAAAGGGATCAAGCCTGGGGGAAACCAACTGCAGGCTTACATGGTTTCTCTCCCAGTGGAGACACACTGAATGTGCTTTGAGTTGGGTCTTACACCAATTGCTATGAGTTGTTGCAACACATGCGAAGTGTTATCTATCAGAGAAGCTCATTAGAGATTCAATATCCAGGATTTTTACTGGGGGTTGGTAACACAGGCACCCTCTGCCTAACATGCATCAAAATTTCACATTCTGGGAAGGAAGCAGATGATGTTCAGCACAAACCATACCAACATAGTCAAACTTAAACACGAGGTAGAGTTTCATATCTGGAATGGCATTATAAGGAGCTCGGCAGACACACTTCCAATAAGCAAAGTTGGTGGGGAAAAAAAATCCTAAAACTAAACTCTATGGCCATGGAGCGAATGAAGAAAGATTTACTCAAGAAAACCTGCTAACACTTGATAAGAACAAAGAAAGTTTGTGACTTTTGAGCCCTGACCCACTTCCTTCTTTCCCCACCCAGTTCAGAGTGACAACAGCTACCATCTCTCACCAGGATTCGGGCTACAGCATTCCCTCTCTCCCACTCAAAGTAGAAGAGGCAAATAAATCCCTGATGAGGATTGACAGAGAGTCAAGGTCAGGGGCTCCTTTCCTCAAACTGGCCTTACTCATATGGAGGCTCTACCCCAGGGGCGACAGGACAAAAATACTGGGGTTTTGACTGCTCTTGCCCCAATCCACTCATTGGGGAGAAATTCAATGCTGGGAGAGGCAAGCTGAGACCAGAGGTTACCACTTACTTGGCATCAGACTAGTGGTTCAGAGATTTTGCCTGGGGGAGAGGTATCTATAAGAAAAGAAATGTGACTTTATTTGAGACAGAGTTTCAGAAAGTTTAAACCTATGGATGTTCTTGAAAATGATAACTAAAAGCAACAAATTAAACTATAGCTCACCTAGTTCACCAGGGAGAACCAGGGAGAGTGACAGCCAAGAAGTGCTTTCTTGGGATAATAACAAATCTCAAAGACTGGACAAAAAAACTACCCCTGCCTACATTTAATTGGATCAGGCTTCTGAACAATTTATGCACCAGGCATTGTCAAAATCAGTAGAATAATTAGTAGAGTCTAAAGAGCTAGGTGTACTACCAAATAAAGCCAGCAGCTTAGCAAGAAGGGAAAGAGGCAAAGAAGACCCTAGTCAAACCACTGTCATCCCACTCACCCAAAGCTGGGACCTCTAGGAATCGCATCAAAGCCTCATAATGGGGGAATAGACCACTATATTAGTCTTGCCAAGACATAAATCAAACCACCAAGCAAGTAACAAAAATAAATCCAGTATCCAGAGCTGTTACATATAATCTAAAATGTTCAGTATAAAAAAATTACAAGATATGAAAAAAACACAAGAACAAATGACCCATACACTGGGAATAAAAAACAGGCAACAGAAACTGCTTGTGAGAGGGAGAGCTACCAAGTATAACAAAGACTAACAGTAAACAAACAAATATTATACCAAGATTATATGCCAATGATTTAGGTAACTTACATGAATAAACAAATTCTAAAAAAAAAGACACACTGCCCTAGCTGATTTGGCTCAGTATAATCTCAGTAGATGCATAAAGAGCAATTAAACACTCAATAGACTAGAAATAGAGGGAACTTCCTCAACCTGATAAAGGGCATCTAGAAAATACACACAGCTAATATATTAAATGGTGAAAGACTGAATCCTTTCCCCTGCCCCAAATAAAAAACAAGACCTCTCTCCACTTACATGCAAAATTGTATTAAAGTTCTAAGTAATTAAGCAAGAAAAGAAATAAAAAGACATCCAGATTGAAATGGGAGAAGTAAAATTATCTCTATTTGCAGATGACATGATCGATATAGAATAACGTAAAGGAGACCAATTAAAACTATTAGAATTACAAGCGCAGTAGCCTAACAGGCCACATAAATCAATATACAAAAATAAATACATGCAGTAGTATACTGCATCAACTGTATATAGTAGCAGTGATCCTAGTTAAAGTGAAAAGACACTGCATAATCATGGATCAGGCGATGCAACAGTGTTAATCTATACTAATAATCTATTCTATACTAACAAAAGGGTAATATGCTAATTAGACTGGGTCGACCGGACATCTTCCGGTCGTCCGGTCCTCCTTCCAGACAAAGCCACGGTGGTGGGGGCTGAAGCAGAGGCTTTTAGGGGCGATCAGGCTGGCAGGAGAGGGTGGTTAGGGGTGTTCAGGAAGGCAGGCAGGTGAGCGGTTAGGAGCCAGTGGTCCCGGATTGCGAGAGGGATGTCCAACTGTCAGTTTAGGCCCGATCCATCCTAAACCGGCAGTCGGACATCCCCCGAGGGTTTCCAGCTTGGAGAGGGTGCAGACTGGGCTGAGGGACACCGCCCCCATGCACAAATTTCATGCACCGGGCCTCTAGTCCTATATAATAAAAGGGCAATATGCAAATTGACCCTAACGGTGGAATGACCTCTTGCTATGATGCGCACTGACCACCAGGTGGCAGACGCTCAATGCAGGAGCTGCCCCCTGGTGGTCAGTGCGCTCCCACAGAGGAAGCTCCGCTCAGCCACAAGCCAGACTGACCGCTGCAAGCACAGTGGTGGTGGTGGGAGTCTCTCCAGCCTCCTCCACAGCGCTAAGGATGTCCAACTGTGGCTTAGGCCCGCTCCCTAAGCCACAGTTGGACATCCCCCGAGGACTCCTGGGCTGCCAGAGGGATGTCTGACTACCAGCTTAGGCCCGATCTCCCAGGGATTGGGCCTAAGTCAGCAGGTGGACATCCCCCAAGGGATCCCGGACTGGGAGAGGGCACAGGCTGGGCTGAGGGACCTCCCTGAGTGCACAAATTTTCATGCACTGCGCCTCTAGTATTATAATATTTCCCAAATTGATCTAAAGATTAAATGCAACCTCTACTAAAATTCCAGCTAATTTTTTTTGGGCAGATATTAGTGTACTACCCTGAAAGTCCAAATGCAATTGCAAGGGATTCAGAGTATCCCTTTCAAAAGAAGAACAACAACCTTAAAAAAGAACAGTAAAGGTAGAACTCACATTTCTGGTTTTCAAAACTTACTATAAAGCTATAGTAATCAAAACAGTGTGAAACTAGCATATAGACCAGAAAGCCCAGAAATAAACCCTTGCATGCAGGGTTTAAATGATTCCCTATAAGGTTACCAAGACCATTAAATAAAATAATCTTTTTTTTTTTTTACAACAAATGGAGCCCTCATATGCTGCTTGTGGGAATATAAAACGGTGCAGCCACTTTATATTCCCACAAGCAGATGAGGGTGCACCCCAGTGCTGACTGATTCTCCAACAATTACATATAGCTGCCATATGACCCAGCAATTTCACTTTTATGTATCTCCTCAAGAGATAGTAAAGCTCTGTCCCCATCAAAACTTGTATATAAAGGTTTTTAGCAGAACTATTCATAATAGTCAAAAAGTAGAAATAACCCAAATGTCCATTAACTGATGAATAGATTAACAAAATATTATATGCCCATGTAAGGGAATTTTATTTAGCCATGAAAAGAAGTAAGTTATGGATGAATCTTGAAAACATTATGCTAAGTAAAAGAAGCCAATCACACACAAATAACATCCTATATAATAAAACCCTAATATGCAAATCAACCAAATGGCAGAATGAGTGGTTGTTATGATGTGCATTGACCACCAGGGGGAGTTATGATGTGCACTTAAGGCAGGTGGTCAGTGCTCTCCCACAGGGGGAGTGCTGTTCAGCCAGAAGCCTGGCTCATGGCTGGCGAGTGCAGTGGCAGTGGGGGGAGCCTCTCCTGCCTCAGCGGCAGTGCTAAGGAGAAGCGAGACAAGAGGTAAGGAGCAGTGAGCAGGCAGGTGGTAAGGAGTGAGGGGTCTGGACTGCGAGAGGGAGCAGGCTGGGCTGAGGGACCCCCCCCCATCCCAGTGCACAAATTTCATGCACTGGGCTTCTAGTATATGATTCGATTTTTAAGAAATGTCCAGAATAGGCGATTTTAGAGGCAGAAAGTAAATTAGTGGTTACTTAGGCTAGGAGAGAGGGAGGCAAGATGTAGGAAGGAAAGGCAATGGAGGGAGGGCATAAGCAGGTGACAGCTAATAAACACAAGTTTCTTTTTTAGGTGATAAAAATGTTGTAAAATTGACTTGGTGATGGATGCAATACTATAAACAGCCTATTAATTATATAATCTAAACGGGTAAACTATTTTGTACCTGAATTAACCTCAAGAAAAGCTGTTTGTAGAGGAACAAGAGCTGAAATAAAATTTTTTTTGCAACAAACCTTCAAGAACCACAAAGGATCTGAAATTTTACCTATCTGCTGTCTGCCAAGTTAGCTTTCAAAATTTTCATCCATGTTGGTAAAATACAAGATTCCTCAAAATCCTTTATTACTCATAGCAGTAACAACTGTCTGAGTATCAGCATTTTATTGCTCTGATTACTTGAGCCCCGATTCCTATTAGGGCACTATAAAGAGGGCCGGATAACAGGCTCATGCAGTAGGTTACAATACAGGTAAGGAACCCAGAGCTTGGGCAACCAAGTCTCTGTAATGGTCAGGTAGCATGTCTGTTGCATTTCTATCATCCAAAGCTATAAGCAAATCTACCTTAAGGTCTGAAAGGAGACACTATCTTTGTCTCCAGGATTGTTTGTTGCGCCAACATCATTGAAAAACTAATGCAAAGAGGAAAAAATGGCGACCAAGTAGAAAGACCTTTCTGGCACCTCCTCCCAGGGACAGACTGGAAATAGAACTAAAGTGGGGAATATACACCCGGAATTACCAACGGAGGTCCACCTGAGGTGGAGACTTATATCAAGGAAGGACAGAAAAACACCTGAGACCAGTAGGAAGGGCAAGGTCTTGAGAAGAGCTAACCCAGCTTCCAGGGACGGTAGGCCAAGAGTGAGGAGTGGCTAAGGGAAGGTCTGTTCCCTCAGAAGACAGAGGCCCAGAATCCAGGCTGGGCTCCACAGTCTGAAGTACCAGAACCCAGACCCGTGGGGCCCACCTAGCATCCAGCCATGAAAGACAGCAGGGTTGCTGGCTGGGGAAGAGTCTGGAGATGGTAGACCAGAGCAGGTCAGAGAGAAAGCTATAATTTTGGTTTGGTTTGGTTTTTAAACCCAGAATACAGGAGTTTTCATTTGCAGCTACTCACTGGAGGCGACGGTGTAGGGAGAGAGGCGCAGACTCAAGCTGTCTAAGAGGAGACTGGGGTGGGAAGCACTGAGAGGAGATGCCAGGAGTCCCGCATTTGGTCCTATACCCCCAAATCAAAATGGCCATTTTAACTGAGAGGAGTTAGCTACTCCCAGTAGCTGCAGGGCAGGAAAAGAAAAAGGTGATACAGCCTGCCCTGCTTCAGGAGTCCTTCCTGCCACACCCAGCATTTTGACCTCTTCAGAGCGGGGGGGGGGGGGGGAAGGAAGCAGAGGCCAAGTCTACAAGTTTTTTTTTTTTAAATATATTTTATTGATTTTTTACAGAGAGGAAGGGAGAGAGATAGAGAGTTAGAAACATTGATGAGAGAGAAACATCGATCAGCTGCCTCCTGCACACCCCCCACGGGGGATGTGCCCGCAACCAATGTACATGCCCTTGACCGGAATCGAACCTGGGACCTTTCAGTCCGCAGGCTGACGATCTATCCAAACCGGTTTCGGCAAGCCTACAGGTTTGAACAGTCGCAGGGAACATCAGCAGTGATTGGATTGGGGGAGGGACCATCCACCGCACTAACCTGAGAACCGGACTATAATTTCCCCATTTGGGAGGGCTGATAGAAACTCCAGGTTTTCAGCAAATCTCACTGGACTGCATATAAGGATCTCTGTCCAGCCAATGGCAGAGTAATCTTCTGGGCTACTTGCAGATGAGTAGGGAACAGGGAAACACACCTACCACATTTCTGGAAAGCTAAACAGCACCTCCTCCACCTAAAGCCCTTTCAGAAACAGATTGTTGGAGTAAGATTGACAGCTGGCTAGCAGGCAAAGGCAGGCAGAGGCAGAGCCCCAGGAATCAGAGGAAGTTGTTGAAGGGGCCTTGGGCCCCATACTGCTAACAAATCTGCTTTAGAGGGCAGACTGGCTGCTCCTGCTTGCAGCCAAGTCCCGTGGAGACGGACACAAATGGATCACTTGAAGCTTCAAGCAGATTGTTTCTGACAGTGGTTAGCACCTGAGTACCTCACAGGAAGGCCGGAACTGTCAGACAGAACAGTCAGTCACAGTCATCAGAAGAGTAGGATCCAAAGGGATCTTCCATGGAGCATTAAACTCTATTGAAACAAAAACCACTTCACTTTTTTTCCCCGATTTTTTTTCCTTCTCTCTTTTCTCTTTCCTTTCCCATTTTTCTTCTTAAATTTATATTCATCTATCTGCTTTATTGATTTGTTATTGTAGTCTCTATTATTTTGTTCATATATCTAATTTTCCTCTTCCCTTCTCCTACTCAATCTTTTTTTTTTCTTTCTCTCTCTTGCTTTTCTCCTTTCTCTTTTTTTTTTCTTTTCTTACTTTGGGTCTGTTTTATCCTCTATATTCCTTTTCAAAATGTTTTCTTCTTTCACTCCTTTATTTTAAACTGTTTTCATTTCTGTATTCCCCCAATTCTTTGCTCTTATTTTCTTTATTTCAGCTCTACACCTACATATTCCTCCACCCCCCCGTTTTTTGTCTGTGTGTTTTGTTTGTTTTGTTATTTTTCTCCTCACATATTTTTCTTCTTCTATCATTATTGCTCTCATCAAAGTGGGACTAGAGGGATCATACCTCAACATAATAAAGGCCATATTTGACAAACCTACAACCAACATCATATTTATTGGGCAAAATTAAAACCATCTCCTCTAAGAATAGGAACAAGACAAGGATATCTACTTTCACCACTCTTATTCAACATAGTACTGGAAGTTCTAACCACAGCAATCAAACAAGAAGAAAAAATAGACATCCAAATTGGAAAGGAAGAAGTAAAACTGTCATTATTTGCAGATGGTATGATATTATACATAGAAAACCCTAAAAGACTCCACCAAAAAACTATGAGATTTAATAAAAGAATTTGGCAAGGTAGCAGGATACAAAATTAACACCTAGAAATTGATGGCATTTTTATACTTCAATAATGAATTCTCAGTAAGGGAAAATAGAAAAACAATCACATTTACCATAGTAACAAAACAAAAAAAAATTAAGATAGGAATAAACTTAAACAAGGAGGTAAAATACCTATGCTTGGAAAAACAACAGGACATTGAAAAAAGAGCTAGAGGAAGATATAACAAGTGGAAGAATATACTGTGTTCATGGATTGGCAGAATTAACATCATTAAAATGTCCATCCTACCCAAAGCAATGGGTAGGATGGACATTTTATATATATATATTCAATGCAATGGACATTTTATACAAATATTCAATCTATATATTCAATGCAATCCCTATTAAAATAAAAAATGTTCTAGCCAAACACTCCAAAAATTCATATGGAACCAAAAAGAAAAAGACCCCGAATAGCCACAGCAATCTTGGAAAAGAAGAACTAAGTTGGAGGAATTACAATACCAGATATATCAAGTTATACTACAAATCCACTGAACTCAAAACAGCCTGGTACTGGCACAAGAACCGGCACAATGAAACAGACAGAGAACCCAGAAACTGACTCAAGCCATTATGCTCACTTAATATTTGACAAAGGAGGCAAGAGCACACAATGGAGTAGACAGTCTCTTCAATAAATGGAGTTGGGAAAATTGGACAGGTACATGCAAAAAAATGAAACTAGACCACCAACTTATATCATACACAAGAATAAATTCAAACTGGATAAAAGACTTAAATGTAAGTCGTGAAATCATACAACTCTTAGAAGAAACATAGGCAGCAAAATCTGAGATATCTATTGTAGCAATATGTTTACTGATACATTTGGGGCCAAGGAAACTAAGGAGAAAATAAACAAATAGGACTAAATCAAAATAAAAAGCTTCTCCACAGCAAAATATCCATCAAAAAAATGAAAAGAGAGCCCACTGCATGGGAGCACATATTAGACAATGATACATCTGATAAGGGGTTAATTTCCAAAATATATAAAGTACTCATACAACTCAACAAAAGGAAGACAAACAATCCAATAAAAAAATGGGCAGAGGACCTAAACAGATACTTCTCTAAAGAGGCCATACACATGGTCAAGAGACCTATGAAAAAATGCTCAATATCACCAATCATCAGAAAGATGCAAATTAAAATGACAATGAGGTACCAGCTTACACCTGTCAGAATGGCTATCATCAACAAATCAACCAAAGACAAGTATTGGTGAGGCTATGGAGAAAAGAGAACCCTAGTACACGGCTTATGGAAATGCAGACTGGTACAGCCACTGTGGAAAACAGTATGGAGTTTCCTCAAAAAAACAAAAAATGAAATTCCCATTTGACCCAGTGATCTCACTTATAGGAATATTAGAGGCCCGGTGCATGAAATTTGTGCATGGGTAGGGTCCATAGGCCTGGCCTGTGATCAGGGCCGATCTTCCCCCGCTGCTGGCAGCTAACCCCCACACCCCACCACTGACACCGGTTGCCCTCTGTGTGGGGGGCAACCAGCAGGGCGATCAGGGCCCTGCTCACTTGTACCGCCTTGGCCTGCCACTACCCGTGTCTGCTGCTACCTACCCCTAGTTCCCTGTTCCCCATCGGGCAACTGGACCCTATTGGCCAGGGGGAGGGACTGAGAGGTTGGACGGCCCCACCCCCTGCCACCAGTCGCCCTTTGTGTGCGGGGCGACCAGCGGGGCAATTGGGGCCCCACTCACTTGCACCCGCCTTGGCCTGGCACTGCCCACGTCTGCCGCCACCCACCCCCACTTCCCAATTTCCCATTGGGCGATCAGAGCCTGCTGACCGGGGTAAGGAACAGAGAGGTTGGCCAGCAGTTCCCCATCAGGTGATGGGGGCCTGTGGGCAGCTCCTGCGTTGAGCATCTGCCCCCTGGTAATCATTGACCGGTCATTCTGCTGTCCGGTCGATTTGCAAATTACGCTTTCATATATATAGACTAGAGGCCCAGTGCATGAAATTCGTGCACAGGGTGGGGGGGGGTGCCCTCAGGGGATGTCCGACTGCCTGTGGGATCGGGCCTAAACCGGCAGTCAGACATTCCTCTTGCAATCTGGGACCGGTGGCTCCTAACTGCTCACCTGCCTGCCTGCCTGATGGCCCCTAACTGCCCACCCCTGCCTCTGCCGGCTGGTCTGATCGCCCATAATTCAACCCCTCTCCAGCCTGGTCGCCCCTCACTGCCCCTCCTTCTGGCCTTGTCACCCCTAACTGCACCCCCTGCCGGCCTGGTTGCTCCACACAGTCGTTTGGTCGCCCCTCACTGCCACCCCCGCCGCCGACCTGGTTGCCCCACACAGCCTGCTGTTCGGTCATTGCGTGAGGGCATCCCAACCAATTTGCATATTACCCTTTTATTAGTATCGATATCCTAACAAAACCAAAACGCCAATTAGGAAGAATATGTGCACCCCTGTATTCATAGCAGTGTAATTTACAATAGTGAAGATTTGGAAACATTCTAAGTGTCCATCAGCATGAGTAGTTAAAAAATCTGGTGTATCTACACAATAGAATACTACACTGCTGTAAAAAAGAAATCTCTTACCCCTTGGAACAGCATGCATGGACCTGGAGAGCATTATACTAAACAAAATAAGCCAGTCACACAAAGGTAAGTATCACAAGATCTCATTCATGTGAGATCCAATGAACAAAATAAACTGATGAACAAAATGTATCCAGAGACATAGAAGCATGAAATAGACTGATGAATTTCAGAGGGAATGGAGGTTGGGGGAAGAGAGACTAACCAGGGAACTTATATGCATACCAGGGGCCCAGTGCACAAATTCGTGCACCTTGAAAAAACTGTGGGCAGTGAGGCTATGGTAGGCACAGGGGCGGGTCTCAGCCCATCCTCCGTGCCCCCACCCAGCCCCTCCAGCTGTGGCCCCTGGGTCCATGTCTGCCGGCAGCCCTGCTCCCATTCGTTGATGGTGCCGGCTCCAGTCGCACCTACTGAAAGCGCAGAGCAATTGGGGCCAGCACCAGCAGCGGGTGTGAGCAGAGCTGGCGCCGTCAGCAGGTGTGAGTGATGGCTGCTGCCCCGATTGCCCCTCAGGAGCAGGGGGAGGTGGGGAAGCCCTCAGGGGCGATCAGAGCCAGCAGCCACTGCTCACACCCGCTGATGGCGCCAAGCGATCAGGACTGGCGCCAAGGACCAGCAGTGGGTGCAAGTGAGACCAGCACTGGCAGTGGGTGTGAGTGGGGCCGTCGCTGTCAGCAGGTGGCCCCCATCTCCCCTCAGAGCAGAGGGAGGTGGAGAAGCCCTGAGGGGTGAAAGGGGCTGGCAGCTGCTGCTCACACCCGCTGATGGCGCTGGGCAATTGGGGCTGGTGCCGGGCACTGGCAGTGGTGTGAGCGGTGGCTCCAGCGCTGGCAGCGGGTGTAAGCAACAGGCAGGACTGCGGTGCACAGGAGCAAAGAATTTTCAGTAACCACCAGATGATGACAGCGACCGGCGCCTCACCTTGGTCAGGTGCCCCGCTCACCTGCTCCACCATCCTGCCGTAATCGACGCCCACCATGTTCCGCGCATGCCCCCTGGTGGTCAGTGCACGTCATAGAGACTGGTTGTTCGGTTGTTCTGCCATTCAGTCTATTTGCATATTAGCCTTTTATTATATAGGATATGCATAGCCCATGGACATAGACAATAGTGTGGTGAAAGCCTGGGAGGGGCAGTTGCGGGGTGGAGGAGGCTAATGGGGGACAAAAACAAAAGGGACATCTGTGATAGTTTCAACAAAGATAAATTTTTAAAAAAGAAGAAGAAAAGGAAAAATAATGCAAAACAAATGCAGCCAGAGTCTCTGCTTCCAAGACATACAAAAATGTAAGAAATCTCTTTAGAATTGTCTCTCAACAATATTTACCCCTTGTTTCTACATTGCGTTGGCTTTTGGGAAATTCAGTACACTACTCCATCAGCTACTCTGTTAAATCTGACCAGAGACTGGGACCATATCCAATCTGCCTCATACAACATTTAATTAAAGCTACTATCAATAGGACTCTAAGCATCAGGCTAAGCCACACTACAATCTTGCCCTAAACTATGCCTCCCATTGTCCTGGACCCAAATGGCTGAACATATTCCATAAACTATCAGGGTCTATCTCAGAAAGCCAGATGGCTTTCAGGTATAAGTATCTGAACTGACTTTTCCTCTTGCTCTGCAGCTTGTACAAAAGGATGCATTAGTAATTCCATGAACTCTGTCTTGACCCACAAGAAGGAAATCCAGAGGAATGGTATCACCCGTAAAAGCCTGAGCTGGGGCTGACTTGAATATCTCCTGAGGTGTTTTCATTGCTCATTTCAGAGAAAGTCAGGGACAAATTTCCTACCACCTTTACTATGGCTCTCACTGTTGGGCATGCAGGATGTATATACACAGTAAGGCAATTATCACTCTAGGAACTTGCCCAAGGAAATTGAGATTTGCCTCATTTTGGAGTTTTCTCCAGTCTTATGAGGGCTATATAACCTACTGATTCTTCTTTAGACACTTTAAAGACATGTTAATATCTGACTTTCATACAAATATAGTCCCAATGATGCCCCTGTTGGTCCAAGAAAGTGTTGTTTACAACTACTGGGGTTCCCTTAAGAGGGCCCTCTATCATGGAATGGTAGCATCCTGCGGTTACTGTTAGGGGGAAAAAGATACCCAGGAATGATCAGGATGAAATCCAGAATTTTTAGAATAGGTGTATACAAAATCTCTCACAACTTTTGTCTTAATCATATCCCAGGGAGCAGCATAGAGGAAATGAACCAGAACCCTTATCACAACCTTTATACAGAGAACTTAATTCAAGATGTATTAAAAACCTAATTATAAAGGTTAAAACCATGAAGCTCTTAGAGCAAAATATAAAACATTACCTTTGTGACTCATGGGTAGGAAAAGATTCTTTAGGTCAGCAGTCGCCAACTGGTGGTCCACGGACCACTGGTGGTCCATGAGGTCCGAAAGGTTGGCAACCACTGCTTTAGGTCACAAAAAAACAATAACAATGAAAAAAAAGAAAACTGATCAACCAGACTTCATCAAAAACCAATATTGAGACCAAGATGGTGGCATAGTTTAAACACCTAACCTACAGCCGGGCACAACAATTTCAAAAATACAACTAAAAGTCAAAACGGACATCATCCAGAACCACAGGAAAGCTGGCGGACTGAAATGCCCACAACTAGAAGGAAAGAGAAAACCACAAGGATAATCAGAGGAGCCGTAAAAGCCTGAGGTATGGAGACACGGGCGGAGACACGAGCACGCGCGCGTGCGGGGAGGACGGAGCCGGAGAGGAAGGGGCGGCTGACGGCCTGGCCGGCGTTCACTAGCAGGAAGGAGATAAAAGCTCCAGATTGCGCTGAACACCAGCTCCGACTGCACTGAACCCCAGTTTCGGGCGAAACCCTGGGAAGCCAGGCGCACGCTGGGGGAATGAATCTGGGCTGTGGGGCGCAGACACAGAGGAGCGGCGGAAGGCAGAGCTCCAGAGACACGCACGGGAAGGTGCGCAGAAGAGGGAAGGTTGCCTGTGCCGCTGAAGCGCCAGATTGCGCTGAGACCCAGTTCCAACTACACTGAAACCCAGTTCCAGGCGAGAATCTGGGAATCCAGATTCATTAGGGGAGAGACTAGACTGTTTGGCAGCGGGCGAAACTCCAGGGCGCGTTTCTCTCAGAGGTGTTTGCAAGGAGTACAGAGGGACACAGACACAGGAACCTCATAGGGCAGGGCTGACAGGAAGCCAAGGTTGTAGGCTCCACCCTGTAGCTCCGCCCCATCCAAGCTGAGCAGAGGCTTTTCCCTGCTGAATGCCTCAGGCAGTAGCTGACCTACACTACATTGGAGACCCAGAAACGAGGGCATCTAGTGGTCGGTGTGAGATGACACCAGTTTTCAACCACACGCACAAGGGACACATTCAGGCGGCAGACTCAGTGAGCGCCAAAGCATTGCTGCATCAAGACCCGGCCCATAAACATGTCTCCTGCACAGCAACTCTTCCTATATAGACAAAGAGGGTCCTCACGGCCAATTGGCCTGGAGGACAATTCCTCCCAGTGACACCAACAACAATCAAGACTTAATTATACAAAGGAGGACCAAGATGGAGGCATAGGGCGGAAGCATGATCGTTGCCTACCACAACAATTTTGAGACTACGACGGGAGAGCAGAGCAGACACCATCCAGAACCACCGGAGGGCTGGCTGAGCAGATGCTCTACAACTAGAATAAAAGAGAGGGGTACGTGGGGTGATGCTGACGCCGGTGACCCAAAGTCCACACTTTAAGAACTACGGCTCAGGCGAAACAATGGCAGCCTGGAACGTGCTCGGCGCAGTTCCCCCGGCGGTCTCCGGCTGAGGGGACGGCTCTACTCGCTGCCGAGCACGGACAGACGAGCCCCTGGGAGACAAGGGGTGGGAGACTCCGCGCTTGCTGACCTCCGAGTCCTTCAAGAATCTCAACGCCCCGGAAGTGGCCAGGTGCGCACGCTCGGCGACCGGCCACCGCTGCAGACCCAAGGGCCGACGCAGCGACACCGGACCAGCCCGCTGCCGCGCACCGGGCACACCGGAGCTTCGCCGAGCCCGCCGCCCAACGAGTTCTGCAGCAGCTGCCCTGGAGCTCTGAGAAAATGACCGAAGGAATTGCTGAGAGGGAATTGACCAATAGGAATTGGGATCAAGAAGACGAAACCCCACTGAGACCCGGGTCCAGGCGAGGCTGCGAGCCTCTGGGCTCAGGTGTGGTCATACGCCCTTGGGTCTAGGTGAGGCCTCACGCCCCTGGGGCTGGGTGAGGCCACGCGTCCCTGGGTCCAGGAGAAGCCGGATTCCGGGTTCAGGTGAGGCCTTGCGCCCCTGGGTCTGGGTGAAGCTGAATCCTGGGTCCGGGTGAGGCCGTGTGCCCCTGGATCCAGGTGAGACCACGCGACCAGGGGTCTGGGAGAGGTCACGCGCCCCTGGGTCCGGGTGAGGCCGTGTGCCCCTGGATCCGGGTGAGGCTGGGTCCCGGGCCCGGAGGAGGCCATGTGCCCCTGGGTCCGGGTGAGGCCACGCGCCCCTGGGTCTGGGTGAGGCTGGAGCCCGGGTCCGGGTGAGGCCATGTGTTCCTGGATCCGGGTGAGGCTGGGTCCCGGGTCCGGGTGAGGCCTAGCGCACCTAGGTCCGGGTGAGGCCACGCGCCCCTGGGTCTGGGAGAGGCCACGCGCCCCTGGGTCCGGGTGAGGCCATGTGTCCCTGGATCCGGGTGAGGCCTCGCGCACCTAGGTCCGGGTGAGGCCACGCGCCCCTGGGTCTGGGAGAGGCCACGTGCCCCCGGGACCAGGTGAGGCCATGTGTCCCTGGATCCGGGTGAGGCTGGGTCCCGGGTCCAGGTGAGGCCGCGCGCACCTAGCTCCGGGTGAGGCCACGCGCCCCTGGGTCTGGGAGAGGCCACGCGCCTCTGGGTCCCGGTGAGGCCACGTGTCCCTGAGTCCGGGTGAAGCCGTGCCCCTGGGTCCGACCAAGACCAAACCAGAGGGAGTCGGACCTCCGTTACCACCATTTGTCCACCATCCAGAGCTGAGGGGTCAGTGCTGACATGTACACATAAGGAACTGGTGGACATTGAAATTGGGTCTCTAAAGAACTGTTGGTCCAGAAAGAAACTCACTACAGACTGATTCATTTGCCTGTCAGCATAACTATTAGTGCTCGTCTCACATTCAGTTCTTATAAGTATATCTCTAGGGACACATGATCTCGCTCATCTAGGGGAAATAATGAACAACATAGACTGATGAACAAGAACAGAACCAGAAACAAGGAGGCATCGATCGGACTATCGGGCCTCAGAGGGAGGATAGGAGAGGTTGGGGGGAGGGGAGAGAGATCAACCAAAGGACTTGTGTGCATGCATATGAGCCTAACCAATGGTTAAGTTCAACAGGGGGTTGGGGCATCCGTGGGGAGGGGTGTGGGAGGGGAATGGGGGGATGAGGACAAATATGTGACACCTTAATCAATAAAGAAATTAAAAAAAAAACAAAAAAAACAAAAAAAAAACAATGTTGAACAAATGTGTAAACAAGCCATAGATTGGATATAATATCCATAAAAAATATCTCTAAAGAATGGTCCCTAAGACTAATAAGTAATTCTTAGCATTCAATAATGAAAAGACCAAATATAGTTTTAAAATGAGCAAAAGATTTGAGCACACATACCCAAAAGTATATGAATGACCAGTAAACACATTAAAAAGTGATGAACATTATGAGTCAGATCAAATTAAAAACAATGAGATCCTTCCTTCCTTCCTTCCTTCCTTCCTTCCTTCCTTCCTTCCTTCCTTCCTTCCTTCCTTCCTTCCTTCCCTCCCTCCCTCCCTCCCTCCCTCATAATGGTTCAAATAAAAAAACACCAATGGTGAGTAAGCAGACATTCATACATTGTTGGTAGTCATTTTGGTAGAAGGTCTAAGGCAGTAGTCGGCAAACTCATTAGTCAACAGAGCCAAATATCAATAGTACAACGATTGAAATTTCTTTTGAGAGCCAAATTTTTTTACTTTAAACTTCTTCTAACGCCACTTCTTCAAAATAGACTCGCCCAGGCCGTGGTATTTTGTGGAAGAGCCATACTTTAGGGTCCAAAGAGCCGCATGTGGCTCGCGAGCCGCAGTTTGCCGACCACAGGTCTAAGGCAATTTATAAAACTAAACAAATACCAACCCTATGACCTAGTAGTTCCAATCCTAATTACTCACCCAAAAAGAATGAAAACATATGTCTACAAAAACACTTGTATAACACATTTTATAGAAGCTCTGTTCATAATGACCCAAACTAGAAACCACTCAAGTTTCCAACACCAAGTGATTAGACAAACAATGCTACTCAACAACAAAAAAGAAATTAGTGATTTATGCAAGAGCATGGCTGAGTTTCAAAAACATTACACTGGATGAAAAAAAAAAAAAAAAAACCTTGCTCAAAAAAGCCAAAAAACCTGTTCTTCAAAAACAAGAACAGAGCTTGGTAAGGAATTGATTGGGGAAGGGGCATCAGTGAAATTTCTGAAGTGACAGCTTTCTAGCTTAATAAGCTGTAGGGTTGCACAGATTTATGCCTTTCTTAAGGTCAGCACCTGGTATAATATTTAAGGTGTGCATTGCAATGTTAGAAATTTTTATATCAAAAGAAAAAAGCAATAAACAAATATGGACTAGTTAATAAAATGCGTGCTAAATGATTTTTAGGAGGAAGAGTACTGATTTCAGCATTTACTTTAAAACATGTCATAAAGAAAATGACTTGTGAATGAAGAGTGGAATAAATAGTAAAATGTTCATAGAAAAATCTATGTAATGGGCACATGAATGTTAATTGTAAAATTCTTTCAACTTAGGTGTTTACATTTTTCATAATTAATGAGGAAAAGTCAATATTCATTTATTTTACAAACTAAGAAATAAAGGAATCTGCAAGCAATTACTAAGAAAAATAAGTAACTTCAGTAAAGTCACAAGATTAAAATTTTAAAACAATACCAAAGAGAAGAAAATAGTTAAGATCAGAATGGGAATAAACAAAATAGAAATCAAACTAAAGAATAGAAAGATCATATAAAACCAAGTGCTAGTTCTTTGAAAAGATAAACAAAATTGACAAACCTTTAGCCAAATTCATAAAGAAAAGGAGAGGACTCAACTAAAAAAACACCATAAATGCAAAAGAAGTTACAACCAACGCCACAGAAAAACAAAGAATCATAAAAGAATACTATGAACAAGCCCAGCCAGTGGGCTCAGTGGTTGAGCGTTGACCTGTGAACCAGGAGGTCACAGGTTTGACTCCTGGTCAGGGCACATGCCTAGGTTGTGGGCTTTATCCCCAGTAGCGGGGTGTGCAGAAGGCAAACAATCAATGATTCTGTCTCATCGTTGATGTTTCTATCTCTCTCCTACCCTCTCCCTTCCTTTCTGAAATCAATAAAAAAAAATTTTTTTTAAAGAATACTATGGACATTTATATATCAACAAATTAGACAATCTAGAAGAAATGAATACATTTCTAGAAGTATATAACCTTCCAAGACTGAACTAGAAAGAAATTAAAATCTAAAAAGACCAATTAGTAGCAATGAAATTCAATCAGTAATAAAAAAAGGCTCCCAACAAAGTCCAGGATCAGACAGCTTCTCAAGCAAATTCTACCAAACATTTAAAGAATAATTAATACCTATCCTTCACAACTGTTTACAAAAATTGAAGAGGAAGGTACACTTCCAAACTCATTCTACGAAGCCAGCATTGCCCTGACACGAAAACCAGAAAAAGATACTACAAAAAATAAAAATAAAAATTGGCCGAATCCTGCATAAATATAGATGCAAAAATTCTCAACAAAATATTAAGAAACCTAATTCAACAATACATTAAGAGGATTAGAGACCATGATCAAGTGGGATTCATCCCAGGGATGCAAGGATGGTTTAACATCCACAACTCAATCAACATGATATATACATTAATTAAATGAAGCATAAAAACCATATGATCATCTCAATAGATGCAGAAAAGGCACTTGACAAAATTCAACATCCTTTTGTGATATAATTCCTAACAAAGTGGATACAGAAGGAATATATCTCAACATAATAAAGGCTATATATGTTAAATCATACAACTGAATATTAAAAAAACAAATAATCCAATTAAAAATGGGCAGAAGGTCTGAATAGACATTTCCCCAAAGAAGACATACACATGGCCGAGACCGGTTTGGCTGGGTGGATAGAGCGTCGGTCTGCAGACTGAAGGGTCCCGGGTTCGATTCTGGTCAAGGGCATGTACATTGGTTGCGGGCACATCCCCTGGTGGGGTGTGTGCAGGAGGCAGCTGGTCGATGTTTCTCTCTCATCGATGTTTTTAGCTCCCTATCCCTCTCCCTTAAAAAAAAAAAAAAAAAAAAAAAGACATACACATGGCCACAAACATGAAGAGATGCTCAACATCACTAATCATCAGGGAAATGCAAATTTAAACACCAATGAGATATCACCTCACATCTGTCAGAATGGTTATCAACAAGACAACAAAGAATATGTGTTGGTAAAGATGTGAAGAAAGGGAACCCACATGCATTGTTAGTGCAATTGTAAACTAGTGCAGCCACTATAGAAAACAGTATGGAGGCTCCTCAAAAAATTAAATTAGCCCTGACTAGGTGGCAAGTTGGCTGGAGCATCACCCTGTATACCAAAAAGGTTGTGTGTTTGATCCCCAGTTGGGCACAAATGGGAGGCAAGCAATTGATATTTCTCTCTCACACAGATGTCTAGCTTCTCTCTTTCTTCTCCTTCATCTCTCTCTAAAAATTAATAAAAACTAAAATGAAAAAAGAAAAATAATAATAAAAACTGTCTAGCTGGCATGGCTCAGTGGTTGAGTGTCAACCTATGAACCAGGACATCATGGTTTGATTCCTGGTCAGGGCACATGTCTGGGTTGCAAGCTCAATCCCATGTGGGGCGTTCAGGAGGCAGCCGATTAATGATTCTCTCTCATCACTGATGCTTCTGTCTCTCCCTCCCACTTCCTTCCTCTCTGAAATCAATAAAAATATGTTTTTTAAAAATTAATAAAAATATCTCCTCAGTTAAGGATTAAAAAATAAAAATAAAAACTGGACCTGCTATGTGACCCAGCTATTCCACTCTGGTTATTTATCCAAAGAAAACAAAAACACGAATTTGAAAAGATTCATATGCACTCCTATATTCATTGCAGCATTACTAGTAAGAGCCAAGATATGAAAGCAACCTAGATGTCCACCAACAGATGAAGGTGTATACATGTGTACACAATATCAGAGAAATATTGAGCAATAAAACAGAATGAAATCTTATTATTTGTGACAACATACATGGACCTAGAGGGTATTATGCTAAGCAAAGTAAGTCAGAGAAAGACAAATACTATATGATTTCACTTATATGTGGAATCTAACAAAGAGAGAAAAGAATAAACAAAATAAAATGGAAACAAACACACAGATATACTGAACTAGCTGATGCTGGCTGCCAAAAGGAAGAGGGGCAAGGGGTGGGGATTTACATAAAAAGTTGATTAAAAATATGTATGTAAAATGACAACTTAAACCAGCCATATTAATAAATATAAGTAAATGGGTTAAACAAACATAGTATTTAAAAAATGGTTGATGGAATTCTGTATTACTACATATTCATCAACTAGAGGCCCAGTGCACAAAATTCGTGAATGGCGGGTGTGTGGGGGGATAGGGTGGGGGAGGGTGGTCCCTCAGTCCTACCTGCAACCTCTCCAATCTGGGACCCCTCAGGAAATGTCCGACTGCTGGTTTGTGCCCCCACTTTTAATAGATGACAACTCCATTGTTGTTTCTTTTCATGCTTAAACCCATTGGAATTAGTAGGTATTCAAAGTGTGTATACATTTTGGGGGGACACCCTGTATATCTCCAGTCAGCAGTGAAAGGAACCAACGGCGGATTTGGAAACCCCAGACAGGGAACCTCGCTCACTCCCGGTATGTCTCCCCCCTCCACTTTCCACCTTTGCGGGCAATGGGAGAATCAATGTTTTCTCTCATTAACTCGGAAAAGCAGTCCTGTCACCCGCTGCCTGGCAGGAGTGTGCTAGGCCCCAAGCGAGCAAGGCTCAGTCAGGGCAGCCTTCGCTCGTGGGTGCCGGCCCCCAAAGTGCACATTCCTCCTCTGCAGTCGCCCCGACTATCCCACCATTTCACTGAGAGGACGAAACTCCTCGCCTCATCTGGGTTCTCAATCTTGAACGCTGACTGAAGGCACCTCAGCAAGGGCTACCCGCGCCCACCAGGTGTGTCTGTCCGCACCTGCTCCCGCCTCAGCACCTGCACTAGCTCCATGGAGGTGATCTCGTCGCTGCCCTGGGTCCACAGGAACAGGGTGTCACCACTCTGCCCTCTCACAGGCACCCAGAACACCCACACACTCTCCGAAGGACGTTGAGTGTGCTGGAGGGAACGTGCGCATGTCCTGTGGGGATGTAGGCATGCTAGGGTTGATGGAAATGTGGCGGAGGGGCGGGTGGAGGTCTTGTGCGTGCCATGGTCTGGGACTGTTGCTGGCACACATGGGTGACAGCGCACTGGGGGACGTTCGCACGCCGGGGGGGGAGGAGAGGATGTGTGCACCAGAGGCCTGCGGCTGCGCAGATCCACAAACCCCCATGGTGTGGCCAGGAGGACGTCAATCTGGCCCACCACAGTGGCTGTCCCTGTGATCACGCACTTCCTGGGCCAGGAGGCGGGACTTGCGCAGCCACTCCTCGTTGCTGATGGCCTGCAGGCGCTACTTCAGCTCGGCCCACAGGCTCCGCTTGGCACGCTCATGGCTGCCACCGCCACCATGTGGGGAGTATACGATGCCCTCCGCAGGCCCACCTCCCCCGCCCAGAGGCTTTCCGCGCGTGCTACCCACTGGTCTGGAGCACCCCGCTCCAGCTGCTCCACGCCTCCGCATGCCCACAGGCCGTCCACAAACAGGGCGGAACGCCTGCGTCGTCACCGCGGCCTGGCCACCACCATCTGTCATGGAGTGACCCTCAATTTGCATATTCTCTCCTTATTGGCTGTGGGGGTCGCCATCTTTGTCGTGGATGTATGGTCAATTTACATATTCCCTCTTTATTAGATGAGATATATTTTTGAAGCAGGTTGGTAGAATTAAGGTATAGGAATATTCAATGGCCATGTCTTCCAAAGTGCTAAGTGGTAACTTCCTTTTTTTTTTTTATATCCTCACCAGAGGATATTTTCCTGTTGATTTTTACAGAGAGTGGAAGTTAGAGGGCTAGACAGAGAAAAATATCAAAGTGAGAGAAACACATCGATTGATTGCTTCCTGCACAAGCCCCGACAAGGGTCCAGGCCGGGGAGGAGCTTGAAACCGAAGTACGTGTCCTTGACCGGAATCAAACCCGAGACACCTTTTGGTCCACAAGCTGACACTCTATCCACTGAGCCAAACCAGTTAGGGCCTAAATAGTAACTGTCTAACAAAAAAAGAAATGCCTTGTTTTAAATTATCAGCAACTGTGAATTTATGGTTATTCTCTTCTTCCCCAATATGAGACAGAATTCTATATGCAGATCAATTAAATTGATCCCTTTTGCCAAAAGTAATAAATTCATTATAACTATCCATTTTGCTTATGATTTACACAAGTAAGAATGTATTAAAAACTTTTAATAAGTTAGCGCCATTTAAAAATTTTACCAGTTAGTCACATCTTTGGTGCTTTGTTCTGAATAAGAGTAGGATGGTATCTGGTACTAATGAAACCACTTGCTTCTTGCATACTTGACAAACAAATCACAAACTGAATCAAATCTATACATGTATTGTATAAACAAGGGTGAATCAGAACTTTTGCTGCACAGCTGCTCAACTGAAAGACTATAAAAACTTAGTTCATAACAACTGTATTATTCTTCAGATACCTCAAAACAGAATAAAGCATTTGTATTTCTCACTGACAACACAAACCAAAAATGCTAAATGGATAACTTGAGGAACTAATAAAGAAATTGCTGTTCTGATTCAGAATGCTTGCTACTATGCTTTACTGTCTGGCTACAGTAAATGGATAAAGACAAAGATGAAATTGTTCAGAAACTGAAAATAGATAAAGTAGGGATTTTAAGGTTAGAAATATTATATCTAGCTCCATTTCCATAACAAAGCAGTAAATCTAGAAACTATAGTGCTATTGGCAAGCCTCCTCATGTTTTAAATTTAAAATAAAATCTCCCCCAAAATATTCACTTTTAAACTAAATGTTCAATTAAAAAAAAAAAAAAGCCAAACCTAAATGTCAAGGAATGCCAAAATTAGGTTAAATAAATATGTATTGCCCTTGCCCTAACTGGTTTGGCTTAGAGGATAGAGCATCGACCTGCAGACTGAAGGGTCCCAGGTTCAATTCCAGTCAAGGGCATCTACCTTGGTTGTGAGCACACCCCCAGTGGGGTTGTGCAGGAGGTAGCGGATCGATGATTCTCTCTCATCAATGTTCCTAACTCTCTATCCCTCTCCCTTCCTCTCTGTAAAAATCAATAAAATATATTTATTAAATAAATAAATAAATATGTATCAGGCAAATAGTAACACTCAGTGAAAGTAACATTTGTGACAGATTTTACTGATACTATTTGATGAAAATGTTTCTTGTGGAAAAAAATGGCGGTAGAATAGACAGGTCCCGAGCCTTGTCCCAGAGCAGAAAGAAAGAACAGCTGAGGGTCGCACAGGGAGTATTTGTTGGCGAATGAAGGGGCAGCTATACTCCATGAGAGGGTGGGGGACTTCTGGACAGGGTTCCCCTGACCGGGCAGCCCCCACTGCTGCTGGGTCCTCTCCGGAGCTATGGGCTCAGATGCGGAGACCACGCCATCCTGAAGGGGAAAATGGATCTTATCAGAAGCTTGAAAAGCTACAACTGTGGCAACCACCGAACAGCTGCGAGCCCCAGAACACCGGTCCCCAATTGGCACATACACGCGGATTCAGAGGAGCTCTACACTCCACCACGGAAAGGTCAGATTTCACCTGGGATAAGGAGAGAGAGAACTACATAAACAGACATCCGGAGAAGAGAGACCATGGGGAGACAAAGAAACAGCCCACATATGAAAGAAAAGCAGGCATCACCAGAAAAGGAAGTAAATGAAATAAAGGCAAGCAACCTGTCAGAGAAAGAATTCAGAAAAATGGTCATAAGGTGGCTGAAAAGAATAGAAGACAAACTCGACAATATGAGTAAGAACCAAGAGGAAATGAAGAAGAACCAAGAAGAAATGAAAAATGACATCGCTGCTGTAAAGAACTCAATAGAGAGCATCAAGAGTAGACTAGAAGAAGCAGAGGACCACATCAGTGAGCTAGAAGACAAGATGGGAAAAAATACCCAAGTAGAGCAGCTTCTAAAAAAGCAAATTAAAAAGCAGGTGGAGAGCCTAAGGGAACTTTGGGACAACACGAAACAGAACAACATCCACATAATAGGGGTCCCAGAAGGAGAGGAAACTTAGCAAGGAATAGAAAACCTGTTTGAAGAAATAATGACAGAAAACTTCCCTGATATAGGGAAGAAAAAACCCACACAAATTCAAGAAGCCCACAGAGTCCCAAGCAAAATGAACCCCAAAAGATCGACGCCAAGGCACATTATAATTAAATTGGCAAACACCAATGACAAAGTAAGAATCTTAAAAGCGGCCAGAGAGAGACAGAAAGTTACATACAAAGGAACCCCTATCAGACTAGCAACTGATTTCTCAACAGAAACTCATCAGGACAGAAGGGAATGGAATGAAATATACAAAGTCATGCAAAGGAAGGGTCTGAATTCAAGAATACTGTACCCAGCAAGGCTATCAATCAAAATTGAAGGTGAAATCAGGAGCTTCACAGACAAAAAAAGGACTAGGGGAATTTATTACCACCAAACCAACAATGCAAGAAATGCTAAAGGGACTGCTGTAAAAAATATATATATATAAGAAGCGAAGAAGGAACACAGGGATAAAGAATAAAAATGGTGACAAATAAGTACCTATCAATAACTTTAAATGTAAATGGATTAAATGCCCCAATTAAAAGACAGGGTAACGGATTGGATAAGAAAACAAGACCCATATATCTGCTGTCTACAAGAAACCCACCTCAGA
Organism: Eptesicus fuscus; assembly: GCF_027574615.1. Classification (NCBI taxonomy): domain Eukaryota; kingdom Metazoa; phylum Chordata; class Mammalia; order Chiroptera; family Vespertilionidae; genus Eptesicus; species Eptesicus fuscus. The sequence goes on from NC_072481.1 coordinate 91,049,035, forward strand.
AAAAAATGATGCACACAGACTGAGGGTGAAGGGATGGAAAAAGGTTTTCCAGGCGAATGGAAATGAAAAAAAAAGCTTGGGTAGCAATACTTATATCTGACAAATTAGATCTCAAACGGAAGGACATAACAAGAGATAAGCTTCGAAGGCCACTTCATAATACTAAAGGGAGCAATCCAACAAGAAATAACTCTGGTAAACATATACGCACCCAATACAGGAGCACCCAAACACATAAAAAAAAACTCCTGGAGGATATCAAGGGAGAGATTGACAGCAATACAATCATAGTAGGAGACTTTAATACCCCACTATCACCATTGGAAAAACCCTCTAAACAAAAAATCAGCAAAGAAACATCAATCCAAAATGACACATTAGACCAGATGGAATTAATTGACATCTTCAGAACATTTCACCCCAAAGCCACAGAATATACATTCTTCTCAAGTGCACATGGGTCATTTTCAAAGATAGACCATATGCTGGGACATAGGCAAAGTCTCTTCAATTTCAAGAAGATAGAAATCATATCAAGCATCTTCTCAGATCACAGTGGCATAAAACTGGAAATCAACTACAATAAAAAGAACCCCAAAAAATCAAACACATGGAGACTAAACAGCACGCTATTAAACAATGACTGGGTTACCAGAGATCAAGGAAGAAATAAAAAATAGCATGGCAACAAATGACAATGAAAACACAACAATCCAAAATCTATGGGACACAGCAAAAGCAGTCTTCAGAGGGAAGTTCATAGCTCTACAAGCCTACTGCAAAAAAACAAGAAACAATGGTAATAAATTACCTAACCCAACAAATCAAAGAGTTAGAAAGAGAGCAACAAGAAAAGGCCAGTGTAAGCAGAAGGAAGGAAATAATGAAGATCAGAGCAGAGATAAACGACATAGAGATCAAAGAAACAATAAAAAAGAGATCAACAAAACCAAGAGCTGGTTTTTTGAAAGGATAACCAAGATTGATGAACCTCTAGCCAGGCTCACCAAGAAGCAAAGAGAGAGTACACAAATAAACAAAATCAGAAATGAAAGAGGTGAAATAACAACAGACCCCACAGAAATACAAAGGATTTTTAAAAAATACTACGAACAACTTTATTCCAACAAACTGGACAACCTGGAGAAAATGGACATACTCCTAGAAAATACAACCTTCCAAAACTCAATCAGGAAGAATCCAAAGAGCTCAATAGGCCAATAACTATGGAAGAAATTGAAGCAGTCATCAAAAAGCTTCCGGCAAACAAAAGCCCAGGGCCAAGCGGCTTCACAGGGGAGTTTTACCAATCATTCAAGGAAGAACTAAAACCTATCCTCCTCAGACTATTCAAAAAAATTCAAGAGGAAGGAACACTTCCAAGCTCCTTCTATGAAGCCAGCATCACCCTAATACCAAAACCAGATAAAGACAACACAATGAAAGAGAATTGCAGGCCAATATCCCTCATGAACATAGATGCCAAAATCCTCAACAAAATTCTAGCGAATCAGATCCAACAATACATCAGAAAGATCATACACCATGACCAAGTAGGATTTATCCCAGGAATGCAAGGATGGTACAATATCTGCAAATCAATAAACGTGATACATCACATAAACAAATTGAGAGAATAAAATCACATAGTCATATCAATTGATGCAGAAAACGCACTTGACAAAATCCAACACCCTTTCTTGATAAAAACTCTCAACAAGGTGGGAATAGAAGGATCATACCTCAACATAATAAAAGCTATATATGATAAATCCACAGCTAACATCATACTCAATGGGCAAAAACTAAAACCATTTCCCCTAAGAACAGGAACAAGACAGGGATGCCCACTCTCACCACTCCTGTTTCACATAGTACTGGAAGTATTAGCCATTGCAATTAGACAAGAAGAAGAAATAAAAGGCATCCAAATTGGAAAAGAACAAGTAAAGCTGTCCTTATTTGCAGATGACATGATATTGTACATAAAAAACCCGAAAGCCTCCATCAAAAAACTAATAGACTTAATAAATGAATTCCGCAATGTAGCAGGATACAAAATTAACGCCAAGAAATCTATGGCATTTCTATACACCAATAGTGAACTTAGAGAAAGAGAGACTTAAAAGGCATTCCCATTTACCATCGCACCAAAAAAATTAAGATACCTAGGAATAAACTTAACTAAGGAGGTAAAAGACCTATACGTGGAAAACTACAGGACACTGAAAAAAGAGAGAGAGGAAGACGTAAACAGATGGAAGAACATACCATGTTCATGGATTGGTAGAATCAACATCATTAAAATGTCCATACTACCCAAAGCAATCTACAGATTCAATGCACTCCCCATTAAAATACCAATGGCATATTTCACAGACCTAGAAAAAACTCTTCAAAAAGTAATCTGGAATAAAAATAGACCCCAAATAGCCACAGCAATCCTGAGAAAGAAGAATAAAGTAAGAGGGATCTCAATACCAGATTTCAAGTTGTATTACAAAGCTACTGTTCTCAAAACAGCCTGGTACTGGCACAAGAACAGACATATAGACCAATGGAATAGAATTGCGAATCCAGGTATCGACCCAAACTGCTCAATTAATATTTGACAAAGGAGGCATGAACATACAATGGAGTCAAGAGAGTCTCTTCAATAAATGATGTTGGAAAAATTGGACAGATAAATACAAATAAATGAAACTAGATCACCAACTTACACCATACACAAAAATAAACTCAAAATGGATACAGGACTTAAACAAAAGACGGGAAACCATAAAAACACTAGAGGAATCCACAGGCAGCAAAATCTCAGACATATGCCGAAAGAACTTCTTCACTGATACTGCTCCTAGAGCAATGGAAGCTAAAGAGAAAATAAACAAATGGGACTACATCAAAATAAAAAGCTTTTTCACAGCAAAAGAAACCACCAACAAAACAACAAGGAAGCCCACTGTATGGAAGAACAAATTTAAAAATGTTATCACTGATAAAGGTTTAATCTCCAACATCTATAGGCAACTTATACAACTTAATAAAAGGAAGATAAATGATCCAATAAAAAAATGGGCAAAGGACCTAAATAGAATCTTTTCAAAAGAAGACAGAAGGAAGGCCAAGAGACACATGAAAACATGCTCAAAGTCACTAATTATCCAAGAGATGCAAATCAAAATGACAATGTCGTACCATCTCACACCTGTTAGAATGGCTATCATCAACAAATCAACAAACGACAAGTGTTCGCGAGGATGCGGAGAAAAAGGAACCCTCGTGCACTGCTGGTGGGAATGCAGACTGGTGCAGCCACTGTGGAGAACAGTATGGTGTTTCCTCAAAACACTAAAAATGGAACTCCCATTTGACCCAGTAATCCCACTCCTAGGAATATATCCTAAGAAACTAGAAACAACAATCAGAAAGGATATATGCACCCCTAAGTTCATAGCAGCACAATTTACAATAGCTAAGATCTGGAAACAGCCTAGGTGCCCATCAGCAGATGACTGGATCAGAAAACCATGGTACATCTACACAGTGGAATACTATGCTGCCATAAAAAAGAAGGAATTCTTACCATTTGCAGCAAACTGGATGGAACTGGAGAACATTATGCTAAGTGAAATAAGCCAGTCAAATAAAGAAAAATTCCACATGATCTCACTCATTTGTGGATAATAAAGAACATTATAAACTGATGAACAAAAAGAAACCATATTTTCTGGCATATAAGACGACTGGGCGTATAAGATTTTCCTGGGTTAAAAAGTCATCTTATACGCCGGAAAATACGGTATTTCCATCTTAGAGGTGAAGTGACTTGTGCTCAAAACTGCATAGATATATACCGTATTTTCCAACGTATAAGATGACTTTTTAACCCAGGAAAATCTTATACGCCCAATCATCTTATATGCTGGAAAATACGGTAGATACAGAGGCAGTAAAGCATCAAACAGACTGTCAAATTATAGCGGGAAGGTTAGGGAGAGGTGGGGGAGATAAGAGATCAACTGAAGGACTTGTATGCATGCATATAAGCATAACAAATGGACGCAAAACACTGGGGGGTGAGGACATGTATGGGAGTGGGGTGGGGGGGCGGCAATGGTAAGATATGTACACATATAATACCTTAGTAAAAAAATGGAGAAAAAAAATAAAAAGAAAAAGAAAGAAAATCTTTCTCATAAATTTAAGCTGACTGATGGGTACCTTTGTGTTGAAAACCTCTACTAAGTTCTCTGTTTAAAGGAATGAATACGTCTGCCAGAGGAATAAAACCCACTCTGGGGTGAAATGCAACAAAACTGTTCTACATTCCAAAAAGACTATTAAAATACAAATACACTTATACACATATACTCTGATCAACTACAAACAAATGAACCATTTAGGAACCAGAATATAATTGCTTTGGCCAGAAAGCAAAATCTCAACGTCTGCACTGAGTTCCCAGGTGATGTTATAGAAACCAATCTCCAATATCAAGCGATGTAGGCTCCCAGCAGAATCTGTCATAATGCCAATGAGGAACAGGAGGGGTCAGAGCAGAATTGTAATGGAAACTTTAGTTTTGTCCATTGTAACACGAATATGAGACAGAGTGTGTGCTAGACCAGGGTGCCAAGTAGTTTTTGTGAGAAAGTACCCCTTTATATTTTCTCCTAAGCCCCTTTAAAGGAAACTACTTAGGGTGGAGGGCCACTACCAAATATAATTTTAACACAAAATCCCAACAAGCTCGGGACCATGATGGAAGTAGTAGTCAATATTTGCAAACTCTGAAGTGTGACAAACTAGCTTTGAGATGGTCAAGAGTTCTGATCTTGAGACCCTCTGGAGGTACCAGAACCAAATAGATTCTAAAATCCAGTTCTGCTAACCACAGTCAATCTAACCAATTCTACCTATACGTATGGAGTGTCTACAACTCATTAGGCTTGTTTTTGCTGAGACTCTAGGATAAAACAAAAACAGTATTTCTCCCTATTATTTTGGAAGTTATATTCAAGTGAAGTCACCAAAATAAATGTGGAATATATTTAATATATATCATTGTTAAGAGGAAAAAAACACACAGGAAGAAGACAGGGTAATGGCAGAAAGGTTGCTCAGTAGGTGAGCCATGTAGATAACCTAAAAGAAGAACATTTAGCCAGGGGGAGCTGACAGAAACCTTAAGAGGCAGGAGTGTGCTGAAATGTGTGTGAGGAACAGCAAGAAGGCCAGGGAGGTTCAAGTGGAGTTAACAGGAGAATTAAAAAAAAACTAGGGGGAAAAATGAAAAAAGACCAAGTCAGGAGGGTCGCGGAGGGGGGTGGGAAGGCGAGGATTATTTAGTGCCTTATAGTCATACCATATAGATGGAAGCCACGGAAGAATGGTATCTGTTTTACATTTCAGAATTTTGACTCCAGTTACTTTGTGGAATTCGAAAGAATAATTGGCAGGCTACTGTAATAATCCTATGAGAGATTATGTCACTTGGAGTGGTGATATGTAGAGATGTTGAGAAGTAGCTGGATTTGGAATCTTAATTTAAAGGAGTACTAATAAGATTTCCTGATGAATTGAATGCAAGATATGGGAGAAAACAAAAAAATGAAGGCTAACGAAGGTATTTGGCTTGATAATTGGAAAGATGGAGTTGACACTTACTGGGATGTAAGGGTTCATTTAAAAAAAAAAAGTATTTTTATTGATTTCAGAGAGGGAGAGAGATAGAAACATCAATGATGAGAGAGAATCATGGATTGATTGCCTCCTCCACGCCCCCTACTGGGAATAGAGCCCAAAACCTAGGCATGTGCCCTGACCTGGAATCAAATCGTGACCTCCTGGTTCATAGGTCAACACTCAACCACTGAGCCACACCAGCTGGGTGAGTTCATTTTTAAACACATTACGAGAAGATGTAGAATAGACCATTTGACTCACACATCTGGAATGTGGGCTAAAGATAGAAATCTGAAATCTGTAGGCATTAAAAGTTATTAAATTCATGGGATCATGACAGAATTTAAGCAAGGATAAAGAAAGGAGTTTGAGGACAATCCTGGGAGCCTCAAATATTTAGAAAATAGAGTGAGTAGCAGAATCCAGCACATTATAGAGAAAGAATAAGGAGTGATACTGAAGGAGAACCAAGAAAGTGATATCCCAGAAGCCAAGAGTTTTAAAGGGGAGGTCAGTTAATCATGTCTAATGATCTTAACAGATTAGACGTGGGAGAGTGGTACTTCAGCTATGGAGGAAAGAAGACATTGGCATCCTTTCCACTGAAACCACAACTATAAAACTTGACAAAGTTGTCAAAAACAACCATTTCAGGGCCCTGGAAATGCAACAAAGGCAAACAATAGATTGAGAAGCATATATTCATTTTAAAAAAACTGCTGAACTTGGGGTATAAACAATGGAAGTTGGTGGCCTTGCTACCTGGGGCTGTTCCCCACCACAGCTGATAGCATGATAGCTCTGCCACTGTGAGACTGGCCTTGAAAGCCTGCAACTTAGCTGTCAAGGAGACTAACTTGGTTTAAACCAAATGACAGAAAATACATGCCAGAACAGAGGTATAGGCATAAACTTAAAGCAAGATCTAGGAAATGTGATAGCCATCGAGGAGTTTGCTGAACATTCCACACACAGAATGGACGCTAGAGGGGCTAGTACACTGTAAAACCTAGGGCAGTCCTCTCTGAATGCACTCCCAACCCAAACACAAATCCAATGCAGAGTTTGGAAGCCTTATGGGCTCAAGGTGTTTAACTACAATCTTTGATCAAAAGATGACTCACAATAAAATATGCAGGCACAGGAGTGACTCATAGGAAGTCAGGTCAAAAAAATAAAGATAAAGAACTAGGGTAGAGGATCTGAGCAGAAAAATCAGTGGCTACACAATCAAAGGGGGTAGGTAACACGATTCCTAGGATTACATTCAGACAAGCAACTCAAAACACACACACACACACACACACACACACACACACACACACTCAACAAAAATAAGAATAAAAAACCTCAGGAAAAAAATCAAAATAGTGAAACACTCATATAACACCAATAAAGTATGAACCATACTCAAAAATAAAAACAGTCAATGAAAACCGTCTCTAAGTTTACCCATAATTTGGATTGGCAGAAAAAGATTTCAAGTCAACTATTAACACACTTTTTTAAATGGGAGGAAACCATGTTTAAAAAATTAAAGGAAAACATAACAATAATTACTCATAGAAAATATGAAATAAACTGCCAAAAAAAACCAAAAAAATTCTAGAGTTGAAAACCACAATAACTGAAATGGAAAATTCAGCACATGGGCTCAACAATGGATGTGAGATGGGAGAAAAATAAGTGAATTTTTGAGAAATTTAGACTTTACCTAAATTAAAGAACAGAGAGAAAAAGTATTAAGTAAAAAAAGAGGAACAGAAAAAAATATTTTAATAAATAATGACTGAAAACATTCTAAATGTGATGAAAAACAATAATTTACAGATTCAAGAATCTCAACAAAGCTCAATTAATATAAATACAAAAAGATCCTCAGAAATACAATGGTTAAACCATTAGGCTAAAGACAGAAAAATCTTGAAACCAGTAGGGAAAATAACAAGTTAGCATGTATAGGGAAACAACAATAAATGGCTGGCTTTTCATCAGAAACACTGGAACGCAAGGGAAATCACATATTCACAGTAACAAAAGGAAACCAACGATTAATTCAATATCCAGCTAAACCATCCTTCAAAAATGAAGGCAAAATAAAGACATTTCCAAATAAACTATACTAAGAAAATCTATTTACAGAACTGCCTAACAAAACATACTAAAGAAAATCTTATAGGAAAAGACTCCAGACAGTAATGCAAAAGGAAGAAATGAAGAGCACTGGAAATAGTAAATATGTGGGTAAATAGAAAAGACTGGCTGAATAGTGTGGGTTTTTTCTACTCAATTTCTTTAAATAAAACAAGATTGCATAAAGCAAAAATTACAACAGTAATTATGTTATATTATGTCTAACATAATAGACATAATATATAGGGTATCCTAAAAATGTATACACACACTTCGAATAATTATAAAGGCAGAGTTTATTAAAATACACTTCATTTTCAAAATTGAGCTATCAGCTGTTACAGTGTGTATACTTTTTGAGGGACACCCTGTATCCTACCTAATAAAATAGTAATATGCAAATTGACCACACCTTCGCTACACCCAAGCCACACCCACCAGCCAATCAGGGCGAGTATGCAAATTACCCAACAAAGATGGCAGTTAATTTGCTTACACTGAGGGAGGGAGGAGTGAAGACTGAAGACAACTTAGAAGGAAGAGGGAGGAAAGGTGGAAAGTAAGGTGGCTGCCAGAGGGAGGGGCGGGGCGGGCGGCAGCAGAGTGCGGGTGTAGGCACGGAGGCAGCGGCAGGGCAAGCGGCCACATGCAGGATTCTTCCTGCAAATGGGCTACTAGTATGACAATAAGCACGAAGAGGGGTAAAATGCATACATTGGAATAAAGGTGATATACTGATTGGAATTAAAGTGTTATTAACATAAAATGGATTGTGATAAGTTAACCAGTAAACTGCCACGATATTTTGAATTTAATTAAAAAAGGTCCGCCGCTTGAATATATAGACGCTTATGAATCCTTAGAGCAATCACTAAGAAAATAACTCAAAGATATAGTTTTAAAAACCATATGAATTAATATGGTAAAAGCAATAAACATTTAGCATAAGACAAAGCAGGAATAGAAAGACAAAAACAATGAGATAAAGAGAAAATTAGCAAACTGACCAACTAAATCCAACTGTATCAACAATTACACAAAATCTGAGAGAACTAAACACTTGCAACAGCAGAAGTCGTTAGACCAGATTTTAAAAAGCAACTATATTCTATCAACAAGAGACTCATTTTAGTTTCAAAGATGAAAACCTGAACCCTATCAACCAACTCAGCCTATCTGACATTTACAGAACACGCCATCTTGTTAACAACAGGATGCACATTTTTTTCAAGTGCACACAAAACATTTATCACAAGAGATCATATTCAAGGCCCTAAAACAAGTTTCAATAAATTTGAAAGGATTCAAGACATAAAAAAGGATTCTTACCTAGATACTATATATTGGAAATTTTCCAAAATTTGAAATCAAACAACATACTGCTAAAAAATCTCTCACTGGTCAAAGAAAAAAGTATAGGGGAGATTAGAAAGTCTTTGGAATTGAAACAAAATGGAAACATAAAATCTTATGGAAGCTCTAGCTGGTTTGGCTAAGTGGATAGAGCGTCCGCCTGAGGAGTGAAGGGTCCCGGGTTCAATTCCAGCCAAGGGCACATGCACACGTTGTGGGCTTCATCCCCCCGAGTGGGTGTGCAGGAAGCAGGTGATCAATGATTCTCTCATCTCTCTCTCTGTCCCTATCCCTTCCTCTCTGAAATAAATAAAAATATATTTTTAAAAAATCTTATGGAATACAACTGATGTAGTACTTAGAGGAATTTTTTTTTTTTAATCTTTAAGCACCTATTCAGAAAAAAAAAAAAGGCGGGGGGGGGTGGGGGGGGGAATCAATAATCTAAACTTTCCACCTTGGGGAACAAGAACAGAAGGCCAAATAAAGATCAAATAAAGCAGAAGGTAGCAAATAATAAAGATCCAAGCAAAAATCAATGCAACAGCAAAAACACAAGAACCCAGAAAAAACAACACTGAAAAGATCAACAAAAGTATTAAACCTTTAGCTATACTGACCAAGAAAAGACGGAACACAAAATACCAGTATTAAGAAATGGAAGAAGCAACATCACTATCTACTTGACAGAAATTAAAAAGATTACAGAACTAATGTAATAACTGTATCAGTGGTATATAGGACAAAAGCTTATGAATGAAAAGGGGGCTATGTAATAAATCTGACAAGATCAATGACTGAAAGTAACCTCACAGGATGATCTGATCATAAATTCCTAACTGGGCAAGTCATGGTGGGTGGTCAAGCCCCAGGGCCTATAAATTCCTTAGAAAAAAGGGTTGCCATAATTAAGCAAGCCCTGTCCATTGTTCTTGTGCATTTAGGTCAACACACCTTTGAAATGCCAGAGTAAATCCTCTTTTCTAGATCCCTGGAAGGTGTACCTACCCTCAAAGGAGCACATGATCTTGTTGCCTATATACCATCCCTATTTAAAAAGTATCCTTTACAATAAAACATGTAAAAGAAGTATCTTTCCACTTTTCTTTTTATTCAATCATAGAGATTTTTCTTCCTTGTTTTCTCCTGTCTCCTAATCTACCACCAATGGATTTCATATCATCTTCCTTACATTCCTTCCTTTGATTCCAAATGCATAAAAAGAACTACAAAACTGCCAGAGCATTTTCTCAACCTGATAGCTGCTTCCAGGTATGTCCACAGTTGCCTCAAATAAACTCTTAGATTTAGACATTCTTACATTGACAAGCCTCAGGATCATCTCAATGAACACAGATAAAGCATTTGACAAAATATAATTTTATGACTAAAAACTGTCAAAAATATAGAATTATAAGGAAACATTCTCAACTTGATAAGGAAATCTTAAAAAATCTGACAGCTAATATCTCAATTACTGTGAAAGGCTGAAGGCATTACCTTAAGTACCTAGAAGCAAGATGTCCTTCTTTCTTAGCACTCTTATTGCCCATCATACTGTGGGTTCTAGGTAGCACAAAAAGGCAAATGATACAGACTAGAAAGAAAGTAAAACTGCCTTTATTTGTATAGATTGTCCACCTAATGATCAACCTGAATCCTGAATATTCTCTGTCATTCCTGACTCAGAATGCAAGAAAAACTAAGGAATCTACAAAATAACTATGTAAACTTAATAAATGAACTTAGCAAGGTTGAAGGATACAAGACGATATATAAAAGAGTCAATTGTATTTCTATACACTGGCAATGGACAATCCAAAAATGAAAATAAGAAAGCAATCCCATTCAAAATATCAACAATGATAAAACAGCAATCAATTTAATTAAAGAAGTTCTAGAATTTTACCCTGAAAACTTCAAAACGTTATTGAGAGAAATTAAAGATCTAAGTAAAAAGGGCCTACAGGCTTCCACTTGAGGGAGCTACAAAGACCTAGTGTGATAGGCCCTACTGTGCCCCAGTGGTAAAGAGACAACCAGTACTCTGGGCGTGTCTTCATAGAGGCTGGGAGAGGAAGGCATGTAAGGCTGAGGATTATGGGGATATGGAAGAATTTCAAACACTTTATATGCACACACAATGTAGTTTGGGGTCATGATGCTGCTTGAAAATTGTGACTAATTGCTAACTGCAAGGTTACTGATTCTGGATAAGTAAGCCACAGGGCTTTGTGTCCTGGAAACATTTCTTCAGATTCTCTGTTTCCAGCTGTCTTCTCTTGTGGACCAGATCCACAAGTAACACTCTGGAGCAGGATCCCACTCTAAAGCAGTACTAACAGTTAGGGTTGTTCAGAAGATCAGCATTAACCATACAAATACCAGTCTATAAAGTTGGAAAATAGCACCATGCGATTTTATAAAATCAGCATGTTGACACAGGCCTGACTTGTCCATGCATTAGCCTCAAATTCTCTATTCAAGTTGAATTCACCTGATTTTGCTTTATTATTTTGCTCACTTACAGGACCAAAGCCAACTACATTCTAAGACTGGCTTTTGCTGTAGAGAACAGAGAATATGTTCTGTATGTGACCAAAATAAAGTTTATGCATTTTTATTTATATCCAGAAGCAGCTCCTAGCTGTGAGTCCTGCTCTTCCATTATCAACCCCTTAGCTCTGGTACTAATGATATACTGGTGTAAAATTCCAGTTGCAAACAGATATATATTACCAGTGCTTTGTTTTTTAATGTCTTTAAAGTCTCTATTCATAAGGAGTATTGCCTACCAGATAGATTTTCCTTGCTTCATCCGAAAGCAATGTTTTCACTAGCCTCCCAAAATGTGGTAGTGGTGCGCACGCTCATGCGCGTGCGCATGCGTGTGTGTGTGTGTGTGTGTGTGTGTGTGTGAGAGAGTGAGAGAGAGAGAGAGAGAGAGAGAGAGAGAGAGAGGAGGGGTGAAGGGGGGAGGGAAAAAGAGGACATCTATAATCTGATTGTACACCTAATGATTAACCCGAATATTCTCTGTCATTCCTGACTCATGCATCCTATATAATAAGAGGCTAATATGCAAATAGACCGAACGGTGGAACAACTGAACAAGCTATGACATGCGCTGACCACCAGGGGGTGCGTGTGGAACATGGCGGGTGTCGGCCGCAGTGGGATGGTGGAGCAGGTGAGTGGGGGTGCCAGGCCAAGGTGGGGCGCTGGTTGCTGTCATCGGGCAGCCTCTGGTGGTTACTGAAAATTCTTTGCTCCCATGCATCACGGTTCTGCCTGGCGCTTGAACCTGCTGCTGGCACCCAGCGCCCTGATCACTCAGCGCTGTCAGAGGGTGTGAGCGGCGGCAGCTGCTGGCCCCAATCTCCCCTCAGGGCTTCTCCACCTCCCCCTGCTCCTGAGGGGTGATTGGGGCTGGCAGCCGCCTCTCACACCCATGGCCAGCATCTGCCCCGTTCGCACCCGCTGATGGCACTGGTCCCGATTGTTTGGCACCATCAGCGCGTGTGAGTGGTGGCTGCCGGCCCTTATCGCCCCTGAGGGCTTCTCCACCTCCCCCAGCTCCTGAGGGGCAATCGGGGTAGCAGCCGCCACTCACGCCCACTGACAGCGCTGGCCCTGCTCGCACCCGCTGTTGGCTACAGCCCCAATTGTTCCACGCCATCAGAGGGCATGAGCGGGGCTGCCAGCAGATGGGACCAGGGGCCACTGCAGGAGGGGCTGGGCGGGGCGCCGAGGATGGCCAAGACCCGCCCCTGTGCCTACTGCAGCCTCGCGGCCCACAGTTCCTTTAAAGGTGCATGAATTCGTGCACTGGGCCCCTAGTTAATAAATAAAAAAAGCAGTATGACGCAGTTGATACTGAGCAACCCCCTCCATAGTCCACCTCCAGTCCACTCCTCTAGGTAACCACTATTCCAAATATGTTTATCAGTCTCATATATTCCTGAAAAAACATACTACTTATATGTGTCTATCTCTTGTAACATATACAGTTGACCCTTGAACAATACAGGTTTGAAATGTTTGGGCCCACTTATACAGATTTTTTTCCAATAAATACCTGCACCATTTTCCATCTGCAGTTGTGAGTGTGCAGATATGAAGGGCCAACTGTATGCATTGATTAATCTATGCCATTTAATGTTTTTACTTTATTTTAAATATATAAATGTTTATGTGTGTGTATAGTATATGTTAATATATATATATATATATTTTTGATTTTATTGATTTCAGAGAGGAAGAGAAAGGGGGAGAGATAGATAGAAACATCAGTGATGAGAGACAATCATTGATTGGCTGCCTCCTGTACATTCCACACTGGGGATCAAGCCTGCAACCCAGGCATGTGCCCTGACTGGAATTGAACCATGACCTCCTAGTCCTTAAGTCGACGCTCAACCACTGAGCCATGCTGGCCAGGCTATGCCATTTTATATAGGGGACTTTGAGCATCTGAGGATTTTAGTATCGAATGGACCCCCATCCCTGGTAGATACCAAGGGACAACTTCAGTTTTTGGAGAATCTAAAGTTATACTAGGATATTCTACTGCATGGAGGGGCTAGGAGTAGGGGTGGAGTTTGGGGTGGGGGGCTGGGGTCAGAGCCCATAACCCCCATGTTGTTCAAGGGTCAACTGTAGAATCATTTTGCATGGTTTCAAACTCTATACACTTTTATAATTTTCATAAATGTTTTTGAAATTAATCCATATTCATGTAGATCTAGCTCACTCAGTGTAAAGGTTGTAGAATATTCCACAGTATGAATAAAACACTCATTAATTTACTCATTCTCATGCTGATAGGCATTTGAGTTGCTTCCAATTTTTCTGATACAAACAATAATTCAACAAATATCTTTGCTGACAACTCATTATGCACATGACTACTTCCATAAGGTATACATCGTGAAGAAAAACTGCTAAAATCAGACTGTATAAGCACCTATAACTTAACTAAATATCAAATTGTAGCCTAAAGTGTTTAACCATTTACATCCTAATCAGCATCAGTTTCTTCACATTCTCATTAACAGAGTAATATTTTTAAGTCTAACAGGTATTTCAGTCATCTTTCTCATCCTTTATAAATTCTATCATATTTTGTGTCTTTTCAAAGAACTAACTTTTGTGCTTGCACCATTGTTTTGGGGTTATTTTCTATTCTTTATAATGTCATTTTTTTTTCTTTCAAATTTTCAAAAAGCACAAAATTAGAAATTCAGTTTCTAATTAATAAATTATAATCTTGCCCTAGCTGGTTTGGCTCAGTGGATAGAGTGTGGACTGAAGATCCCAGGTTTGATTCCAGCCAAGGGCACATGCCCGGGTTGCAGGCTCGATCCCTAGTAAGGGGTGTGCAGGAAGCAGTTGATCAATGATTCTCTCTCATCAATGATGTTTCTATCTCTCTCTCCAATCCTCTCTTAAATCAGTTTAAAAAAAAAGGAAATGACCATTTAAAAATAAATAATGATCAGATAATATCCTATATAATAAAGAGCTAATATGCAAATGGTCATCACACCCTCACACTGTCACACCTTAACAGCTCAGACACTCAACATTGGGGAGAGAGGAATGGGGACCAGCCAGGCTGCGGTCCGGGAGAGGGACAAGCCGCCCACCCCGCGGTCCTGGGTGCCAGCGGCTGTGGCCCGAGCAAAGCCGCCCGCTCACAGTCCCCTGCGGCTGAGGCTGCAGCCGGCCCAGGGGAAGCCAGCCCGGGTCCTGAGCACCTGCGGCCAGCCAGAGGGAGGGAAGCCCGGGTCCCAGGTGCAGGGAGAGGCAGAGGTGGTTAGGGGCAATCAGGCCAGCAGGGGAGCAGTTAGGCCCAGAATGATATAAGGACATAGCAGGTAACTGGACTTAATGTATTATTAACATAGCAAGTGAGCATTTACCAAGCACTTATTTGGCAACCACTGTTTTAAGTTCTCCACATGAATTAACATTTAATTCTTGAAAAACCCTATGAGATAAATCATTATCTATCATGCCCATTTTACGGAGGAGAAAATGAGGCAGTCCTATTTCAAACATAGGCAGTCTAATTCCAAAGACTACACTCTACCTTCATGTTGTGGCCTTAAATTTTAAGGATATATATACACGTGTGTGTGTGTATTAGAGGCCCGGTGCACGAAATTCGTGCACGGGAGGGGGGGGGTCCCTCAGCCCAGCCTGCACCCTCTTCGATTGGGCCTAATCATCCCTCTCACAATCCAGAACTGCTGGCTCCCAACTGCTTGCCTGCCTGCCTTCCTGATTGCCCCTAACTGCTTCTGCCTGCCAGCCTGATCATCACCTAACTACTCCCCTGCCATCCTGATTGATGCCTAACTGCTCCCCTGCCAGCCTGATTACCCCTAACTGCCCTGCCCTGCAGGCCTGGGGTCCCCCCCCCCTCCCCACAACTGCCCTTCCCTGCAGGCCCAGTCGCCCCCAACTTCCCTCCTCTGCTGGCCTGGTCATCCCTAACTGCCCTCCCCTGCAGGCTTGATCACCCCCAACTGACCTCCCTTGCAGGCCTGGTCCCTCCCAACCGCCCTCCCCTGCTGGCCATCTTTGTGGTGGCCCTCTTGTGTCCACATGGGGGCAGCCATCTTGTGTGTTGGAGTGACAGTCAATTTGCATATTACTTTTATTAGATAGGATAGAGGCCTGGTGCATGGGTGGGGGCCGGCTGGTTTACCCTGAAGGGTGTCCTGGGTCAGGGTAGGGGTCCCCTTGGGGCATGGTGAGGCCTGGGCGAGGGGCCTGTGGTGGTTTGCAGGCCGGCCATGCCTCCCGGCGACCCAAGCAGAGGCCCTGGTATCTGGGATTTATCTATCTTCTATAATTGAAACTTTGTAGCCTTGAGCAGAGGCCAGGGTTGCGGGAAGCTTGGCTTCCTCCATCATCGGGGGCAACTCAAGCCTCCTGCTCCATGGCTGCCGCCATTTTTGTTGGGATTTATTTATCTTCTATAATTGAAGCTTTGTAGCCTGGAGTGGAGGCCAGGGCCGGCCAGAGCGGGCGGGGAGCTTGGCTTCCTCCATTGCCGGGGAAACCCACGCCTTCTGCTCACTCCGTGGCCACAGCCATCTTGGTTGGGTTAATTTGCATACTTGCTCCTGATTGGCTGGTGGGCATGGCTTGTGGGCATAGCAGAGGTACAGTCAATTTGCATGTTTCTCTTTTATTAGTGTAGATATATTGTTTTGTTTTTTTTAAATATATTTTATTGATTTTTTACAGAGAGGAAGGGAGAGGGATAGAGAGTTAGAAACGTCGATGAGAGAGAAACATCGACCAGCTGCCTCCTGCACATCCCCCACTGTGGACGTGCCCGCAACCAATGTACATGCCCTTGACAGGAATCGAACCTGGGACCTTTCAGTCCGCAGACCGACGCTCTATCCACTGAGCCAAACCGGTTTTGGCAATATATTGTTAATCCTCACCCAAGAATATTCTTCCATTGGTTTTTAGAGAGAGTAGAAGGGAGGGGTAAGACGGAGAAACATCAATGTGAGAGAGACACATCAATTGGTTGCCTTCTGGCGAGGGCACCAACTAGGGCCTGGGATCAAGCCTGCAACTGAGGTACGTGCCCTTGACAGGAATTGAACCCGAGATCCTTCAGTCCACAGGCCTCGCTCTATCCACTGAGCCAAACCAGCTAGGCAGAAAGCTCTTCTTTACAAAATAATTCTACCTTCTAAATATAGAAGAAATGACAGAATCAGAAAACCATCATATGGTAACACTCACTGAAGATTCAGAAAGGAGGGTCAGTGGCTGCTAAGTTCACATGTTGAAACATTAATGGAAATGAGATTTCCGCCTGGTGTTACATGTTGCCCCACCACATTACCTAAGATCAGAGAGGAATGTATCCCCCTTTCACAATGGAGACACCACTAGCGCCAAGCCACCAAACTCGGCATCCAGCAGTGGGACAACATGCCACTGGGGGGCCTAGTGTAACAATGTGAGACAGCACAGGGCAGTTAGACATTAACCCAAACTTTCAATTTACAGGAAATATAAAGCACAGAAAAATAAGTTATGCAACACCACCAGGAAACAATTAGATAAATCCAGAATATAAGATATTCAATAAGAAACTGGCCTTGGTTGCTTCAAAAAGGAAAGTAGGGGACTGATCTAAAATAAGTATAAAATAACACATTGTGTTCATTAGTATCATTATCACCATAGCTTAAGTCTAACATCATTGAGATTGCTGGCTGGTATTCAGCACCCTCTGCCCAAGTATCAGATCATCTCCCAAATTTGACTGCTAGTCTTCCATGGTTAAATATGAAGAATGATGGCTACATGTTTCTACTGAAACAAGGCTGAGAACACCTGAATATATGCACAGCCATATTCTTAGGCCTGTCAGTATCAGTGACTGCCCAGAATTTTTAACAAGAGGCAGATGGATGCAATGCATCCGTAAATGCAGTGAAGAGTTAAACAGGAATTATTGCTCAGTGTGGGGTGGTGGTGGTAGTGTGCGTTCACAAATGATCTGTGTTTCTAACTTCTCAAAGACCCCCAAATCTTGCCTGCCACAGTGAAGACAATGCAAAATCTCACTCCTAACCCACAGGTATAAGTAAACCTTTCCAAGAGCAGAGACTCTCCAATATGGTAAAGTGTTCATGCTTCTAGGAAAAATCTTCAGCAATATCAATAATGAAAGCTAATAAGAATCAAGCACTTCATATATCTAAGTGCCAATCACTGAGTTAAGTCTTTAATATGGATCACCTTGTTTAAGTCCCACAATCCTCTATATCCATTTAGATAAGAAAACTAAAAGTACCAAGAAAATAAGTGACTTAATTTCTAAATTAAGAAATTAGAAACAGAGCTCTCAAGTGGTGGTCACAAATTCCTTTCTAACAAATATGATGTCCCCTTGCTTTGAAAGTGAACAATGAGTCACCCTATAAGACCTATGTCCACTCATCTAAGTGCTGTCATTGTCATCCAAAATTTATTATATAAGTGTTCTCATTGAACACAATTATAAATTTAGAGCTATAGTAGAATTTTTATAAGGAAAGGAACTCCACTAATATTCTTAAAATTATACTTGTAACACAAAAGAAATTACTATTTTAGGTGGCCCCAAAACCATTAATGGGAAAATAAATTACACTGAATTTCCTCATTATAACATTTACTAAAACAAACTTTTTTTTTTACTAAAATATAAACTTTTCTAGTTAGTTAACAAAAGGTCACCAAGCTGAACTTGCTAATAAAATATAACATATAGCATTGTGAGAGGTACTAAACCCTACATCTCTTCAACTATACCACAATTAGAATAAGAGATTTTTTGTGTCTATTTAAAACCTAGCTATTTCCCTAGTGCCTAGCATACAGACATTCAATAAATACCTGCTGAATTAATCAAGGAATGAATCATGACAATGGCACTTAACTTGTAGTGTTAGTGTGAAGATTCAATAAGCTAATACTAAAAAAAAAAAAAAAAAAAAAAGGTTAACAGTTATTATATGCATTATTTGTATAAGGCCTTTTTATTAATAATATTTCTTCTACCCACACAATCGTATGCAGTAGGTTGAACATGTATTGTTTTTACCAATTTATTCATGAGAACACAGGTTCCAGAGAATGACTGACCTGAAGTAGCCTAGCCAATACACTCTATGTAGTGGTAGAGCAGGGACTGTGCTCTCTGGATCTATCTCCCCAGTCCTATCCCTTTCCCCTGCTTTTGTATTCTCTAGAGCTTAGCACCATTCTCTGTACCCCCACTCACACCCCCACATGTTTTACTTCTTGAGTCTCCATGTTAGTTCATCTGTTTTGTATCCTGTTGCAATCCCTTGAACTTTCAAGTGTCTGGCACATAACAGGTGCAAAATACAGGGGTGGACAAAAGTAGGTTTACAGTTGTGAGTTCACAAAATAGTTTGTTCTTCTATTATTTACTAATTATTGTATAGTTTTCTATAGGAACAACTGTAAACCTATTTTTGCCCAGCCCAGTAAAGAGGCTTTATCTCACTGCTTCAAGTTGGGGAAAGGATTTTGTTCTGGCATGACCAATTTACCATTTGGGGGAAACTTTATATTAAAATTTAAAATAAATTAAATAGACAAAGTTTTTTGAACAGTGAAGTTTATGTTCAAAAGCAATGAAGTTGAGAAAAAAATGAGAACACTTAAGAAATAACTTTTTAAAATGGCTACCCCAAATAAATTTGTAAGTACCATACCAAGCAGAAAACACTTAAGATTTTTAAGAATCTTTGATACTGCATAAATATCATGCTGCTCAATACTGACCTTACTTTCTATAGTTTCCTGTTTATAATTCTGGTACCCTCAAAAAGCATTTGTATTTGGCAGGTAATCATTAATGCATGCTTCCACACTACTTATTTTGCCAAAAATCAGTATTACCTGTTTTAGTAATTGGCCTATCACTTCACATTTTTAACAAGATTCAATACCATTACAAAGCCCCTCACCTATAAAATAGTGCTTTATACAATTGCTGATTTTAAGGAACAGTAATACTTGGAGATTAAAAATGGCAGCAGAGTATGTGGATGCTGCACAGACATGCTCCCAGGAACAAAATGGTATTAAACTAAAATACAGAAAAGCTTCCTGAATAATCAATGGAAAACTCCCAGGAGCGAACCCTGATACCCGAGGACCGAAAGTGGAGACCACAAAGCGACTGTTTTCCTTGATATATTAATGTTTATTGTATTTATGATTATATTTAAAATTGTTTCTCTTGAAATATTAATGTTCTTTGCATGTAACATTATTATATTTAAAATAGTTTTTTCTTGAAATAGTAAACAAATAAAATAAAAACAAAAAAAAAGATTGGGGGTGAGGGGGAGAAACTACTTTAAAACAGCTGTCACCAACCTTTCAGACCTCACGGACCAGTGCTTGGCGACCAATGATTTAAGAGATTAGGGACTAAGGCAGTGATGGGCAACCTTTTGAGCTTGGTGTGTCAAACTTCGCCAAAAAACTAAGCATAGCCGAAACCGGTTTGGCTCAGTGGATAGAGCGTCGGCCTGTGGACTGAAAGGTCCCAGGTTCGATTCCGGTCAAGGGCATGTACCTTGGTTGCAGGCACATCCCCAGTGGGGGGTGTGCAGGAGGCAGCTGGTCGATGTTTCTCTCTCATCGATGTTTCTAGCTCTCTATCCCTCTCCCTTCCTCTCTGTAAGAAATCAATAAAATATATTAAAAAAAAAAAAAAAAAAAAAAAAAAAACTAAGCATAACTCGGGCAGTGTGTCACTTTGAGGAAAAAACATTATTTCGCAAATGTTTCATCCTCGGCATGCGGCCGCCTCAGCCGCGTGTCATCAGAAATGGCTACGCGTGTCATAGGTTCGCCATCACTGGACTAAGGCAAAAAGAGCTTTATCTAGATGTACCAAAATAAATCAGACTTATACAGACTTTTCTAAGATAAATATAATCAAATCAAAAATGTGATCAAGAAAAAGAATTGACACAAGTTAATGACAACTAGGGCCTAATATATTAAGGTACTATATTTTAAATCTTTGCTGTTATACAAGAAATGTTTAGGAAAATTAGTCAAATATTATTAACAAAGGAAATAGTAAGATTCAAAATACCCTATATATGCAGTCTTCTGCCCCTTGCCTCCATCACCTTCACAAAAGAGCTGGCCAAACTACATGGGTGACCTAAGAGGCTTCAGAGAGAAGCCTCAGGCAACCACCTCAAACTGTCATACATACAACTGAGGCTTGTTGACAACATTTATCGCATCCTAAAAATCAAAGAAAGACTAAAAAATCAGGAAACTATAAATAGTCACACAACTGAAACTGTCCTGTTCTGCTTATTAGTCTCCAGAAAGAATTCCTCTCCTGATCCAAATATTTGCCTTTTCATTAAATTGAATGAAAAATTCAGGTCGCGCTCACAACGAGGATTCTTTCCTACCTGGAAGCCCTTCACTGTTCTAAACAAGAAGCTGTGCATTGTTCTCACGTGAGGGCTTATAGTATGCATTTGTCAAAAGATAACATTTTTGTTCTTTGTCTTCAAAGAAGCAGCAGAGCACCCTCCCCAGATGCAGAACTTTGTGAAGACCCTGACTGGCAAGACCATCACCCTCGAGGTTGAGACCAGTGACACCACGGAGAATGTCAAAGCTAAAATCCAAGACAAGGAGGGCATCCCGCCTGACCAGTAGTGTCTGATTCTTGTGGGCAAACAGTTGGAGGATGACTGCACTCTCAGACTACAATAGAAAGAGTCCACCCTGCAATTGGTGCTTTGTCTGCGGGGTGGCATCATCGAGCCCTTCCTTTGCCAGCTAGACCAGAAGAACAATTGCGACAAGATGACCTGCAAATATTAGGCCCACCTGGGCTCCCGCACTGTCAACTCTGGCAAGAAGTGCAGCCACATCAACAACCTGGGGCCCAAGAAGGTTAAATAAGGCCCCTCCACCATCTCCTCAACCCATAGGGCACCTTCTGCCTGAACCCATGGCCCTGGGGCCTCATTAAAGTGTCCCTTTCATTAATTGGAGAAGTTTAAAAAAAATAAAGAAGAAAAAGAACATTTTAAAAAGTAACATGAAGTATAATCTGACTCTATGTATTTATTAGCAACCGATTGTATGGAAAAGAACAGCATAGGCAATTCTGTTTCAGTTTTAGAAAAACTCGCCAATTTCTGCAGAAATTTGACATTGAAAAAAATTTAAAGCATCTAAGAACCACTTTGCTGTACTTGAACTTTACTATAAAGTTCATTCTTCATTAAACAAATATTGAAGGGCCTATTATTTGTCAGACACTGTTCTAAACAATGAGATATACAATGGACCCCCACCCACCACCAATATATATATATAGGACCCCCACCCACCACACACACACACACACACACACACATATATATATATATATATACACTGCCTTATAGAGATTATACTTTTTTTAGAAAGCCTACTATATTTCAAAGAATAATAGGTAATTACAGTTAAATTTTACTAAACTTCAATATTAATAAGCAATATAATGCTATTATTAACCAATGTTCTCCCAATAAATTTAATACAAAGTTTCAACACTGCTCATTAACCTGAATTCTACCAGATCTTAATTTAAAAAATGGTGTGCCTCAGTGGTTGAGCATCAACGTTTGAACCAAGAGATCAGTTTGATTCCTGGTCAGGGCACATGCCAAGTTGTGGGCTTGATCCCCAGTGTGAGGCGTGCAGGAGGCAGCTGATGGATGATTCTTTCTCATCATTAATGTTTCTATCTCTCCCTACCTCTCTGAAATCAATAAAAATATATTTTAAAATAAATAAATAAAAGTGTGAAACATGTCCAACTGACACAAACTCTCAAAAACTTGAGCAGATTTCTAACCATCCCTATAGCATTTCTGGTGTAGAAAACACCTGAGAACTGCTGATAGTTTCTAATTAAGCTGGAGGCTTCCTGCATCTTCCAACCTTCACTGTTGAGCCCTATCCTGGTTGTGGAAATACACAGTTGCTATTATATTTTAAAATAAAGCAGTGGTTGTTAATTAGGGTGCTTTTCATCTGCTCTAAAGCACAATTTCTAAGTCTGAAATAAAAATATCACCACACTGATTAATCATGGAGAAAACTGACATTTTAAAGGCAGAACTTGATATATACAATGAGCTACATGAAGTGACTACACAAATCCTACTTTGATTCACTCTTAACTTTCAGTTCAAGGCAAAAAAGAAAACGCAAAGACCCTTGCCTTGAATTTTATACTATAATCATCACTAAACTGATGCCATAAGTTTCAGGTGTCAGGTTAAGAATATAGAAGTTAAAAAAAAAAAAAGAATATAGAAGTTATCTGAGACCTAGACTCCACTATCACAAGATGCTTAGTCTACAAAAAAAAAAAAAAAAAAGGAATTAAAAAGCAATAAACATAATTTCAACTCAAAGATATGCTATAACAGCCCTCTTGGCTGATAGAAGAATGTGGAAAAAAGGACATTCAGGTCTGCTAAATAGGACACTGGAGAACTACAATAATTGTGGTCGTGTCAACTGGGAAACTAGAGGGAGAAATGGTAGGTAATGAACTAAAGAGGTACTAGATAAGCACCTCATTCTCCCATGTGCTTAGCTAGCGTTTTCCCAAGACTTACTGAGTCTACATCTCTGGGGTAGAAACCAGAAATGTACAACTACACTCACATGCCAATGATTTTGGTGTATACAATCACTGCAGGACTGGCTTACACTTTCGGTCTCAATGTCCAATCTGGTTTCACATGTGTCCTTTCATTTTTAATTAAGTATTATGGTTCACCATCACATTAAAATAAACCAGTTTTGGTTTAAAATATCTCCATTTTGCCTGTCTTGTTTCTGCTGCAATCTCATCTGGTAGTGTGCAAGACACTCATGCAGTGAACAGTGCTCTCATTTTACCATGTGGCTAAATTAAACCTAAAGGTCAACCAACACCCTAGCTGGTTTGGCTCAGTGGATAGAGCGTCGGCCTGGGACTGAAGGGTCCCAGATTCAATTCCAGTCAAGGGCATGATCCCCAGTGAAGGAGGCAGCCTGAATCAATGATTCGCTCTCAGCATTGATGTCTCTCTCTCTCCCCCCTCTCCCTTCTTCTCTGAAATCAATAAAAATATATTTTTAAAAAATTTTAAAGTAAAATAAAATAGAAATCAATCAACAACAAAACACCTATTTTCCAAACCCTTTTTAGGTCCAAGATAACTAACACTCCCCTCCTTAAATTATGCAAGGTACTCATTGATGGACCAGAGTATGCTACTGACGCTTGCGAATAAAATGTGGGAGTTACATGTAGAGGGTTAATCTAACAGTTCTTAATATAATGATTTTTGTCATTCATTGAATGGTGTAAATCTATATTTATTTTACTGATTACTTTTATTTTGCAATAAATTTTATTAGCAACAAACTAAAAGTTAAATACAGATTTAATTTAAAGATTTATTACTGAATTTCCATTTCTTAAGAAAGTTAATGACAAATGTGTAATTTGCAAATGTTCATATCCACATTTGTCATGCTCTATGGGATGCCACTCATATAAATGGACCTCTGTACACCAGAAAACATCTGCTGACCAAACATCAGCATCCAACTTTAAAGCTGTTTTTAAGATGACAGTGCCCAGAAGAACTCATTAGGGAGTGCAGCTACAGAAGAATTTTCATTTACACAATTACAGCATTTACATTTCTTTCTGAATCATGACTTTTCATTTAGATCAAATAAGTATCCTACTTAATTGCATTCATTTTTCTCCCTAAAGTTTCTCCTGCACATATAAGAGGTGACACAATAGCTGTTAAATATTGGCTCCTTTAGCTATAGAAGGGCTTTATAAGCAGTTAGATCGTGCCAATTTACAAATAGAAAATCTATTTCATTAGTGGTTCTATTTATTTCATCCAATTCATGAAACAAGGGACAGCAAAGTATGACATGCTGGCCAACTCCTGCCTGCCACACGTTTTGGCATGTCCTACAAGATAAAAATGGTTTTAACAGTTCTCGTTGGCTGGGAAAAGGTAAAAAAGATATAATTCATGATACATGAAATGCATATTTCAGTGTACATAAATAAAGGTGGACTGAGACACACTCACACATTTACATATTGTCTAGCTACTTTCAGGGTATGGTCGCAGAACTGAGTAGCTGCAGCAGATCTCTGGCCCACAAAGTATAAAATATTTTCTATGTGGATCTTTATAGAAAAGTTTTGCTGAATTCTGCCTTAGAAGGTAAAACATCTGGATAGTTCTACAAATAATACAAAAGCTCAATGTAGAACATTATTTGTTTTTGTGATTTTAATCTGAATACAGATTTTCATATACTATACACTGTGACAACAAATTTCTGAAGTATTTCTGAAAGGCTGAAGTTGAATTAAAAATACTTCAATATAATATACATTCTTTTTCTGCTGCTCACTTGCTTAAGCCTTTACAAATCTACCTTGAAAATCAATCCAATTACCACAAAACGATACAAACGTTTTTGGAGCATTAGTCAAAACTTTCAACAAATAGATTTTTTTAAGGTCAGCTTTTGAAGCTTTTGGCAAACTGCAATTACTAAAACCAAAACTTGAAAATAAGAAGACAGTGAAATCAATCCCTATAAAAGCAAGCAAAGAACTTTTTTTAAAAAAATCAAATATTCAGAGTTTTAGAATGAGTACTATAACTAAAATTCAGTAAGTATGCTTTGGAATACTCAACTTATCCAAAGAATCATTTTATAGTGTTCCTGTTTTTAAATGGGTAACTAACTATATTCTGTACAAAAAAAAAAAAAAAAAAAAGGAATTAAATTGAAACACTAAAAAATGTGTAGAATCTAAATTTAAGCAAAACAATCAAAAGAATCAATGAGGCAATTATTTGACAATCTTTGTCTTATAAAATTTATTGAACAAAGGTATTTTGAATAGATGTTATAAAAAAAAAACAGCTCTTGTGAAAATATCTGAACTGAGACATCTCTCATCTCAGTTTTTAAAAGTCTGAAAATACCCTCCCCTTTAGCAGAAGTTGCTCTGGAAGCACCAAGAGTATTCTTTCAATTGGCACACCGAGAATAAACTCAAAACATCAACAATCTCAAACTTAGTTACACACAGAAAAAAACCTTTAAAAGAAGTTTTCAGGTAATATGATGAGAATTTTATTTAAAAAAAAAGCCATGTTGGAGAAAAATGTATTTGTCAGAATAATATCAGTAACATGGCACATGATAAAAGTATGTGAAATTATACCAAAAATAAGAACTAATTTTTATAATATTTAAATGACCAATTTAGTTATTTAATACACAGAAGTTTGCTTCTTTGATAATTTTATTTTTTAAAATAGTTTTTTTTTAAATAGAATTATTTTATAGGTCTATCATACAATAAATTTGGTCAAAAACATTTAGAAGATTATATAACAAGTTTTAGTCCCTCTTTTGCTCTCACGTGCCTCCATTTGAATGACTAATTAGAAAACCTTGTGTGAAGTGTGTGCAGAGTCAAATAAAACCAGTTGCCAAGCTACATCCCTGAACATGTGACACTGCCTACTCAGTCCATGCCTCCAAGAATGGTTCATCTACCTGATCTGAACACTTACCCATTCAACAAGAAGTGTCAATATACTGGGGAAAGAGGTGAGCAAGAGAGACGCTGGGCAAATATGAGCAAACACACAACCCACACCCACCATTCCATGTTAGGGCCACCCACAGGAGACAAACCCCATTTTGTTCCATTGAGCTTCCTTATCCCCAGTTCTCTCCTTACATCCAGAACAAGGTCTACAACTCACAGGGCCATCTCTAGCAAGGAGCCAGAAGTAGAAAAGGTACTCTCCCCTTCAGCTCTTTTTCACCTTTTCCCCCACCTTCAGAGCTGGCATCTTCTCAAGTGCATTCCAAGCCTCTGTCAGTCATACTATACACTCAGTGGCCAGATTATTATGATCTCTGAACACATAATAATCTGGCCACTCAGTGTATATCCTATATAATAAAAGGCTAATATGCAAATTGTCCCCTCAACCAGGATTTCGACCAGCAGGCAGGCCGGCCAACCGCCCATATCCCCTCCCCCTGGCCAGGCTGGCCGGACCCCACCCATGCAGGAATTCATGCACCGGGCCTCTAAAAAAACACACACACACACACACACACACACACTGAGTGGCCAGATTATTATGCGTTCAGAGATCATAATAATCTGGCCACTCAGTGTAGACCAGTATACTTAGAGCATCTTAGGGCAGATTTGGTCCAAGATTCGATCTTTGCAGCCAACCTTCCTTTGCATAACATTATGTACAACTTATTTTTCCCATTGCACAATAGTGTAAACAGGAAAAGGTTTTCAACTCTCGTTTTCCCCCTATCCCTAACAGATTTTTAAAAATTTTAATGAGAAGTCCTTTAAAAAACTTGTAATGGACAAAGTGTTTACTGCAGAAACAGGAAAGATGGTGAGAGCCATGCTCCAGAGTGGGTACATAACAAGTGATATCACTGGAAAAGGAAAGCAGAAGGTTT
This sequence comes from Eptesicus fuscus, assembly GCF_027574615.1. Lineage (NCBI taxonomy): Eukaryota > Metazoa > Chordata > Mammalia > Chiroptera > Vespertilionidae > Eptesicus > Eptesicus fuscus. Next base: position 91,076,359 of record NC_072481.1, read on the forward strand.
AACTCCCAGGACCCTTGAGGGAAATTTTAAAAACAATAACAACAAAAAGGTAAACTAAACCAAACTGAGAATTTATCATCCTCATTTAAAAGTCCCAGCTCCTCTGTCCTCTGCCCAGGCTCAGTTGGTTGGAGCATTGCCCCATACACCAAAAAGGTTGTGGGTTCGATTCCTGATCAGGGTGCATACGGGAGGCGACAAATCGATGTTTCTCTCTCACATCAATGTTTTGTGGTGTGTGTGTTTTTCTCTCCGTCCTTCTCTGTCTCAAAAAAAAAAAAAGTTAATGAAAATATTAAAAAGTCCCAGCTCTTCTAGGGGGTTGAAAGTCTGAAAGCACCTACATAAAATATCCTATATAATAATAGAGGAATATGCAAATTATCTGGGACGCCCTCACTGGTAACTACGGGCAGGAGCGGGTGGGCGTGGCTGCATGCCGCTGGAGGCTGGGGGACGTGAGGCTGCGTCAAATAAAATAAAACGCGTTCACATGCCCTAAAGCACAAACATCCCAGCAGATAACTCAATGCAGGTTATTGTGTAATTACAATGATTACACAATAAATCACAATGATTACACAATATTGATTACACAATAAACTTATTTTTGCCGGAAAAAAAATCTTTCTTTTAAAGATGCCCCAGTAAGGCTGCTGAGGCTTTCATCTGTCCCTTTCTACACCGAAGACGACAGGGTTCAAGGAAGAAGGGCTCTAGTTTCATTTTCTCAGCACCCAGCTAAGAGGCCTCCCTCTGAGCCCTGCACAGGATGGGCATTCCGCTCCAGCCTGGGAGCCCTGAAGGGAGGCAGAGCCAAGTGCTTTCCCTCCAGGACCCTGCTCTCCCTGGGAGTCCGGAAATCCGCCTCCTGGAGCAACTGCACAGCAGCCAGGCCTGGCGAGCTGCGGAGAGGGCAACCTACCTATGGGGATGTGTATGCTGGCGGAGGTCACACAGATGCCATAGTTGAAGTCGTCTGGGGGTAGTGGGGATCAGAGTTGGCCATGTCGGCCATGGAACCTCAGTTCCCCGCCGAATGACTAGATCACACGGACCTCAACAGTCCTCGGTTACTTCCTGAGCAACAGTCAGCCCCGACCGGGGATCAAACCAGAAACCTAAGTAGGTGCCCTGACAGAATGGAACCCAAACCTTTGCTGTGGCAGAGGAGCTCCGGCCCACAGCAGGGGCCAGGGCACCCAGAGGGGTTTTGTTGAGGGGCCCTGACAGGCAGCACACAGCACAGTGGGTTAGAACTCCTCCTGATACAGCAAGGCTGCGGGTTGGATCCCTGGTCAGGGCACAGACAAGAAGCAACCAAAGAGTGCATAATAAGTGGAACAACACACTGGTGTTTCTCTTGCTCCTTTCCTCTCTCTAAAATCAATCAATTAAAATTAAAATAAAAAATAAACCCTCTGGCTTGCAGAGGTGCTAAAACAGTTAGAAAGCAAAGTCCCATCCCCTCCCGTTCATTCAACAAATACTTCATATGCTCCTTCAATAATTACACTGGGGATGGGTGGGTGTTTGTTTGGTTAATCCTCACGTGAGAACATCTTTGCATTGATTTTTTCTTTTCTTTTCTTTTTTTTTACAGAGAGTGGAAGGGAGGGAGAAAGACAGAAACTAATGTGAGAGACATCAATTGGTTGCCTCTTGCTGAATCCCCGACCAGGGCCCTGGATTGAGCCTGCAACCCAGGTACGTGCCCTTGATCGGAATCCAACCCAGTACCCTTCAGTCCGCTTGCAGAAGCACTATCCACTTAACCAAACCAGCATCTTTTTTTCTTTTTAAGTCCTCCTCTAAGGATATGTTTTTTTCATTGATTCTAGAGAGAGAGGAAGGGAGAAGAAAAGAGAAAGAAACATCGATCAGTTGCCCAAGCAATCTGACAGGGATGGAACCCACAACCTGTGTATGTGCCCTCAGCTGGAATCGAACCCATGACCCTTTGGTGCGTGGGAGGACACTCTAATTACTGATCCACACCAACCAGGGCCTGGAGATACATTAAAAATTTTTTTTCAGATATTCCCTGGCCAGGTGGCTCAATTGGTTGGAGTCGTAACCTGTACACCAAAGGATTTCCTGTTGGATTCTAGATTAGGGCACACACTTAGGTTTAGGTTAGATCTCGGTGGGTCAGCAGGTACAGAGGCAGCCTACTGGTATTTCTCTGTCACATGGATGTTTCTCTCTCTAAAAATCAATTTTAAAAACATCCTCAGGTGAGAATTAAAAATATATATATATATAAATTTTCAGATCTAAAATCATATTTGGTTCTTTTTTACATTTTATTTTTCATTTACAGTTCACAACCAATATCCTATCCTATATAATAAAATCCTAATATGCAAATCAACCAAACAGTGGAATGACTGGTCGCTATGAACTGACCACCAGGGGGCAGACGCTCAACGTAGGAGCTTCCCCCTGGTGGTCAGTGCACTCCCACAGGGGAAGCGCCGCTTAGCCAGAAGCCAGGCTCACGAGCGGCACTAAGGAACAGCGAGCGGAGTGGTAGGGAGCAGCAAGCAGGCGGGCAGTAAGGAGCGAGGGGTCCCGGACTGTGAGGGGCACAGGCCGGGCTGAGATACCCCCCACCCCCAGTGCACGAATTTCATGCACTGGGCCTCTAGTATTAATTAAAACCCACTTTTGGCTCCATAGTTCTCTTTTCTACTTTACATGGTTATTGGTAGCATTTGTAACTGACTTGGAAACCTAAGTCTTATGAATAACACTGATTTAAAAGTTCCCAGACCAAAAACATCAGTTAAAAAAAAAAGTTTTGGAACACAAACCATTTATGAATTATGGAGTGCCTGCTAGTAAATGTGACTGTTACAACGTATGTAACAGTGTAGCCTGACTAAAATACAGCAGGGGGTGATGAAGAAAAATTACCTATGTCATCCCAGATTTAGATTTATGGTAGGGAAGTATTTTCCAAAGCATATATAACCTACTGATAGTATACAGATGACTTTTAGATGGCACAAGGGTGAGCAGTTAAATTCACTATCACTACACTTATTTCAACATATAGTAGAAAAACCATAGCTAGCATCAACTGTTTAACATAAATTAAAGGAGTAGTGTGGTCCCACCTATGCAGACCCCTTGAATTACAGAAATAATTACAGGAATGGTTGTTATGCACACCATTAACTTTTAAAATCTTGAGTGACCTTCCACAACAACCATCCAGAAGTACAGACAAGCTCAAGAAAATGGCCGGGCAGCCCTGGCTGGACAGCACAGTTGGTTAGAGCGTCATTCCAATATACCACAGTTGTGGATTCCATCCCCAATCAGGGCGCATCAACCAATAAATGCATAAATACGTGGAACAACAAATGGATGTTTCTCTCTCTCTCTCTCTCTCTCTCTCTCTCTCCCTCATCAATATATAAAAATATTAAAAATAACATTAAAAAATGGCAGGACAGGCAGCTCCTACTTCTCCCCTCTCACCCCAATCCCCAAAACATCAAAAAACAAGCAGAAACTGTTAGAACCAACTTTGTCAGAACCCTGAAAAGAAGTCAATAGTTTATAGCAAACAAGTGAACACTACATCATGAAAAAGTAGAAGAGCTCTGTGCCACTTGTTCTTGCCCCATCATACTCCCAGCAGTTTTAACAAAGGCAGCTTGCATGTTGATCCCCAGTGTGTGGGCCCCTGATTTCTGGTCCTAAAAAGAGCAGAGCAGTCTTTATTCACAAATCATTGTAGGTTATGTTCTAATCAGACAGGTTACCTACAGGATTGACACAAGACACTTGAACTTAGGCCAGAGAAGTGGCATTGCTCAAAACCACTGCAAATGAACTAACAACAACCTACAGACACCCAGAGCAAAAGATTATGATGGTTAAAGAGACTCCAAAAAGCCTGTAAGAAAAAAAGCTGGGGAGAGAATCAGGACATTCAAAAGCACTGTAAGTGGGGATAGAAAGCCATACACATGCCCAAGGCAGGATGCATGCTCAGAAAAGACCTTAGAAGACATGCAACTTTCACTTCAGTGCAAACCTAAGTGTTGAAAGAGTGCCCTGTCACAGAGCCAATATGCAAAGACTGGGAGGGGTTGTGCTTTGTTTGTTCAGTTCCAGGCATCCAAAGAAGTATCCATCGAAACACTAGATGAACACAAGCTAAGGAACAGAGACTTCAGTGACCATATATCAGAATCTTTGCAAATAGTGAAACCAACAATGAGTAAGTCAAGACATTGGACTTACTAAAACAACAAAAAAATTTTATTTTTTTAAAATGTTTTTATTGAGTTTAGAGAGAGAGAGAGAAACATCTATGTGAGAAAGATACTGGGAATCAAACCTGCAACCTGGGCATATGCCCTGACTGGTTGAACCAGCAACCTTTTGATGCATGGGATGCCTCTCAACCAACTGAGCCACACTGGCCAGGACTAGACAACAGAAATTTTAAAACAATTATTTTAAATATGCTCAAAAAGCTAAAGAAAAACATGGACAGAGAACTAAAAGAAATTAGAAAAAATGATTTATAAACAAAATAAATAAACAAATTATAAAAAGGAACCAAATAAATATCTGGAGCTAAAAAGTATAAGAACAGAAGTAAAAATTTCACAAGAAGGTTTCTATAGCAGATTTGAGCAAATAGAAAAATGAACTGATGAACCTAAAAAATAGGACAATTTTTACTGTTAGAAAAGCATAAAATAAAGAAAAATGAACAGAGCAAACATAACTAATGAGATACCATCAAATGGACCAACAAATTATACATGCCCCAGAAGAAAGGGATAGAAAAATTATTTGAAGAAATAAGGTCCAAAAACTATCCAAATTCAAGGGAAGATAGCAATCTACAAATTCAAGAAAATCAACAAACTCCAAGAGAACCACTCTTAGACATATTATAACCAAACTGCTGAAAGTGAAAATACTGAATAGCTGGGCTCAGCTCTCTGCCTGACCAGTGTGACTGTAGGCAACCCTTCAACCTCTGGGCCCCATTCTTTCATCTGTCCAATAGTTAACTGTGAGAAGATCACATCACCTTCTAGCTCGAACACCGAGATTATATAAGCTGGGGACATCTTAGCAAAGATGTCTAGACCCAGTAATTAAAAATTATAAGTAATTCTATGTATTTCTATTAATCAATAAAAGCAAAGCATCAGCAAATCTCAACATGATTGAGATTTATCGTAAAACAATGAATCCAATATATATGAATAACACCCCTATTTAGAAAAAACTCCCAAGAGCTACACAAAAAAAAACACAGAAAGCCTTTTTTAAAAAAGGTAATACTTTTATTATCTAAGAATTTATCGATTTAGATTTAAGAATAATACTCAAATTTCCAACATTCATTTTTGTGCAGATGTGAGAGAAGCATTCCCAATTCATAGGGACCTACACAGAATATGGATTTACCCAGCCCTTGTGTTAACTTTCACAACAGATATATGAACTTAAAGACAGGAGGGGAATCAATCCTGGGGGAAAGTGGGAGGGGAGACAAAACCAAAAAACCTCAAGATTTGTTTTAGCCATCTGGCAAAGGAATGACACTCAAGTTAATATGATTTTTAAACCTGTGATTTTAGTGCTAAAAGCCTGTGGTAAGAGTTGGCTTTTATATCTTCCCAATTTAGAGTTTTTACTAAGGAATATAACTGTTTTATTCCTCCTAAAGAAGGAAAGTTAATATGGTGATAAAAGTTCCCAGATAAAGTCCAATAAGCAGAACATGATTAGGAAAACAAGACACTAATAAAAGATTTGCTTTGCTCATAAAGACAAATTATGGCTCAAGGTCAGTAAACTCTACAACTTTAATGAACAAATCTTCTACCTTAAATTTACACTAGAGAAAGAAATGATAACACCCCCACTTCCCAAACAATCCACTAAGGACAAAAGAATACAGCCTAATTCAGCTGAACGTTGTCCATAAATTATACAACATGAACATGGAGGACAGTCTCAAGTGTTACTTCAAAAGGCTTCAAAAATCCTTCCCTTTCCTAGGAACAAATGAGCTTTCTTACTTAAAAAGGTTACCAATATCATTTCTATTACTCAATCCCATTCTTGGTGTTTTCTATTTTAAATTTAATAGTACCTAAGGATATAAAGATTAAGAAAATGTAAATTTAGCAGTAACGATAAAACAAGAATTACTTGTACTTAAACATTTTTAACATAAAAAAGTTATTTTTTCAAAGTTCTTTTAGAGGAATACTTTGTCCCAAGAAATGGACTACACAGATAAATTCATCTAAGTTTGATTTAGCAAACCAGTCCAAAACAGATCATAGTATACACAGAAATTTAAACTTTTGGTAAATAGGCATGATGAGTCAAAAATAATACTGGATGGAAATACTGCCTAATTGATTATGAGATTTATACCTTCAAGACACAACATACGAAAAATAAAGTTCAGATATGATAAATAATATGGTAATGGTAAAAAAAAAATACTAACTTTACATTTGGAGATGGACTGTTCAAATTACAAAGAAAAAGACCAATGAACCTGCCTACATGTTAAAAAGTAAAATTCAGATAAATAAAAAGCACAGAAGTATGAAGAAAATAAACTCAGAAAATGTATTTGCCACAAAGAATTAATACCCTTAATATAAAGAGTTAAGAGAAAGTGCCCAGCCAGTGTGACCCAGTGGTTGAGTGTCAACCCATAAACCCCCATGAACCTGGAGGCCTAGGTTCAATTCCTGGTCTGGGGGTAGGGGGGGAGCACATGCCCAGATTGCGGGCTGGAGGGGGGGCGGCGCATGCAGGAGGGAGGAGGGGGGTTGGCGCATGCAGGAGGCGGGGGGAGAGGGGGCGGCACATGCAGGGGGGGAGGGCGGCGCATGCAGGAGGCGGTTGATCAATGAGTCTCTCTCATCACTGATGTTTCTATCTCTCTCTCTGCCTCTCCTCCTTCCTCTCTCTGAAATCAAAAACAACAAAATTTTTTTTAAAGTTAGCAGCAAGTAATTTAAAAATCTAACTAGAAAAGAGCTAATAAAATTTTCAAAACCACTTGGCTCTAGTAAGAAATGCAAATCAAAAGGTAATAGTTTTATTTTTTTATATTTTTATTTTTAATTTAATAAATCTTTATTGTTCAGATTATTACAATTGTTCCTCTTTTTTCCCCCATAGCTCCCCTCCACCCGGTTCCCACCCCACCCTCTACCCTTACCCCCCCCCCACTGTCCTCATCCTTAGGTGTACAATTTTTCTCTAGACTCTTCTCGTACCCCCCACCCCTTTCCCCCCGAGAATTATCAGTCCACTCCCTTTCTATGCCCCTGATCCTATCTAATAAAAGAGTAACATGCAAATTGACCATACCTCTGCTACACCCACAAGCCACGCACACCACCCAATCAGGAGCGAATATGCAAATAAACCCAACCAAGATGGTTTCGGCCACAGAGAGCAGGAGGGAGGCTTGGGTTTCCCCGGCAATGGAGGAAGCCAAGCTTTCTGACTGCCCTGGCCAGCCCAGGCCTCCACTCCAGGCTACAAAGTTTCAATGATAGAAGATAAATAAATCCCAACAGAAATGGTGGCAGCCACAGAGCTGGAGAGAGCAGGAAGCTTGAGTTGCCCCCGGACATGGAGGAAGCCAAGCTTTTCACTTGCCCTGGCCAGCTCAGGCCTCCACTCCTGGCTACAAAGTTTCAATTATAGAAGATAAATAAATCCCAACAAAAATGGCTGTGGCCACAGAGTGAGCAGGAGGCTTGGCTCCACTCCAGGCTACAAAGTTTCAATTATGGGAGATAAATAAATCCCAGATCCCAGGGCCTCCGCTTGGGTCGCCAGGGGGCGTGCCTGGCCTGCAAACCACCACAGGCTCCTCGCCCAGGCCACCCCATACCCCAAGGGAATCGCCACCCCATACCCCAAGGGAATCCCCACCCTGATCCGGGACACCCTTCAGGGCAAACCAGCTGGCCCCCACCCATGTACCAGGCCTCTATCCTATCTAATAAAATAATAATATGCAATGTCAGTCCAACACACAAGATGGCTGCCCCCATGTGGTCAAATATGACTGCATGCATGTAGACACAAGATAGCCACCAAAAGATGGCCAGCACGGGAGGACAGTTGGGAGGGACCAAGTCTGCAAGGGAGGGCAGTTGTGGGCGATCAGGCCAGTAGAGGAGGGCAGTTGGGAGGGACCAGGCCTGCAAAGGAGGGCAGTTGGGGGCGATCAAGCTGGAGGGGAGGGTAGTTAGGGGTGACCAGGCCGGCAGAGGAGGGCAGTTGGGGGCGACCGGGACTGCAGGGAAGGGCAGTTGCGGGGGACCCAGGCCTGCAGGGGAGGGCAGTTAGGGGCAAAAAGGCTGGCAGGGGAGCAGTTAGGCATCAATCAGTTTCTCCCAAATGAGTCTCGGTCCCCAGAGTCTCACCTGGAACTGGAGTTCAGTGCAGTCGGGAGCTTTTGTCTCCCTCCTGCTTGAGAAAGCTAGCCGCGTACTCAGATGCCCGCCCTCTCTGCGTGCGTGCGCCTCGGTACCTCTGCCTTCCACAGTTCCTCTGAGTCTCAGTGTGCTTTTCTCTTTCCTGACAGTCCAGTTTCACCCCATATGAGTCTGGGTCCCCAGAGTCTCACCCGGAACTGGAATTCAGCGCAGTCGGGAGCTTTTGTCTCCCTCCCGATTGAGAAAACCAATCCCCTCCGCACGCGCATCTCAGTACCTCTGCCTACTGCAGCTCCTCTGAGTCTCAGTGTGCTTTTCTCTTTCCTTCTAGTTGTAGAATTTCCACTCAGCCAGCCTTCCTGTGGTTTTGGATGATGTCCATTTTGTCTTTTAGTTGTAGTTTTGAAATTGTTGTGCGAGGCAGCAGTTTAGGTGTTTACCTATGGCGCCATCTTAGTTTCTCAAAGGTAATAGTTTTCTATCAAGTAAATTAAGTTTTCTATTTTGTTTGCTGTATATACCCAATGCTGGTAAGGGAATACTGGCCCTCTTAAGTACTACTGGTGGGAGTGATAGGTGGCTCCAGAAAAAACCTAAAATGCCCATAACTTCTAATCCAGTAATTTCACTGTTTAAAAAAAACTTCTCTTAAAGGGGGAAGGGGAACTGTCATCAGAAGTAGGTCACAGTATTACTATAACTGTGTAAGTGTATAATATCTTTAGGGAAAGAGCAACAGTTCCATGCATGAGTATTAGAAAGTCTCTAGTTGAAATTAGGCGGTTCCCAAGTGTTACTATTATCATGTTGCATAACTCATGTGACATACTCTTTTGCATGTATCACAATTATAAAAGAAAAACGTAATAAAATAAAATGCCTATAAAGGTTAAATGGATTTTGAAACAGTATTAAGAGGAGAATATAAACATTTGCTAGTTACATTTATAAAGGAAATTTAATGATATGGGGATATGCTCATGTTTGTAAAAAGCAGGACACCAATATAATGTCAACCATGCTAAATACGGGTGTATACAAACTGGGTGTGTTCATGGAGGGAGATTACAACCATGGTTGGTATCTCAAATCTATACTATACACAATATATACTGTCTCTACTAAATACATAGTTGTTGGCTTGCTACTGTTTTCTTATTATAATCACACAATCAGGCTAACTTTGCTCACTAAGAAATGAAGGTATAATTGCTTCTGTAACAATATTTACAAAGCACTTAAAACACTATCTACCACATGAAAAATAAATCCTGGTAAGTATTAATTTCTCAGAGATCTTCACATTTCCGTCTTTGTAAAATATATAACACAACCCCTTTACTACTTACAAAACGGTAAAATCAGGGATGTGGGCTGGAGAGAGTTGTGAGACCTCCAGGCCCAGAGGGTCAGAAGGAAGCTGCATGGTACCGAGGCCGAATCCCTTGAGACAGGTGTAACATCTGACTGTGGAAAGGAAGTCCACAGGGCTGCTGGCGGGAGGCAGGTGAGCAATTAGGAGCCAGCAGTCCCAGATTGCAAGATGGATGTCCAACTGCCCCCAAGGGGTCCCCAATTGGAGAGGGTGCAGGCTGGGCTGAGGGAATCCTCCCCCTGTGCACAAATTTCGTGCACCAGGCCACTAGTAAAAACCAACCAACCAAACAAACAAACAAAAACAACCCAGTGGGAGGAGAAACCAAGATGGCAGCAAAGGTAAACAACAAAGCTGCCGCCTCGCACAACAATTTCAAAACTACAACTAAAAGACAAAACGTCTATCACCCTGAACCACAGGAAAGCTGGCTGAGTGGAAGTTTTACAACTAGAAGGAAAGAGAAAGGAGCACAAACCCTGAAAAGCTGAGGTACAGAGGCACGCGAATCGGGCTGGTGGCAGGCAACTGGGCACGTGGCTTTTTTTCAACCCGAAGGGAGACAAGATCCCGATCACTCTGAAATCCAGTTTCTGAGAAGATGCGGGGGACCCAGACTCCTACGGGGAGAAGCTGGACTGTCGGCCATCGGGTCAGAAAGTGAGGGTGACTTTTTTGCAGAGGTGCGCCCAGCAATCAGTGTTTACTGCGCTGGAGTGCGGGATGCAGGGACTTGGAAACACGGAAAGACAGAGAAGGCTGGCTGGCAGCCATTGCTGTTTGCCACGCCCTAGCCTAGTGACGCCCTGAGACCCCGCCCCGCACATTCTACAAACCCGCCCAGGCTCCACACAGTGGCTTTTGCATATAAATGGCCTGCTCTGTGGCAGCTTAACCAAATAAATTGCAGCTCCAGTAAGACTGCTCCAAAACCGCCAAATCCCAAGCAACGAGGAGAAAACTGTAGTTCTTGCTGTAGCTCCTGCTGGGTGGCCTCAAACAGTAGCTGACCTGCACCCCACTGGAGATCCACAAACTAGTGTATCTAGTGGTCTGTGTGAGACGACACCAGATTTCAACTACTCTCATAAGGGACACATTCGAGAGGCAGACTCATTGAGCACCAAAGCCCTGCTGGAACAAGTCCTGCCCCATAAACGTGTCTCCAGCACAGCAACTCTTCCGTTATTGACATAGCGGTTCCTCACAGCTAATTGGCCTGGAGGTCAATTCCTCCCAGTGACATCAACAACAATCAAGACTTAACTACAACAAGGCTGTACACACAGTCCACAAAGGGGTGCACCAAGAGTGTCCATCTCAGGTAACTGGGAGGCTGACCCATTGAACCATATAGGACACCTAGAACACAAAGCTACCCTACCAACTCAGGGAAGCAGCGAAAATGAGGAGACAAGGAAACAGATCACAAACAAGAGAAATGGAGGAGAACAAACGAATGGACATAGAGTTCAAAACCACAGTTATAAGGTTTTTCAAGAATTTCCTAGAAAAGGCCGATAAATTTAACGAGACCCTCGAGGATATAAAAAAGGACCAACTAGAACAGTGATGGCGAACCTATGACACGCATGTCAGCACTGACACGCGTAGCCATTTCTGATGACACGCGGCCGCATGCCGAGGATGAAACATTTCCTGCTCCTGAGGATGAAACATTTGCGACTAGAGTCTTGGAGTTAAGTTTTTTCCTCAAAGTGACACACTACCCGAGTTATGCTCAGTTTTTTGGCTAAGTTTGACACACCAAGCTCAAAAGGTTGCCCATCACTGAACTAGAAATTAAACATACACTTACTGAAATAAAAATATTATACAGAGACCCAACAGCAGACTAGAGGAACACAAGAATCAAGTCAAAGATTTGGAATACAAAGAGGCAAAGGACACTCCTCCGGAGAAGCAAGAAGAGAAGAGAATCCAGAAAGTTGAAGATAGTGTAAGAAGCCTCTGGGACAACTTCAAGTGTACCAACATCAGAATTATGGGGGTGAGAGAAGAAGAGAGAGAGCAAGACACTGAAAACCTATTTTAAGAAATAATGACCGAAAACTTCCCCCACCTGGTGAAAGAAATAGACTTACAAGTCCAGGAAGCGCACAGAACCCCAAACAAAAGGAATCCAAAGAGGACCACACCAAGACACATCATAATTAAAATGCCAAGGGCAAAAGACAAAGAGAGAATCTTACAAGCAGCAAGAGAAAAACAGTTAGTTACCTACAAGGGAGCACCCATACGATTATCAGCTGATTTCTCAACAGAAACTATGCAGGCCAGACAGGAATGGCAAGAAATATTCAAAGTGATGAATAGCAAGAACCTACAACCAAGATTACTCTACCCAGCAAAGCTATCATTCAGAATTGAAGGTCAGATAAAGAGCTTCACAGATAAGAAAAAGCTAAAGGAGTTCATCACCACCAAACCAATATTATATGAAATGCTGAAAGGTATTCTTTAAGAAGAGAAAGAAGAAGAAAAAAGTAAAGATAAAAATTATGAACAACAAATACATATCTATCAACAAGTGAATCTAAAACTCAAGTGAATTAAAAATCTAAGGAACAGAATAAACTGGTGAATATAATAGAATCAGGGGCATAGAATGGGAGTGGATTGATAATTCTCAGGGGGAAAGGGGTGTCTGTGTGGGGGGTACTGGAAGAGATTGGACAAAAATCATACACCTATGGATGAGGACAGCGGGGGGGAGGTAAGGGCAGAGGGTGGGGTGGGAACCGGGTGGAGGGGAACTATGGGGGGAAAAAAAGAGAAACAACTGTAATAATCTGAACAATAAAGATTTATTAAATTTTTAAAAAACGGAAAAAAAAAACCCCAGTGATTTTCCTATACATTGGCAATCAACTAAAAATCAATCTTCTTTAAAATTCCATTCATAAAAACTAAAAAAAAACACCTAAGTATAAACCTAACAAAAAAATAAACAAAACTACAATGCACAATCCACACATATATAAATGCATAGATACATATACAACCAGCTTTAAAGTTTTAATCAAGTATTTAAGGCTAAAATAAATTGAGAAAAATACCATGTTCAGAAATGAGTATCAGAAGGCTCAACTTCTCATTCAAATTAATCTAGAAATTCAATACAATCTCTTACCATAAAAACTCCAATAGAATTTTTCATACAACTTGACAAAATAACTTTAAATTTTCTATAGAAGTGAAATGTGAAATTTCTTAAAAAAAAAAAACAACCACAAAAACAATTTTGAATTACAACGAAGATGGGAACTGGGCAACTTGATCTGAAAACATATAAAGCTGCATAATAAAACAGTATTATAAAGAATGTGCAAGCCCTAGTTGGTTTACCATCCTGTGCACCAAAAGGTGGTGGGTTTGATCCTCAGTCAGGGCAGGTACAGGAGGCAACCTATTGATGTTTCTCTCTCACATAGATCTCTCTCTCTCTCCTTTTCTCTTTCTCAGGTCAATAAAAAACGTATCTTCATGTTGAGAATTTTTTTACAATATGCAAAATGATCACTGAAATAAAGTAAGAGTCAAATTGATACAGCGTCTATAAGGCAATTTAAAAGGATTTTTACATTAAAAATGTCCACACCATTCCATCTAGTTATTTCACCAGTGCCTATACACAACACATGCCCTGAAGAGTTTACTCCAACAACAAATGCTGCAAACAACCTTAATGTCCTTCAATGGTGAAATGACCAGTCATTTAAACAACAGTACAGAAGGGGAGTTGGGAAGCAGAAATGAAAAAAATAAGACAGGCCTACCACACACCAATAAGGATAGGCCTTTAGAAGTCTCTAGGACATCTTATTGATGAAAAAAGTTACAGCACTAGACCATCTGTGTAAATTACAAATACACACTAGAAGCATTTTCTATTCTCATATATACAAAATCATGTGAGCACAAAAACCTAAGTATTCTGTTAAAATGTAGATTCTGGTTCAGAATGTTTGTGGTAATGCCTGATATTCTGTATTTCTAACAGTTCCTACAAGATACTGCAACTGCTGGTCCATGAACCACATTATTGAGTGCAGTGAGGGCACACAGATGATCTGGAAGGATCTGAAGAAGGCTCATGCAAAGTGGTTACTGACGTGGGAAGGGAGTGGAGGGTGGAGAACAACGGAAGTTAGATCATGAGTAGGAGTAAAAAGGGGCTTTAGCCTTATTTATAACTAGAGGCCTGGTGCACAAAATTCATGTATGGGTGGGGTCCCTAGGCCTGGCTGGTGATCAGGGTCTATTGGGGCCGTCTCACCCAGTCCCTATCAGGGCCGGGCCAGCAGGGGCCTGCCAGCTGCTGGACGGGGCCTGCTGGACAGGGGGAGGGACCACAAGAGGTTTGCCAGCGGGGGAAGGACCAGGGGAGGTTGGCTGGCCGTAGGAGGTTGGCTGTGGGAGCACACTGACCACCAGGGGGAGCTCCTGCATTGAGTGTCTCCCCCTGGTGGTCAGTGCACGTCACAGTGACTGGTCAACTGGTTGTTCTATTGCTTTAGTCGCTTAGGTTTTTATATATATAGATCATTTATTTTATAGGAATGATGTAATTAAGTTTTACGTAATTAAAAGCTAGTTTTAAAATACCCACATTGACTACTTTTGAGTGTTACAGAGTTACTGAATTCTAGGAGCCTCATAGTGGTTAAGTACTCAGAGAGGGTCATTAATGTCAGCCTGCTCTGCTCCTCAAATACTGCTTAGTAATTGGCCAGAGGAGAACAGTAGCTGAGGGAAATTAATTGATAAGCTGGTGTTGACAGTCATCACAATGCAGAGGTACTTTTAAAAACACAATTTAAATCAAGAGCTCTATTTTTTTTGAAATTTTTAAAGTCTGTAACTTTATTAAAAATAACCTCTATTTCCATCTAAATATCTTTACAACATAATTTTACAGTTTTCCATATGACCCACTATGCTTCATCTCTGCCACATATTCTTTTTTTTTTTAAAATATATTTTATTGATTTTTTACAGAGAGGAAGAGAGAGGGATAGAGAGCTAGAAACATCGATGAGAGAGAAACATCGATAAGCTGCCTCTTGCACACCCCCTACTGGAGGTGTGCCCGCAACCAAGGTACATGCCCTTGACCAGAATAGAACCTGGGACCCTTGAGTCCGCAGGCCGACGCTCTATCCACTGAGCCAAACCGGTTTCGGCTGCCACATATTCTTGTTAATTAATCCTTCCAGAGGAAATCCTTAACTACAAAAGAATAAGCATGCAGAAATGTCCCTTCTATAATGACAGCTATTAAAAAGTCTCCAGGCCTAGTTTTGCAAGTGAGGGGACCTGAAGCTTCATTAAAGGCTAGTAAATCGGCCCTGGTGGGATGTAGTGTTGTTCCCTGCACCAAAAGGTTGTGGATTTGATAACCTGTCAGGGCTCATATGGGAGGCAGCCGATTGATGTCTGTCTGTCTGTCTCTCTCTCTCTCTCTCTCTCTCTCTCTCTCTCTTTCTCTTGATGTCTCTGTCTCTCTCTCTCTCTCTCTCTCTCTCTCTCTCTCTCTCTCTCTCTCTCTCATCAATACAAGCATATCTTCGGGTGAAGATTTTTTTAAAAAAGGGCTAGTAAATCAGCTCCCTCTATGATTGACCTGACTTGAGATGATATGCACTGATTAGCCATTTCACTGTTTTTTGAAGGAGCTATCTGTAATCTATACTAATAAAAGGGTAATACGTTAATTAGACCGGGTTGACCGGACATCTTCCAGTCGTCCAGTCCTCCTTCCGGACAAAACCATGTTGGCGGGGGCAAGGCAGAGGTGGTTAGGGGTGATCAGGCAAGCAGCCAGGTGCGTGGTTAGGAGCCAGCGGTCCCGGATTGTGAGAGGGATGTCCTGGAGTGGAGAGGTGCAGGCCGGGCTGAGGGACCCCACCCCCCGTGCACAGATTTTGTGCACTGGGCCTCTAGTCTATATATATAAAAGCCTAAGTGACTGAACAACCAAACAACCGAACGACTGGTCAACCAGTCGCTATGATGCGCACTGACCACCAGGGGGCATATGCTCAATGCAGGAGCTGCCCACTGGTGGTCGGTAGCTCCCACAGCCAACTCCCCCGGTCCCTCCCACGCCCCCCCCCCCCCCAACTGGCCAACCTCCCGCAGTCCCTTCCCCCAGGTAGACGGCCAAATTCCCCCAGTCCCTCCCCCCGACCAACCCTTCTCCCTGGCCAGCCAACCTCCCGCAGTCCCTCCCCCACCCCCTGGCCGGCCAACCTCCCGTGGTCCCTCCCTCACCCCTGCCGGCCAACCTCCTGTGGGACTGGGAGAGACAGTCCTGATCGGTCCTGATCGCCGGCCAGGCCAAGGGACCCCACCCATGCACAAATTCATGCACTGGGCCGGCCCTGGCCTCCGCTCAAGTAATTTAATATACAGAAATGGCCACTCAAGTTAACATTGGGACTGGAAATTCAATCATGAAATCATAATAAATTAACTGGGAGAAAAAGTCTTAAGTCTAGTGATGAATCATTCCATACAAATATAGCAATGATGAAATTCAAAAGAAACTGACTTAGCTAAGAGCTACTAGCCACATAATCTGTCATTAAAGTATATTATGAGAGTCAAACAATTTTTAAATGCAGTACCCTCTGAAACGGCGGAATTTCTTTCTTGAAACAAACTATTCTAGTTGAGAAATCATTTGGGAACTAACTCCTGAGCTGAGTAGCAAGAGTAGATGTTAGAAGTATACTGTAAACAGGGAGCAGTGAGGGTGAGCAGCTGAGTGTTTAAGAACTGTGCATTAATTAGGAAGCTATCCTTTAGCAATAGGGAGTCGTTAAGGTAAAAACAAGCCATAAGTCGAAAGACACAGGGGGAGAGGGCAACAAATATCACTAAGGACTGATATCCCTACCTATTTAAAAACAAAAACAAAACTCTTAAAAATCGAAAGACATAGATCCAAAATCCAGGGGGGGGGGGGGGGGGGAGGAATACACAAACAGGCAATTCACACACAAAGAAATATATATATATTAATGGGAGGAACCAAGATGGCGGCATAGGTAAACACCTGAACTTGCTGCCTCACACAACCACTTCAAAACTACAACTAAAAGACAAAATGGGTATCATCCAGAACCACGGGAAGGCTGGCTGAGTGGAAATTATACAACTAGAAGGAAAGAGAAAGCACACTGAGACTCAGTGGATAGAGCGGAGGTGCAGAAGTGAAGTGAAGAGGTACGGAGGCACGCGCGGAAAGAGCTGGCAACTGAGTACATTGTTGTCTTTTTCAATCAGGAGGGAGACACAAGCTCCAGACTGCTCTGAACTCGTTCTGGGCGGGGAGTAGTTAAATAAACTACTGTACATCTACACAGTGAAGTTCCATGCAGCTATTTTCCCCCCATTTATTTTTAGAGAGAATGGACAGAAGGAAGGGAGGGGGGAGAGAAAGAGAAACATCTATGTAAGAGAGAAACATCAATATGATAGACACATCGATTGGTTGCCTTCCGCATGAGTCCAGACCAGGGCCTGGGATCGAACCTGCAATCCAGGTATGTGCCCTTAACTGGGAATTGAACCCTCGACTGTTCAGGCCAATGCTCTAACCACTAAGCAACAAGGGCCAGGGCATGGAGCTCTTTTTTTAAATGAAGATGCTCTGTCTCTATGAACTCATTTGGGAGTGATTTACTGACAATAATATACTTTTGCACTTCGCTTTTTTCAGTTAGTGTCAGTATATTATGGCACACATAAACTAATCAGAATTCTGAAGAATACCAAAAAAATGTACTTTCTTGCCGATCTGACAAAAAAAAATAGGTTTTGATTCTTTTGTACCAAACAGCTATTGTTGTGTTGGTTGTTGTCATTTTTTTAATTTGATAATCTAAGGGAAAAAAGGTCAGTGCCCCTGACTAAACAGTCAGGTATTGCATGTTTTAAAAATTCTTGTGGCACACCACTTGAAAATCGCTGCTCTAGAGTTTAGGAGTTTGCAAACTTTTTCTATAAAAAGTCAGACAATAAATATTTTCAGTTTTGCAGGCCACATGGTCTGTCACAACTTCTTGATCTGCCATGGTAGTGAGAAAGAACTCAGATAATATATAAACAAATGGGTAGGCTGTGTTCCAATAAAACTTTATTTTAAAAATACAACAAGAAATGGCCGAAACCGGTTTGGCTCAGTGGATAGAGCGTCGGCCTGCGGACTGAAAGGTCCCAGGTTCGATTCCGGTCAAGGGCATGTACCTTGGTTGTGGGCACATCCCCAGTAGGGGGTGTGCAAGGAGGCAGCTGATCGACGTTTCTCTCTCATCGATGTTTCTAACTCTCTATGCCTCTCTCTTCCTCTCTGTAAAGAATCAATAAAATATATTTTTAAAAAAATACAAGAAATGGACTGGATTTGGCCCATGGGCCATAGTCCACTGACACCTGATCTAGTTAGTAAGTTTCTCACAGGTTTCCAGTTAGCATACTACTTTTATGTGCATACTAGAGTTGAGTAAATGCATTAAAATAGTGAGAACCAGGTTTCTCACTGTTGGAAAAAGAAGTTACAAATAAAGAAAAAAGGATAGAATGATTACCACGCTGTTGGACCGAGATTATAAAAATATAAACTTTTATGTTTTGAATACATACACACAACAGACACATGATAAAGATGTGTAGGTTTGTGCGGGCCAGTGTACAAACATACATATATTTCCATAGCTCTGTCAACTAGGAAGGTCCAGAAGCAATGATACCTCAGTTGCAACAAGCACACCTTATTAGACCTGAGTTTCTAATTGCTACTCTCCAATAAAACTAAACAGAGCTTTCTGCAAAAGTGGTTGATTCCACTTTAAAAAAAATTCAAGATGAACCCTAAGCACCTGTGGTGGCTGGAAATAAGGAAGGGCTCAAAAAAGTAAGGAGGAAGGGAGCATGACAGAAGAACGTAGGAGCCGAACTTAGGAGCCACACATAGGAGCTTCCAGTGGCCAGAAGTAGAGCAATCTGATTAACAAAAGTAAGAGTATTAGATTATAACCCATAGAACTGTAGAAATCTATGACTCTGTAAAGACATAAATAATTGAATGAATATGTAAGGGGAGAAGTGACAACTTTTTTTTCACAGAAAAACTCAAATTACTAAATTGGAAAGAAGGTATAAGCAAAGGAAATAGAAAAATCACCATTAGGGCCCTGACTGGTTTGGCTCAGTGGATAGAGCGTCAGCCTGATGACTGAAGGGTCCCAGGTTCGATTCCGGCAAAGGGCACATGCCTGGGTTGCGGACTCGATCCCCAGTAGGGGGTGTGCAGGAGGCAGCCAATCGGTGATTCTCTCTCATCATTGATGTTTCTATCTCTCTCTCCTTCTCCCTCCCTCTCTGAAATTAATAAAGGAATATATTTTTAAAAAATCACCAATAGGTAAACATCACAAAAATAACTACAGAAGGCAAGATTCACCAATGGAATGTTAAAGTTATTGGGCAAAAGTTCAGGGACAAAGTATATCCCCCTCTTCTTGGTGTGATGCATTGAGAAGGTATTATGGGATGAATTGTGCCTGCCTCTACCTCCAAATTTGTACGTTGAACTCCTAATCCCCATAGCCTCAGAAAGTTACTGTATTTGTAGAAAGAGCCTTTAAAAGGTAATTAAGTTAAAATGAGTTTTTTAGGTTGGGTCCTAATGCACAGAGGAAAGACCATGTAAGGACACAGGGAGAAGGTGGCCGACTGCAAGCCAAGGACAGAAGCCTCAGAGGAAAGCAAATCTGCCAATACCTTGATCTCAGACTTACAGCCTCAATAACTGTGAGGAAATAACTGTTTATTGTTTAAGTTACCATCTGTGGTACTTTGTTATGACAGCCCTAACAAACTAATACAGAAGGAAACAACACCACTTCAATGGAATTCTTGCCAAAAAAAGGTATGAACCTGAATTTAATAATGAAAAACATAGAAAATTCAAATATAGGGACTCTACAAAATAACTTACAAATACTCTTCAAAAGTGTTTAAGGGCACCCTGACCTGGGTGGGTCAGTTATTTGGGCATCGTCCCATGCACTGAAAGGTGGCCAATTTGATTCCAAGTCAGGGCACAAGCCCAGGTTTTGGGCTCGATCCCAGTAGGGGGCGTGCAGGAGGCAGGTGATAGATGTTATGCTCATACATTGATGTTTCTCTCTCTCTCTCCTAACTTCTCTCTCCAAAAATCAATAAAATAAAATCTTTTAAAAAATGGAAGTGTCAAGGTCATAAAAAGAAAGACTGAGACACTGTCTGTTACAGATTAGAAAAGACTGAATAGACATGACAACCAAACAGAAAAATAACATTAATGGAAAAACTGGCAAAATCTCAGTAACATCTATAGTTCTCCCAATGTTAATTTTCTGATTTTGATAACTGTACCATGATTATGAAAGATGTTAAAATTCAGGAAGTTGGAATTCCAGAGCTGAGTGAAGAGTAACAAGAACTCTTTACCATTTCGCAACTTTTTCTTTAGTCCAAAATTATTCCAAAATAAAATGTTAAAAACATTTTTTTTTAATTTTGAGAGCCCTTAAGATATTTTTGTAGGAAAAGGTTAAAACCCATTTTAAATTTTAGAAGGATCACTCTGGAAACAACATGGAGGTATTAACTGTCCCTCAGTTCCAAACTATCTTTCTTTTTCCTGCTTTGTGATACTGGAGCTCAATACAACACACACACATTCCTCCTCTGCCTGCTAACTTGATATTAGCCTTTGCCAACAGAGGGTGCTGGAGGGACACTGCCAAAAGGTATCCTTCCCCTTCCTTCCTTCCTCCTCGTCCTCCTCCTGTGTCATTTTCCTAATGGCACTAGAGGGTCAACATCCCGGGCAGGTCATTGGCAAACACTCCTCAGAGGTCAGCACTGGGTTGGCTACCCCACCACTCAATTCCTTCCTTGTCCCTCCAGTTCAATCTGAGTGGTATCTGCTTTCTGCAGGTGCTGCTTAGCCAGCTCTTACAGCTAAACAACTCGTTATTAAAATTCCACTCCCCCCCTCAGATTACCAGAGTGGCTTCTGACTCCTAACTGAACTTTACCTAATACAAGTCCTAGCAACACCTTCCTAGTTGTTTACACCATTTATGTACCTTCTTCTTTAAGCAACCAAATGTTTTTGTACTATGGGAACAGAATATATCTCTTCTTTGACAAGATAGCTAACATGAGTTACACACTCAATTTTAGAAGTTTATAAAGCAAAGCAAAATTTACTCATTTGTTTTTTTTTTTAAAAAAAAGCTAATTCACTCACTGACAGTGTATTAATAGGTTTTATCATATTAAGATATAAGTTGCTTTATATGCATTATTTCCATTCAAAAGCATCTTCTAGTCTAGGTTTTTGTCTAGTTTTGAAAATTTGATTCAATCCTTTATTCTAAGATAAAATAATTTTTTGTTAACTATGAGGTTACTATTAACAATATAGCCTTCTTATCATATTCAAAACAAATAGAACTAAATTTAATATGCAATATAATGTCAGATGTGCAGAAACTACCTCCAGAAAAAAATGTCAAAGAAAATCCCTGTAACCTCTCTTTTCTAAAAGAAAACCAAACAAGAAAAAGGTGAGAATATACCAAGTAACCTGGAGCACACAGATAGAGGTATAGAATTACAACAAATATTTATGCTAAATGGGCCAACAGTATTTTTCAATTTTGTGTTTTCATTTAAGTGATGAACTAAAAAAATCCAATTATTAAGTCTAATACCCCTTAAAGATTAATCTGCCACTGAAAAGCATTTTCTCAAAAAACTAGGAAATTCTACAACTGGTATGGGATAGAGAGAATATATCAAAGGAGCATAAGTATTTTTTGTCTTTTAACAGCCACTTAGATGTTAGCCAAATCTGAGAAACAGGGCTAGAAAAACGATCAAAGGGAGGGCTGTTTTGTTGTTTATAGAGAGTGATGAGTAGGTACTGCTAAGATTAATCATGGGAGAAAACATTTTTAATTTTACTAAAAATCTGAGCAAGTCAAACAGCTTGAGCCATCATATCCTATTGGTAGAGAAGGATAGGTATTAGGGATCAGAACTGGGTTTTCTCTGGCTCTCAAACCACTGACTGGAATAGCACAATAAGGGTGACACAGATCTTTGTTTTGAGATATGAATTATAATTCGATTTCACTACTTTGTTAACACTTTTCTTCAACTCTAAAAGGAGGTGATAAACACCTGTCTTGCAGTGATGTAAGGAACATGAGTTAAACTCTTGGTCTTTCACTCTGTGATAATTCTATAATTAGCTTCTCTTAGCCTCAGTTCCCGTATCCTTGTATGTACAAAACTGGAAGAAGGCGGATTAGGCAAGATTATTGCCAAGGACCTTTCTCCATGAATCTATTAAATGTGCGGAGTGACCTGTGTTTTCGTGGGTCTAATAATATGAGTGTTACAATTTTTCTCTTCTTTTTATCTCTACTGATTTAGTCTCCAAGTGATTAAAAACCCAAGCCTCAAAAAAATTATGGATCTTGCATTGGTTTCTTAAAGAAAAGATAGCAAATTTTTAGAACATGCACAGAAAATAAAGGTATTTCAAAAATCAAAAAGTTAAGCTCTACCGGTTTGGCTCAATGGATAGAGTGTCGGCCTGTGGACTGAAGGGTCCCAGGTTTGATCCCAGTCAAGGGCACATGCCTGGGTTGCAGGCTCGATCCCGAGTAGGGGACATGCAGGAAGCGGCCAATCAATGATTCTCTCTCATCATTGATGTTTCTCTCTCCCTCTCCCTTCCTCTCTGAAATCAATAAAAATATATTTTTTTAAAAAATCAAAAAGTTAAGAGCATAAGTAGTAAGACATAAATCATAAAAGAAACAACTTTCAACAAAAATAATGAAATTTTCATTTTGACCAGTATGGTAAACAAACTAGTTTAGCAAGTACGTCAAGTACAATAAATAAACACACACAAAGCTATGTTAAGATATTTCTAAAATACTTTTTAAAATGTAGTACTCACAAGCAGTCAAGAAAGAAAATCTTTAAGAATATAAAGATGAGTGCTGGCTAGTTTGGTTCAGTGGATACAGCTTGGCCTGCGGACTGAAGGGTCTTAGGTTCAATTTCGGTAAAGGGCACATGCCTGGGTTGCGGTTTTGATCCCCAGTTGAGGGCATGCGGGAGGCAGCCAAACAATGATTCGCTCTCATCATTGATATTTCTATCTCTCTCCCTCTCTGAAATCAATAAAAATATATATTTTTTTAAAGAAGAATATAAAGGTGAAGGGTTTCCGGTCAAGGTGGCAGTACAGGTAAACACAGTAATTGCCTCCTCCCATAACCACATCAAAATTACAACTAACCTACAAAACAACCATCATTCAGAACTGCCTAAAATCTGGCTGAATGGAAATCCTATAACTAGGGAATTAAAGAAGAAGCCACCAAGACTGGCTCATCCAAGACATTTCCAGTGACTTTTCTATGTAATTGGCCTTTCTTGCCTCATGATTCAGACTTCTACAATTTCTCCAAAAAGCAGCAGCTTGCCTCAGTGTCCCCATAACTCTCAATAAGTGGCCCCAAGCTCAGCACTAGTGGCAGCCTGCCTTGTTTCAAAGCTTTGCCCTCTCCTGGGCACCTCTAAGCCCAAAATAAGTAGCAGGCTTCTGCAGATCGCTCTGTAGTTCGTGCTGGGTGGCCCCAGGCAGTAGCTGACTTTGCACCTCCCAAGAAGCCCAGAGCCAGGGCACCAGTTGGTCAACTTCAGACCATATAGGATTACAACCCTACCATCTCCACAAGCGACACAATCAAGGGACAGACTCTATGAGCACCAAAGCTGCACTGAAGCAAGTCCAGCTTCAAAGGGTCGCCCTCCTACACAGCAGTTCCTCTGCTGTAGTCACAGCAGATCCTCACAACTGATTGGCCTGGGGGTCAATCACTTCCAGTGATGCCAACATCAATCAAGGCTCAAATACAATAGGACAGTGCACACAGTTCACATAGGGATGCACCTAGAATGCCCAGCTCAGGTGACTGGAGAGGCTGAGCCACTGGGCCCTATAGGACACCTACTACACAAGGCCACTCTGCCAAGTCTGGAAGACACAGCTGATCTATCTAATACATAAAAACAAACACAAGGAAGCAGCCAAAATGCGGAGACAAAAAAACATGTTGCAAATGAAAGAACAAGGGAAATCTCCAAAAAAAACCAACAACAACAAAACACTAAATTAAATGGAAGCAGGAACAATACCAGATACAGCGTTCAAAACAATGGTTATAAGGATGCACAAGGAAGTTACTGAGAACTTCAAGGAACTTAGTGAGAACATCGACACCATAAAAAGAACCAGTCAGAAATAAAGGATACACTAACTAAAATGAAGAATTTACAGGGGGAATCAACCGTATAGCAGAGAATGCCAAGAATCAAATAAAAAATATGGAATATAAGGAAGCAAAACACACCCAATCAGAGGGGGAAAAAAATTCAGAAATATAAAGATACGTGAGGACCCTCTGGGACAACTTCAAGCATACCAACATCATAGGTGTGCTGAAAGGAGGAGAGCAAGAAATTGAAAGCCTATCTGAAAAATAATGACAGAAAACTTCCCTTACCTGGTGAAAGAAATAGTCTAGGAAGCACAGAGAGTCCCAAACAAGATGAACCCAAAGAGGCCCACACCAAGACACATCATAATTAAAATACCAAAGGTTAAAGACAAAGAGAAAAATCTTAAAAGCAGCAAGAGAAAAGCAGTTAATTACCTACAAGGGAGCACCCATATGACTGTCAGCTGATTTCTCAACAAAAACTTTGCAGGCCAGAAGGGAATAGCAAGAAATATTCAAAGTGATGAATAGCAAGAACCTTCAACCAAGACTACTCTACCCAGCAAAGTTATCACTCAGAATTGAAGGTCAGATAAAGAGCTTCAAAGATAAGAAAAAGCTAAAGGAGTTCATCACCACCAAACCAGGATTATATGAAAAGCTGAAAGGTATTATTTAAAAAGAGGAAAAAGAAGAAAAAGTAAAGATAAAATTATGAACAACAAATACATACCTATCAACAAGTCAATCTAAAAGTCAAGTGAATTAAAAATCTAAACAGAATAAACTGGTGAACATAATCGAATCAGGGGCATAGAATTGGAGTGGATTGATAATTCTCAGGGGGAAAGGAGTGTCTGTGTGGGGGGTACGGGAAGAGACTGGACAAAATCATACACCTATGGATGAGGACAGTGTGAGGGAGGTAAGGGCAGAGGGGGAGAGGGAACCAGGTGGAGGGGCGATATGGGGGGGGGGGAGAGAAGAAACAATTGTAATAATATGAACAATAAAGATTTATTAAATTAAAAAAAAACTGGTTATATTAAAACCAAAAAAAAAAAAAAAAGAAAGAAAAGCAAGGACCTTTAACCAAGATTACTCTACCCACGAAAACTATCATTTAGAATTGAAGGTTAGATAAAGAGCTTCAAAGATAAGAAAAAGCTACAGGAGTTCATCACCACCAACCAGTATTACAAGAAATGTTAAAGGGTCTTCTTGAAGAGCAACAAGAAGAAAGTGGAGGAGGAGGAGGAGGAGGAGGAAGAGGAAGAAAAGAAGATTATACTTAAGATAACATTTAATGGGGAAACACTTTGTAAAACAGATGACTGTCTACCTACTATGCTGCACACTTGAAACTAATACAAAATGTTGAATGCAAACTATAACTGAAAAATATATTTTTTAAAAATTCTTCTTCATTATCAAAAAAAAAAAAAAAAAGGGAAAGAACATAAAGATGAAAGTCCAAAAATCAAGGTAAGCAAGATCTGAAGCCAAATAATACCCTAAGGCACCTACTGGTGCTTGGTAATCTAGAGGTCAGGAGACAAAGTCTGTGTGAGGTGTGAAGTTAGATCAGAGACCCACATATACAGGCAAGATTCAAGGGTAACCAGGGAAAAGAGTAAGGAAATGCACTTATCTTCATTAATTTTGGTTACAGGAAGTTGGTGAGAAAATGGGGAGAGAATTCTCACCTACATTCCAGTATTCAAAGCAGTATAAGAGCCATGCTTCATTTCAGGACTGGAGAAACTATGAGAGAATAAGGGCAGCAAGAGTTTTTCAATCTCCCCAACTCCCCAATAAAAAGAAAAAAAAAATCTTCAGCTAATAGCCGAAAGAAAACTAGGTAGATCAAAACCACAAAATACTATTGAGAAGGGACAAATGACCAAAAGCTACAAGACTCAGATTTACCAGGAACAGTCTCTGATGGATGAAAACAGAAGAACCTCATCACTATCCAACAGGAACTCAAATGAAAAACTGGAAAAGTGAGTCACTGTGAAAGCAGCAGCCCAAAGTAGAAGTAACTTTTGCACACTTGATTCACAGGTGAGCACAAGAAATCCAAAGTAAAGTCTAAAAGGACTGGAGCTGCCTAGGCCTTAAGGGCTCTCAAAACCAACCAGCTAAAGCTGCTTTCTACAAAAAAAAAAAACTACTGGGGACAGAATACAAATTGAGCAGGATAGGGACAGTAGGAACAATGGAAAGAGGAGGTCCAAATGAAAGTGGAAGGATATGTATCGCAGGTCAGAACCAGATCTTGGAAAGTACCAGGGCATATTTTCAAATATGACGGAAGAGGAAGATCTGGAGTTGGGACTTTAGAAAACCTCTCCTGACCCATTCCTCCACCCCTAAAGTGCAGAAACACTGATTTCAAATAAAAATGAATAGAAAAAGGATGGAAGCTGGATTTCATACAAATATTTTACAAGAAAAAAAAAATGACAAATAGATTAACTCTACAAGCAATGAAAGCACAACAGAAAGGCATGCTCACGAAACAGTTGAATTGTACCCTATATTTCAAAACAAACTAAGTAAATTATCTATAATGGTAAGAAGAGTCAATAAGTCACATGAACACCCACAGTCAGCATTTATGAAAACAGAATTTAAGGACAGTGTTTACAAAAGCCAGGAAATGGATTAATTCTCAAAAACTACAACCCTAAGGGGGGTAAGAATTGTGAACATGTGGTTTCTTGGCTTGAACGTAGTGTCTAGCTCTCAAAGCCATGGCAAAAAAAAAAAAAAAGGTGGCAGAAAAGCCAGCTAAAAAGTGCCAGGAATTAGAGTTCAGAGCTGGGGAGGCAACTAGAATCTCAGAGCTTTCTGACAGCACAAGAACTGTAAGAGTGACAAGTTCAGGGAATAAAATGCTGAA
Organism: Eptesicus fuscus; assembly: GCF_027574615.1. Lineage (NCBI taxonomy): Eukaryota > Metazoa > Chordata > Mammalia > Chiroptera > Vespertilionidae > Eptesicus > Eptesicus fuscus. Next base: position 91,103,497 of record NC_072481.1, read on the forward strand.
ATCCCTGGCTGACAGCTGAACTACATATCTTCAGAGGAAACCACAAGCATCATGAAAAAAATGCAGTTAGGAACATGAAAGAAATATTTTGAAAGAATAACATGGAGCCAAATCTATAAATTTGATGGTCTTTCCCAACTGTGTTCAGCTAGGGTGGCAGAAAGCTTGAAATATCAGAGTAGAGTCCAAAGTTAGTAGAATAGCTACAACCCAGGAAAATCCTAAGAAAGAAAGTCACAGAGAGAGTAGTATGTCTATTTCTACCAAGATGATTAGCCAACTTCCAAATCTCATAGGCACAGGGGAGACCCACGAGGCACCAAACATCAGTGGGAAGATATAAAAACAGAACACAGACATAAGCTGTTACCTATCACAGGGAAAACAAAATTTATAGTTTGCCTCTAAGTAATTTAACTGCTTGTTACAATAAAAACCCAATAATCCTCAGAAAAACACAAGAGTTGTCACTTCAATATGTCGAATTTTCATCTAGACAAGCAAAATAACAGTAAAGTGCTTCCTATATGCAGATAAAAAGACAGTCAATAGAAAATGACTCAGAGTCATAAGGATGTTTAATGTTTAACACTTTAAAGCAGCTACCATAAACATTTCAAAGAATTTGAAAAATATGCTCAAGGAATTAAAGGAAAATATGGTATCAATGAGTAAATAGATCAGTAAACAATGTCAACAGAGAAACAAATGAGTAAAACATTTACTAAAATAACTCTAGACTCGCTAAACCATAAATTGATGCTTTCTTCTCCATCTGTAATGAACTTGAATAAAAAATAAATTGAAGAAAAGAAAAAGAGGACAACAAATTAGTAGAATACAAAGACATGTTTGAAAGAAAGCAGCACACTAATTGAAAAGCCAAAAGGAGAGAAAAAAATTCTGAAACCCCAAAACTGAAAAAAAAAAATCCCCCCAAAGCTCAATGTATTTCACACAAAATAAACACAAATAAAACTACTAAGACCCATCTTAGTCATACTGCAGTAAGTCAAAACTAAAGAAAATCTTAAAAACAGCCAAAGAAAAATGACGTTATATACACAAAAACAATTACAAGAAAATACATTGATTTCTCATTAGAAACTATGCGAAGTCTGAAGACACTGGGACCACAAACTCAAATTGCTAGAGAGTGGGGGAAATCTTGTCAACCAAGAATTCTAGTATCCAGCAAAACTGTCCTTAAAAAATAAAGGTGCCCTAGCTGATTTGGCTCAATGGATAGAGTGTCAGCCTGCAGACTGAATTATCCTAGGTTCGATTCTGGTCAAGGGCACATGCCTGGGTTGTGGTCTCAATCCCCAGTAGAGGGCATGCAGGAGGCAGCTGATCAATGATTCTCTCTCATCATTGATGTTTATATCTCTCCCTCCCTCTCCCTTCCTTTCTGAAATCAATAAAAATATATTTAAAAAATAAAATAAAGATGAAATAAGAAAATTTTAAAAAACACACAATTTATCATTCACAGATATGTGGTACAAGAAATGCTAGAGAAAGTTTTCTAGTCCAAATGGAAATTACATTAACTGGGAACCTGGATGTACAAAAAGAAATAAAGAAAAGGCAGAAATGGTAATTATGTGGCTATATGTAATATATAAATTCTTGTCTTAGTTTCTATAAATAATAACCACTTAAAGAAAAAAAATACAACACTGTTGATGGATTTACAAAGTATACAGATGTAACATATGATAATACTGAGAATAAAGGGGGAAATCGAAGTATATTATTGAACAAAGTATACAGACATAATACATATGACAACAGTACTTATAAGGATAAGAAAGGGAAATGGAAATACACTATTGGAAAAATACTGTGTTTTACCTGGGACAAATGAATGCTAAGTAGATTGTGATAAAGCTAAAATGCACCTTGTAATTTCTAGAGAGCAACCACTACCACCATCACCACACCAAAAAAGCAAAGAAATACAGTGGGAGGGAGGAAAGGGATGACAACAGAAAAATTAAAATTAAATTAAAAATTTTTGACTAACATAAAAACCAAGAAGAGAAATAAAGACAAATAAAAATCTCTTCCTAAAGGGAAATACAAAATGACAGACCTAAATACAACCATATCAGTAATTATTTTAATGTAAATGGACTAAATACTCTAATCAAAAGGGGAGGGGGGGAACCTCTGAGACCTAACATCTAAAAAAATCCCCCAAGATGTCAACATCATGGTGGCATGAGAAGACTCCTTTGTTTCTCTCCTTAAAATTACAAGTCAGGAAACTATAATTCAACAAAATATCCCCTGCTAAACACAAACACATCTTGAGATCCACACATAGAAACATCTGAAGGTAAGCATGTTGGAATGAACAGGGAAGGTGGGACAAGACATGAGAGAGACAGACCGAGTGTGGCACCTGCCTTGGCCCCAGCTGACACAATAGCAGTGAAGGAGTTCGCTACCTCAAATGTCCAGAAAGAGAAACAAACCCCTCAAGTACCATGAATAACCAAGGGAATAAAGTACCTGAGAAAGAAAATGAAGTCTCCAGAAACCAAACTCAAAGAAATGTAAGACTGGTTTAAATGACAGAGAATTCAACACTGCTGTTATTTAAAAAACTCTATGAGATACAAGAAAACTCAACAAGATACAAGAAAACTCAGAAAGGCAGTTCAATAAGCACAGGAATAATTTGATACTCACTCCTAATTGGCTGGTGGGTGTCACGAAGGTACGGTCAATTAGCATGTTACTGTTTTATTAGATAGATAGGCCTACCTCGACAAACAAAAATCTCAAATAAACAACCTAAAATTACACATTAGAGAACTAGAAAAGGAAGAACAAATGAAGAGCAAAGTTAGTAGATGGAAGGAAATAATAAAAATTAGAGCAGAGCCTTGCGTGGTGTGGCTCAGTGGTTGGGTAGCATCCTGTGCCCCATAGGTTGCCAAATGGATTCCCCATCAGGTCACATGCCTAGGTTGTGGGCTTGACCCCTGCTAGGGGGCATGCAAGAGGCAGCCAACTGACATTTCGCTCTCACATTGATATTTCTATCTTTCCCTCTCCCTTTCTCTTTCTCTAAAAATCAGTAAGAAAATCTTAATTTAAAAAAAGCAGAAATAGATTAATTAGATAACAAAAAGACAACAGAAAAATTAATAAAACAAAGAGCTAATTCTAAAAGACTAAAATAATTGACTAACCTCTGTCTACACTCACTATGGAAAAACAAGACTCAAATAAAACTAAAAGTGAAAGAGGAAAATTTACAATGGATACCACAGATATACAAAGGATTATCCAAGAAGACTATAAAAGGCTATATGCCACCAAATTCGTAATCTAGAAGAAATGAACCAATTCTTAGAAATATACAACCTTCGTAGACTGGACCATGAATAACTTAAATACATTGATCACTAGTAAGGAAACTGTAACAATAATAAAAAACCTCCCAAAAAACTAATATCCAGGACCAGATGGCTTCACTAATGAATACTAACAAACATTCAAGAAGATTTAACACCAATCCTTCTCAAATTCTTCCAAAAAATTTAAGAGGGGAATACTTGCTCATTTTATGAGATCAACATTACTCTGATACCAAAACCAGGGAAAGACAACTCAAAAAAAATTACAGTTCATATGTCTAATGAACACAGATGCAAAAATCCTAAATAAAATACTAGCAAATCAAATACACCAATATATTAACTATATCAGAATCAAGTGAGGTTCATTTCAGGGACACAAGATAGTTCAACATGTGAAAATCAATCAATGTAATACACCGTATTAAAAGATAAAAATCATCTGATAATGTCAATAGATGAAGGAAAAAAAACATTGACAAGATACATCTCCTTATGATGAACATACTCAATAAAATAGATATAGAAGAAAATTGCCTCAACATAATAAAGGCCATTTAAGACAAACCCTTGGCTAAATCATACTCAACAATGAGAAACAGGAAGCTTTTCCTCTAAGATCAGGAACAAGACAAGAATGCCCACTCTCGCCATTGTTATTAAACACTAGAGGCCTGGTGCACCAATTTGTGCATGGGTGGGCTCCCTTGGCCTGGCCGGCGATCAGGGCTTTCGGGCCTGCAGGAGGTTGGCCAGGGGAAGGGGTGGCTGGCTGGGGGAGGGGCCGTGGGAGGTTGGCTGTGGGAGCACACTGACTACCAGGGGGCAGCTCCTGCACTGAGCATCTGCCCCCTAGTGGTCAGTGTACATCATAGTGACCAGTCAACCGGTTGTTTGATCGTAACGGTTGCTTAGGCTTTTATATATATAGACTAGAGGCCCAGTGCATGATTAAATCATGCACGTGTAGGGTCCCCTAGGCCTAACCTGCCATCCAGGCCATATCCACTGCCCCACAAAGCCTAGCACGCTCCACGGACACTGCTGGCAGCCTGCTCCCGCTTTTGATGGCAGGGGGTCCGCTGGTGCCAGAGCGGACACACAGCTCCCCGCTTTCAATCACGGGGGAGCTGGGTGTCCGCTGGTGCACCAGGCCTTTCAAAAGCTCCGGCGGAGGCTTTAGGCCTGGTGCCAAGTGGACAGACACCCAGCTCCCCCGCTTTCACTTTCGATCGCGGGCGAGCTGGGTGTCTTTCCTCTGGTGCACCAGGCCTTTCAAAAGCCTCCAGCAGAGGCTTTTAAGAGGCCTGGTGCCGGAGCAGACAGACACCCAGCTCCCTCGCTTTCGCTTTCGATCGGGGGGGGGGGGGGGGGGGGGAGCTGGGTGTCTGTCCGCTGGCACACCGGGGGAGCTGAGTGTCTGTCCGTTGGTACAGCAGGAAGGCCTCTGGCAAGAGGCTTTTGAAAGGCCTGGTGCCGGAACGGAAAGACACTCAGCTCGCCCGCTTTCGCTTTTGATCGCGGGGGAGCTGGGTGACTGTCCGCTGGTGCCGGAGCGGACACCCAGCTCCCCGCTTTTGATGATGGTCGGCGGCGGGATGTGAGCTCGCTGCCCCAGAGGCCCCTTCTGTGCCGCAGCACAGCCATGGCGCAGACGCTGAGCTCGTGCCGCCAGCTCCCGCCGGCCCAATCAGCCACCCCGGCCACCCCGAGTCCCGCCCCCCCCACGCCTCCTGGCCAATCGTGGGCATAGCAAAGGTACGGTCAATTTGCATATTACTTTATTATTAGGTAGGATAGTACTGGAAGTCCTAGTCAGAACAATTAGGCTAGAAAAAACAATACTGACATCTAAATTGGGAATGAAGACGTAAAACTGTCACTATTTGCAGATGACATGATTCTATATATTGAAAACTCTGATGACTTCACCAAATGACTATTAGAAACAATAAACAAGTATAGTAACGCTGCAGTATATAAAACTCCCTTGTATTCCTATCTATATACAATGACATAAGAAGAAGAAATTAAGATAATCTCATTTACAATTGCAACAAAAAGAATAAAATATCTAGGAATAAACTGGACCAAAAAAGCAAAGGACCTGTACACTAAAAACTTCAAGACATCGATAAAGTTGAAGAAGACACAAAAAATAAAAAGGTGGTTCATGTTCATGGATTAGAAAAGTTAACATTGTTAAAAGGATCGTATTACCTAAAGCAATATACAGATATAATGTAATCTCCATCAAAACCTTGATGACATTTTTCACAGAAAAAACAACAACAACAACAAAAAACCCCTCATTTGTATGGAAGCACATAAGACTCCCAAATAGCCAAAGTGATATTGAGGAAAAAAAACAAAACAAACAAAAAAGAAACACCAAGTCAGTGGCATTGCACTTCCTGACTTTAAACTGTACTACAATGCTACAATAATCAAAACAGTATGGTATTAGCAGAAAAATAGATACACAGACCAATGGAACAGAAATGAGAGCCCAGATAAACCCACATAAATATGAGCAACTTATTTTCGAGTAGGAGCCAAAAACATACAACAGAAAAAAGAAAGCCTTTTCAATAAATAGTAAGGGAAACTGGAAAGCCACATGCAAATGAAACTAGACTCTTTTTTGACACCACACACAAAAATTAACTAAAAAAAGATTAAAGATTTGAATATAAGACCTGAAACAATAAAATGCACACACACACACACACACACACACACACACCACACCAAAAAAAAACCACTGGCACTAAACATATGGACCTTGGTCTCAGAAGGATTTTTGTGAACTTGACCCCCAAAACAAGAGAAAAACAAAAATCAACTAATGGAACTAGCCCTAGCCAGTTTGGCTCAGTGGATAGAGTGTCGGCCTACAGAACGAAGGGTCCCCAGTTCGATTCCGGTCAAGAACACGTACCTTGGTTACAGGCTCCTCCCTGGACTGGGCCCTGGTCAGGGCACATGCAGGACATAACCAATCAATGTATTTCTCTCACATTGATGTTTCTCTCTGTCTTTCCTTCTCTCTTCCACTGGAAAAATATCCACAGATGAGGATTTTTAAAAATTAAGTAAGTAAGTAAATGGAACTATATCAAACTAAAAAGCTTGTGCACAGCAAAAAGAAACCACCAACAAAACAAAAAGGCAACCAACAGAAAAGGAGAAGATATTTGCAAATACCTCTGGCAAGGGGTTAATATCCAAAACATAGAAAGAACTCACACAACTTGACAACAAAAAAAACCCAATTAGTAAATGGGCAGAGAAGCTCAACAGACATTTTTCCAAAGGACACATACAGATGGCCAAGAGATACATGAAAAGATGTTCCACATCACTAGTTTTAATGGAAATCAAAATCACAATGAGATACCATCTCACACCTGTTAGAATGGCTATTATCAATAACACACGAAATAAGTGTTGGAGAGCATGTGAAGAAAGGGAAGGCTCATACACTACTGGTGAGAAAGTAAATTAGTGCAGCTACTATGGAAAACAGTACGGAGGTTCCTTAGAAACTTAAGAATAGAACTACCATATGACCAAGCAATCACTCTCCTTGGTATCTACTAATTTTAAAACACTTATTCATAAAGACATATGTAACCTTATATTCATTGAAGTATTATTCACAATACCAGTACATGGAAACAATTTAAGTATCCTTCAATGAATGACTGGATAAAGATGTGATACATATATAAAATGGAATACTACTCAGCCATAAAAAAAAAAAAAAAGATGAAATACTGCCATTTGTGACAATATGGAAGTATCTTGAGACTATTAAGTGAAATAAGTCAGATGGAAAAGGACAAGAGCCATGTAACTTAACTTACATGTGGGGTATAAAATAAAAAGCAACAAACAAAAAACAAACTCGTAAATACAACAGAATGGTGGTTACCAGAGGGAAAGGGGCAGGGGGAAATGAAAAGGGTTAAGGGGGTAAATATAAGGTGACGAGAGAACTATGCTTCAGATAGTGAGCACACAACAGAGTATATGCAAAGGTTGTATTACAAAACTGTACATCTGAAATTTGTAATTAACCAATGTAAACCCAGTAAATTTAAATTTTTTAAATCCCCTTAAAAGCTCAACGTGTCTCATAAATTGTCAAATTGAATTTTTTTTCCAAAAGCAAGAACCAACTATATTCTAATTTTAAAAGAAGCACTTTAAATATAAAGACAGAAACAAACTGAAAGGCCGAGTAAATATAAACCAAGGCTAGAAAGGATATATTAATATAAAACAAAGTAGATTTCAAGGAACATTATTACTGACAAAAAGGGACATTTCATAATAATTTTAAAAAGTCAACAGGATAAGATATATATGCATATATAGGGTGTTCCCCCAAAAAATATATACATACTTTGAATGATTATAAAGTCAGTGTTTATTAACATACAGTTCATTTCCAAATGTTAAAAGAAGCTACAGCCCTAGCTGGTTTGGCTCAGTGGATTGAGCGTTGGCCTGAGACCTGAAGGGTCCCGGGTTCTATTCCAGTCAAGGGCACATGCCCGGGTTGCGGGCTTGATACCCAGTTGGGGGCGTGCAGGAAGCAGCCGATCAATGATTCTCATCATTGATGTTTCTATCTCTGTCTCCCTCTCCCTTCCTCTCTGAAATCAATAAAAATATATTTTAATTTTTTTTAAAAAATCTACAGAAATGAATTTTTTGTCAACACCTGTTTTCAAACTGATGAATCAAACCCTCAACCTTCTGGTGTGTGGGACAACACTCCAACAAACTGAGCCACACTGGCCAGGGCAATAAGCTGTGGTTTTTTAAAATGTTGATTTTGAAAAGTAATAGACAATAATCTTAATCTAGTGGAGGTGAGGTTGGAGATTTCAATAAACAATTAATGGTGAGCTGTCCTTGCTATGTCCTCAAGGAAGACAGATATAACTTAGTTAACTATTAAATACATACCCCTCCCCCTATTTTGGGACATTGAAAAGAATTTTAAAATTCCCACTGAGGATAAATGGAGGAACAGATATATTCAAAAGGTAAATAATGCTGACACCCATGGCACATTTCAAAAGAGAATTACTAAATAATTTGATTATTCAGAATAACAGGTCAGCAGAATTTAAAGAAATTAATGGTAACCACAAAGTCAAAGAACCTCTATCTTCAGACTAGCAATAAACAGGCCAATCCACACAGAAAAACCTCTAAAGCCAATAGATGGCTGCAAAGAAAAAAGAACTAAGCAAAGAAGGATAATAAACGATAAACATTAACAAGTCCAACCACTTTAGAAATCATATATTCAATTCATAGAAACATCATATTGACATTTTTAAACCTTGCTATTGTTGCTTGCAAGAGACTTCCATGATGAACAACATAGACTGAGGAACAAGAACAGAACCAGAAGCAAGGAGGCGATCGGGCCTCAGAGGGAGGATAGGGGAGGGTAGGGGGAGGGTGGGGGGAGGGGGAGAGTTCAACCAAAGGACCTGTATGCATGCATATAAGCCTATCCAACGGTTAAGTTCAACAGGGGATTGGGGCATGCGTGGGGAGAGGGGTGGGATGGGAATGGGGGGATGAGGACAAATATGTGACACCTTAATCAATAAAGAAATTTAAAAAAAAAAAAAAAAAGAATACTCAGGACCAAGTAAAAAAAAAAAAAAAAAAAAGAGACTTCCAAACAAAACCAGACTTTTTTAATTTAAAAGGAAAAAGATATGACCAGCAAATACTACCCAAAACAAGCTAGTATATGTATGTGTATACAAGAACAAATTTTAATTAAAAAATTTCAGTAATAGAGGGGTACTACATATTGAAGGGTATAATAAATCTGATAAATACCTAAATTTGATATATATATATACATATACACTGGAATCTTGAACTGAACAAATTTAACTCTAACCCCAAAATAAATCTTTTACAAGACCACAAAAGGAAACCTCCATGAATATCAAAAATTCACAAAGACCGTTCTCTGACCATGATGCAATTTAATTACAAAATAAATAGTGAAGAAAAAGATTTTAATCATAAAAATATTTAAATTTAAGTACTTAAAAACAAACAAAGTCCTTGTTGCTGTAGTTTTTAATATTTTTTTGGCTTTTAAAACGTGAATATATATTCTAATAAAAACAAGTAAATATGTTTTAAATGCACAAAAAGAAAAATCTAAAGATTAAGATTGAAGAAAATAAACCTGTAAGATGTGGCTAAAGCTGTACTTATAGGATAATTTTACAGCCGTTGTTAAAGAACAAGATGAGCTAAGTGTTCAACTCAGTATGCTAGGAAAAGAACTAAGTAACCTAAAGAAGGCAGAGGAAATAAAGAGCCAGCAATAAAAAAGTAGAAGACAAAGATACAATAGAATCAATATATTAAAAAACTGATTCTTTAAAAGTTTAAAATAAGAGAAAATATCTGCAAAAAAAATAGGTATATAAAACATGAGGCATATTAAAGGTATATAATCATAGATATAGATTTTTAAATATCCTAAGAATATCTATAATAATAAAAGTGTAATATGCAAATCAACCGAATGGCCCTCCGGACATCCTTCTGGATGACCTCTGGACGAAGCCGGGGCTTCAGCCGTGGGATCGAGGCAGCTGCTGCAGCTGCAATGGAGGGATCGGATCAAGGCAGCCGCCGCGGCTGCAAAGGCCTACTCTTGCACCAATTTCATGCATCAGGCCTCTAGTTCTAGCTAATAAGAGTAATGTGCAAATTTACCATACCTCTGCTACACCCACAAGCCACACCCACCAGCCAATCAGGAGCAAGTATGCAAATTAACCCAACCAAGATGGCTGTGGCCACAGAGTGAACAGGAGGCTTGGGTTACCCTGGCAATGGAGGAAGCCAAGCTCCTGTAGCCCTGGCCTTCGCTCAAGGCTACAAAGTTTCAATTATAGAAGATAAATAAATCCCAACAAAAATGGCAGCAGCCACGGAGCTGGAGAGAGCAGGAGGTTGAGTTGCCCCAGCGATGGAGGAAGCCAAGCTTCCACAGCCCTGGCCTCCACTCAAGGCTACAAAGTTTCAATTATAGAAGATAAATCCCAGAAACCAGGGCCTCTGCTTGGGTTGCTGGGGGGCGTGGTCGGCCTGCAAACAACCACAGGCCCCTCGCCCAGGCCGCCCCATGGGAACCCCCACCCTGATCTGGGACACCCTTCAGGGCAAACCAACTGGCCCCCACCCAAGCACCAGGCCTCTATCCTATCTAATAAAAGAGTAATATGCAAATTCACCATCACTCCAACACACAGGATGGTTGCCCCCATGTGGACACAAGATGGCTGCCACAAGATGGCCACCAGGGGAGGGTAGTTGGGAGGGACCAGATCTGCAAGGGAGGGCAGTTGTGAGTGATCAGGCCAGCAGGGGAGGGCAGTTGGGAGGGACCAAGCCTGCAAGGGAGGGCAGTTGGGGGCGATCAAGCCTGCAGGGGAAGGGCAGTTTGGGGGGACCCAGGCCTGCAGGGGAGAGCAGTTTGGGGGGTACCCAGGCCTGCAGGGGAGAGCAGATAGGGGGTACCAGGCCTGCAGGGGAGGGCAGTTAGGAGCAATCAGCTGGCAGGGGAGCAGTTAGGCATCAATCAGGCAGGGGAGTGGTTAGGGGTGATCAGGTGGCAGGCAGAAGCGGTTAGGGGCAATCAGGAAGGCAGGCAGGCGAGCAGATGGGAGCCAGCAGTCCTGGATTGTGAGAGGGATGTCCCAGATTGGAGAGGGTGCAGGCTGGGCTGAGGGACACCCCCACCCCATGCACGAATTTCATGCACCGGGCCTCTAGTTTTAATATAAAAAACTTCAGGCCATTACTGACTCAAAAAATAGAAAGCACTGCTAAACCAACAAGAGCTAATTCTTTAATGGATAATCAAATAGTTCCACTCCTATCTTAAGAGGCAACAGAGGCTCAGATGATTTTATAGGCAAGTAAAACAAAATCTTTAACCAAAGAAAAGGAAAAAAATCCAAAGATTTGGCAAACTGTTTGAGACTAGGAAAAAATACTGTTAGTTTCTTCTCCTTCAAATGACTATAATAATTTGAAGGGGGGAGGAAATGGACTGAATTTGCACAGATGAATGAAGACAATATGCAATCAAAAGAAAAAGAACTATGGTATGTATAAAACTATTTTTTTATACATACACGAATTCGTGCACCTTGAAAGAACTGTGGGCCACGAGGCTGCAGTGGGCAAAAGGGTGGGTCTCGGCCCATCCTCCATGCCCCAGCCCAGCCCCTTCCACTGTGGCCCCCAGTCCCCTATCTGCTGGCAGCCCCGTTCCCACCAATGCCGCTTGCACCCGCTGACTATGCAGAGCAATTGGGGCCGGCGCCAGCAGGGGTTGCAAGCAGGGCCAGCGCCATCAGCAGGTGCGAGTGGCGGCTGCCTCCCCGATTGCCCCTCAGGATCGGGGGGGGGGGGGGGGGGAGGTGGAGAAGCCCTCAGGGGCGATCGGAGCCAGGAGCCGCCGCTCACACCTGCAGATGGCTCCAAGCGATCAGGACCGGCACTGGGCACCGGCAGCAGGTGCGAGCTGCGGCTCTGGCACTGGCTGAGGGTGTGAGCGGGGCCAGCGCTGGCAGTGGTTGTAAGCAGCAGCTCCAGCATCAGCAGCAGGTGTGAGCAGGGCTGGTGCCAGCAACAGGTGTGAGCGCCGGGCGGTACCATGGCGTGTGGGAGCAAAGAATTTTCAGTAACCATCAGAGGCTGACCCTGATGAAAGCGACCGGCGTCCCGCCTTGGTCTGGTGCCCCTGCTCACCTGCTCCACCATCCGCCACAGCCAATGCCCGCCATGTTCTGCGCGCGCCCCCTGGTGGTCAGCGCACATCACAGTGACCAGTTGTTCGGTTGTTCTGCCATTTGGTCTATTTGCATATTAGGGTTTTATATATAGAGAGATTATGAGAAGAATTGAAGAATGTACAGAAACGACCGTGCCTAAGCTCAATTTATCCCAGAAATATAAGGAGGGCTCAACATCGGAAAATATACATTTAAAAATTAAAGAAAAGAGGGAGTAAATGACATTCTAAGAAGTGCAGAAAACACATTCAGTACAATTGAATGTTTCATGATTTTAAAATCCCTCACAAGCCAAAATAAGAGGGAACTTTACCCAGATATTTTAAGGTATAGAACAAATCTCTACAGCTTTTACTTAACCCTTTGCACTCGCTTGCTTTTTTCTCGATTCCTTTATTCTAATGCTAACCGTGTCGAGTCACACTCGACATCCGAGTGCAAAAGGTTAATAGTAAAATGTTATGAAGCTTAGAATTAGAAATAGTTGTTATAGTATATTAAACATTATACTGGATGTTCCCAGCCAATGTAATAAAAGGAACAGAAATAATTGGAGAAAACAATATAATTATACCTATTTGCACAAGATATGATTATCTACATATAATCTAAAATAATCTACCAATTTTCAAATAATAAGGTTGTGTTAACCAATTAAAAAATGTAACTTTAAAGAGATTCCATTAATAAGAGTAACCAAAAACTAGGGTTAGGAATAAATCTAAGACAGGTTACACGAAACTTCTGGAAAGTTCCTAACAAGACATTACTGATGGACCTCAAGGTGGGGAGAGGGAGAGACAGAGAAGAGAGACAGAGACCTGAGTAAGGGAACATTTGCCCTATGCCATGACCTTGGATTTACTGCCCTCTTGTCAACTTAACTTGGGTAAATCATTCCCGCTACTGCCCTTCCTCCCTCTTCTGATTCATTAGTTTCCCCTTCCAATAGTTCTTTCCTATCATCAAACAGCATACTGTAATTTCTCCTATCATAAAGCAACCACCTCACCATCTTGGTTCCCATTTCACAGCACTGCTCTTGATAGTGGCCTATAATCATCATCACCTCCAGTTCTTCTTTTCCCATTCTCTCATGAGCCTGTACCAGGTAGTCCCCAAACTCCACCAAAACAGCTGTTGCCAAGGGGCCTCTGTGCCACCAAATCCAAGTCAATTCTTAGTTCTCGGCAACAGCCCAGAACACAGTGGACCATTCCTTCTTCTTGAAAATGTCTTCACCTGACTTCCAGGGCACCACTATGCCTTGTTTGTTGTACTTTCCTGCCTGCATCTCTTCTCAGTCTCCTTTCCTGTGTCTTTATCTCCCCCAAGCTCTAAAATTGCTCCCAAGATTCAATCTTCACATCTTTTCTTTCCCTAACACTCCCCCCCCCCCCCCCCCCCCGCCGGATTATTCAGTTCTCTCATGGCTTTAAAAACAATGTATAATACATCAATATCTCCCAAAATTGTCTCTGGCCTAAGCATATGTGCTAAATTCCAAACATGTAGCTTGTTGCTGTTCAACATACCTGCACCGAGATGTCTAAAAGGCATCTCAAGTTTAACATGCCTATAATCCAACCCCTATTTATCCACCCACCAGCCCTCCGCGTAATAAAACCAAAGATGCCTCTTAAGTTTCTAAAACCTATTATAAAACAGTATGTTGTGATCAAGACAAACACCGACAGAAGAAACTGACCCACACATAAATGAAAACTTCATATGTGGCACAAGTGGCAAATTAGTGGGAGAGGGACAGACTATTTAACAAATGGTACAGATTATCCACATTTAAAAAACAAATCAGACCCCAACTTCATACCATACGCAAAAACAAACTGAAGGTAGATTAAAGTCCATACTGTAAGAAACAAAGCTTTTAGATGAAAAGAGAGAAGACAAATGATCTTGAAGGAAGGAAGGATTCCCTAAACAAGAAGTAAAATTAAGATAAGTTTGACTACATTAAAATATAAAATTTCATCAATTTGGCAGATAAAATATGTAACTACAGTTGATCCTTAAACAATTTTGAAGTTTGGGGAGCCAACCTACCATTCCTGAAAATCCAGATAACTTCTTAACTCCCCCAAAATTTAACTATGGTCGACCATTCGCACCCCCAGATTAAACCAACCAGGAATCAGTAGCAATATTTTCGATCCCCAGTTGGGAATGCAAAAAATACTCTTCCATACCTGCTGGATGAATCCACAGATGTGAAACCCGGGTATCCGAAGGGCTCACTGTATTTACAGGGGGGCAGGGGAGAGGAGGGGCTGAGAGAAGCTACCTATAAGTGGACTTGCAAAGTTCAAAAGCCCTGTTGTTCAAGAATCAACTTGAAATTTTTTAAATTACAGATTTTAAAAGTTTTAATTAAGAATGAAACCACAGCCCTAACTGGTTTGGCTCAGTGGATAGAGCGTCAGCCTTCGGACTCAAGGGTCCCAGGTTCAATCCCGGTCAAGGGCATGTACCTTGGTTGCGGGCACATACCCAGCAGGGAGTGTGCAGGAGGCAGCTGATCGATGTTTCTCTCTCATAGATGTTTCTAGCTCTCTATCCCTCTCCCTTCCTCTCTGTAAAAAATCAATAAAATATATTAAAAAAAAGAATGAAACCATTTTTCACCAGTACAGGATCCTTAGTTGAAAGCCAAAATAGAGCCGGGGGAAGCAAAGTGAAAAGTCACCATGACTGCGGAAGAACCTGGTGTGACGTGCAGCGGGGACAGCCACCAAGCATCAGGATTGCGAGACGAGGGATGAGAACTACGGGATCTAGATAACCTGCCTGCAAGGGAGCTGGTGAAACTAGAAAAAGGGGTTGCAGCCCCAGCTAAAGGGCCACATGTACTGTGGCTTATCAATACACTTTGTGAATGGGGCTTACTTTAAAAAAAAAAAATTTTTTTTAAAGTTTGACTCAGTGCATAGAGTGTCGGACTGCGGACCAAAGGGTCCCAGGTTCAATTCAGGTCAACCTCAGTTGCAGGCTCCTCCCTGGCCCAGGCCCTGGTCAGGGCACGTGCAGGAAGCAACCAATCGATGGGTTTCTTTCACAACGATATTTCTCTCTGTCTTTCTCTATCTCTTCCACACTCTCTTAAATAAATAAATAAATAAATAAATAAATAAAAGGAAAAGTATCCTCCAGTGAGGGTTAAAAAAAAAAAAAAAAAGGACCAATGAAATAATAAAGGTTTCATATAAAATTTTAACAATTCCTTCATATTACCTCCTATTTGTCTTGTTAAATAGCATACATATACATCTATTTTTATTAACTAACTTATCTACATACATCCATTCTATCTGTATGTATAGAGATTTCTGGATTGATTTCTATGGTTTGTGGTAGTTAGTCTCAGATTGTAGAGATTGGATAATTTTTTTTCTTTCTTTTTTGACTTCTACCCTCTTAACTCAATGAACATACACTAACTCAGCCTTTATATATAAACCACAAGTAAAGTGATGAGACTATATAAATTCTGGAAATTCAAAAGGACCAGACTGCCATGTGAATGTTATCTGGTTCAAATTGTGACCATCAAAGGTCAAACTCATATTTCAAAAGGCTGTTGATAACAAAAACATTCTCAGAACTTTCTCCTCTTTTAGGATTGCCCTCTTCCATGGTGCCAAATCTTCATTCTCTATAGAAGAAATGAATTTTGGAATGAACTAAGTAATTCATAACTGTAAATCCAGTGAGTTAAGTTGACATGTTGTAAGTCAAAAGTGGTTTCTCACACACAAAATAACGTGACCTAATAGAAAACTATCACTAGGCACCAGGGTTGTTCCTCTGCATCTCAGTGATTCTCAAAATTCCTCATTTCCAAATACTAACTAAAGCTATTGATCTGATGGAATTAGTTATACGATGAACACTGCTACTGGTGATTAAAAATCACATGCTGGCCCTGGCTGGTGTGGCTCAGTTAGCTGGCCATCATTCAGTGCACCAAAAGGTTGCCAGTAAAATTCCTGGTCAGGGCACATGCCCAGGTTGTGGGCTCAATCCCTGGTAAGGGGTGTGCAAAAAGTAGATGATCAACAAAAAATCTTTACATAAAATAAAAAAATAATAATCACATGCTGATTTATTTGATGTTGTTTTCTTGGTTCTTAGGAATGTTAGTTAATGCTTGCCACTGTAGATGAGAGATGAGTCTTCCTAATGTTTATAGTGGACATGTCTTTTCCTTTAATGTATTTTCCAAACGTGTTACTTTATTTTTTTAAATCATTATAAATGTCTAATTATCATTGTTCATATTCATTCTCTTTTTGTAGAAACTTTCAAATTCTCTTTCACATGAGCACTTGCTTATTTTCTTTGGACAAAATTTTGGACATATAGAATCTCTTATCTTTTCTGTTTTCATCAATATTTTGTGCCTCACTATAGACACCTGTTTAACTTAAAATCTTTAAAGATAGTAAAAATTGCTACCCAGAATGATGCATTAAGTTAATTCTCCTTGCAAATCTGCTTCACCTCATACAAAGCTTATTCATTTTCTACCCTTACAATTAGTCACTCATTTTTAGGTCCACACAAAAGATTTTCGTGCTGCTGTGCACAGGTAACCTACTGGCTATCTTTGAAATTAGAGGTCATTAGTTGAGACTTCCTATTCTGCTTCCACAAGCTACATTAGAAAATGTCACTGCTAAAGTCACATCTGCTCCATGTTCTGCTTAATGACCCCAAGTACAGTGACCAACCTATCATCTGTTAACTTATACTACAAAGGGTTTAAGGTTTAAGAAACCTGTGTAACACTAGTTAGTCCTCATAGCAATAAAAATGAGTAGAGCCCTAGCCCGTTTGGCTCAATGGATAGAGCAGTGGTCGGCAAACTCATTAGTCAACAGGGCCAAATATCAACAGTACAATGATTGAAATTTCTTTTGAGAGCCAAATTTTTTAAACTTAAACTTCTTCTAACGCCACTTCTTCAAAATAGACTCGCCCAGGCCCGTGGTATTTTGTGGAAGAGCCACACTCAAGGGGCCAAAGAGCTGCATGTGGCTCGCGAACCGCAGTTTGCCGACCGTGGGGATAGAGCATTGGATAGGCCTGTGGACTGAAGGGTTCCAGGTTCAATTCCGGTCAAGGGCACATGCCCGATCGCAGGCTCAATCCCCAGTAGGGAGCATGCAGGAGGCAGCCCATCAATGATTCTCATCATTGACGTTTCTATCTCTTCTTTCCCTCTCCCATCCTCTCTGAAATCAATCAATAAATCAATAAATAAATCAATCAATAAATATGTAAATAAATATATATATTGTTGTTGTTTTTTAATGAACCCTAGCTGGTTTGGCTCAGTGGATAGAGCATCAGCCTGCAGACTGAAGGGTCCTGGGTTAGATTTCAGTCAAGGGCACATGCCCAGGTTGCAGGATCACAGGAGGCAGCCGATCAATTATTCTCTCTCATCATTTATGTTTCCATCTCTGTCTCTCTCTCCTTTCCTCTCTCTGAAACCAATTAAAATATATCTTAAGAAAATGAGTGGTCTTTTTTGATTGAGGCATTATCAAATTTACAGTCAGCCCTTCTTTCGTGCAGGTTCACATCCACAAATTCAACCAACCACATATCGAAATTGTTTTTTAAAAAGTTACGTTGCTGTTGATGTGTACTATGTAGTTATGTGTCTACAGTGGTTGCTGGTTGCATTTGTACTGAATATGTAAACTTTTTTCCTTGTCAATATACCCTAAACAATACAGTGTAACAATTATTTACATAGCACTTACACTGTATCTTTATAATACAATGTTATACCAGAGGTTATGCACAGGTTATATGCAAATACTACGCCATCTTCTATATATATAAAACCCTAATATGCAAATAGACCAAACGGTGGAACAACTGAACAACCAGCCGCTATGATGTGCACTGACCACCAGGGGGCAAGCACGGAACATGGCAGGCATTGGCCACGGTGGGATGGTGGAGCAGGTGAGTGGGGACGCCAGAACACAGCGGGGCGCCGGTCACTGTTATCAGGGTGAGCCTCTGGTGGTTACTGAAAATTCTTTGCTCCTGCATGCCACGGTTCCTCCCAGCGCTTGCACCTGCAGCCAGGGCCACCACTCAAACCTGCTGCCAGCCCCGATCGCCCCTGAGGGCTTCTCCACCTCCACCTGCTCCTGAGAGGCGAGGAGCAGGGTAGCATCCGCTGCTCGCACCCGTTGCTGGCACCAGCCAACCCCAATCGTTCCGTGCTGTCAGCAGGTGCGAGCGGGGCCAGCGCTGTCAGCGCTTGGGAGTGGCGGTGGCAGGACTGGGGCTGCTGGCAGACAGGAGACCGGGAGCCAGGGCGGGAGGGACCAGGCGGGGGCGCGGATGATGGGCCGAGACCCCCCCCTGTGCCCACCACAGCCTCATGGCCCACAGTTCCCTTCAAGGTGCACAAATTCGTGCACTGGGCCCCTAGTTTAATATAAGAGACTTGAGCATCCCCGAATTTTGGTTATCTGCAGGGTATCCTGGAACCAATTCCCCACAAATACCCAGGACTATATGTGTCTTAGAAAACAACATCTCCAACACCTTAAAGTAAATCCTAAAACCACAAAGTAAACTCTAAACCCTAAATTCTTCAGTTTTTATATAGCATGCAAAAGGTCATCTACATATACTTAAATATAATACTAAGTCACATTATTATTAATTGTTCATTAAAGTTTATTTATAAGGTTTTCATTTAAGCAATCTTCACTTTTAAATGGTTTCATCAGTAGTAATTATAAACTCTTTTCAAGAAATCTTTCAAATACCACTTTTAACAAATATAAATCATAAGGATGTTTACTAAATATCTTCTTGCTAACATACATCCAAAACAGATGAGGGAGAAAAGTAAATTTTTCTACACGTTTGTTGCTCCTTTGTATCATTATTGATGTCTTACACATAATAAACAAGCAAAACCCTGACTGGGTGACCTGTCCTAAACTGATAATGATGTACAGAAGGGAGAAATTCATTTTCTACTAAGGACAAAAGGAAAAGGGGAGAAGATGGAGCAAATAAAAGACTAGCTTATTTTAGTTTGAAAGTTTATTGTAGAAAGACATAATGATTCTATTACTCACCTGTTTTTCTCATAATCAGGAAACTAACCTTTCTAAATAGTTCAATTCCATATTCTATGATGAAGTATAGCAGGAGGTCGGGCTCTAAAACAGGGGGGGTTGATAAGAATGACAGAGAAAGCAAGTAGGTGGAAAAGACATCAACCCACTTAACTTCATTTCCCTTGACCCAGACTTAGAAAAGGCCAGAAATTAAGAAAGCTGGAGAAAACAAAAGGAATTTGACAATAACTGATCCTACAACAATTTTCAGTGACAGGAGCTTCTGATGTATACCTCCCTTCAAAAACTAATAAACTGCTGCACATGACTCTTAAGCCATTCTTTCTACTTAGGTAGTAGCTGCATTAGTTTGAATCATAGAGTTCCTGCCCACTGGGATTGAGAGAGATGCTTGGAGCCGGGAGGCTTGCCAGGACTGAGGAACCAGAAATGTATTTGGCCCAGCAATAAAGCCTGGTGGGTGCGCTGATTGTGAGCACTGCCAGGTCTTGACCCCTGGGTTTCTCTTTCCCCTTCCTGGGATAGAAGCACAACTGAAAACCAAAAGAGCTTCTGAAGAAGCAGTACCAACTGCTTTACTATTCCTATAACAAAAGTGAGAAGCATGCCTTCACTGCTGCTCAGCCCCCATGGAACTTCAGAGAACATAAGGGCTCGAGTTGACCTCATATCACCTGCAGAAGGAAGTTCCAACCCATTTAATGTAGGACATCGCAGACATCCCTCCTCCCAAGGCAGCAGAGTAAAGTCAGCAGTGGTCCTAACAGGTGGCACTCCCTGTCAGGCCAGCAGATGATTCCAGAGAAACTCAGATCATACTTTTGAGTGGTGGGAAGTGCTGGTAAAGCACAGGAAGGGTGGGAATTTCCATCTTACTTTTTAGCTCCCATCCCAATCACCCAGCAAAGTCAGGGATTCAGGAATACAGCACGGCACTCCAATCTTGCCTACACAGAGGAAAAACAAGAGTTTTGACCCACCTTCATGAAGTAGGTCACATTGATGTCTTTACTTACTCCAATGTTTGCTTCTCGAACTCTAAGGGAAGCACTCTTCTTTAAGGAGAGACCTGTTCCACTACAGAAAAAGCTTTTAAAACAGTTCCCCAAACTCCAAGGCAGGTCCCTCTACTGCAATAGAATTCAGCCAAGACAAGAACCTAAGGTTTTCATTTTCCATTTAGTGGATTATGCCTACAAGATAACTTGAATTTTTGGCCAATCCTTCCCCCACTCCCCACCACATGATTTTGGTCTTTTTCTCTCCCAGACTTCTTGACAAACATGGGAGTGTGGCATTGCTGTAAAGCTCCCCACTCATAATCACAATCTTTTTTCTGTTGATTTTGATCAGATTGCTGGGTAAGCAGAATGTGTCTGGTCTTAACACTTTATACACATCTCATTTCCATCTAATTCTACATAATCATTGCAACCTCATCATTTTTAAGCAGTCCCAAACAAGAGCTGCTTAGAAAGAATTGTTTCCCCTAGGAATACACTTTCACTTTCAGATAGGCATCTACCAATTTAATCAAGACATTCTCAAAAATTCACTTACGAGCTGAAGCTAGTGGTACCGACTGATGATGGTATATAAAATAATTCTAGAGCAAATTTCACTCACACGTATACTCCAAAAGAAGAGCACTACAAATCATTTTCTAGATCACACACACCTCTATCTTTAAAAATAACAAAATAACTATTTACCTCTTTTTAAGCTCAGAAACTCATCTATCTACATTATAAAAGGCCAGTGTCCCTAACGACCGCAATAACCAGACAGACGAACCGTCACCATGAGGTGCATTGGGCACCTCTTGGTCCCAACCCCACCCCGCCCCCTCCCACCCATGACCAGCGGCTCCCAGCGCAGAAAATTCAAACCAAGGGGGTATGACTGAGGCAGCGGATCAGATTTTAAAATAAAAATCTGCTTTTGTGACACAAACATGGAGCTGGAAAAGCAGTCCGGGCTAGGCAGTGTCTCACTAGAACGATCACCATGTGTTCCTCTCCCGCCTGCCCCATGTCCGCAGTGCTGACTGGAGGTACTGCTGCGAAAAGTTGGGTGACTCGTGGCTCCTGGAGGCGGGGCGGGCAGCTCCTGGCTCCCGGCGGACTGCTCGAGGCTCCCAGCAGCAGCTCGCCCCTCCTTCACAACGTCCCACCCAGCAGCGGGGGAGGGGGCAGCCTCCCTCCTTTCCAGCCCCCAACATCCTCCGAAACCCTGGGGAGAAGTGCCCACCGCCCAGCCGGACCGATGCCTCAGGCTCCCCACCCTCGAGAGCCCACAGCCGGCCAGTGGCTGCCGCTCCCCTCAGCCACCAGCCACCAGCCATCAGCCACCAGCCCGCCGGGAGGGGAGGGGAGGAGAGAGGAGAGGAGGGGAGGGGAGGGAAGCTGTTGGTGCGACTGTCGGTTCAGCAGGCCTGCAGGAAAGCTCTGCCAGTGTGCCTCCTGCTTCACCTGTGCCGGCAGGACCCCGCCCCTGACCCTTGACGCATATTCGTGGGTGTTGCCGCCATCTTGGGCAGGTCACCGCCGGGCTGACTGCCCAGGCCTCAGGAAGCAGACGCCCGGCGGTGGCCATGACAAAGAGGTCATGGAGGGTCAAGACACTGCCTCTGGTTGAAGCAGGTGCTGTGGGAGCAGAGGGACCAAATGAAATGGTTATGTCCAACAGCCATCTAACGCCACACGTGGTGTGCGAATTCGTCATTGTTAGAGCCGAATTTAGAACTGGTGTGCCCCATTTTAAGCAGACCCCCCAAATAGACTTACCATGTTGATAATTCACTTTACTACAGAAAGAATGAACAGAGATTCTTGAAATAAGCAAAATACTTTGCAACTCATAGTATGAAACGTTTAAACATCATTAAAAATAATCTCTATGAGTAAAGGGAGTTGATATTAGCAAAATCTAATATACCCAATTCAAAATGTCATTCAGAAATGCATCTATTATGTAAAATCAAAGTATGGTACCTAGGGTTTGGAAAAAGCAACTTTACTCCGCTCTACCTGCTCATCCCCTCAGCCTTATGCTTTGCACAAAAGTCTCAATAAAGAGATGGAGCAGAAGGAAAAGTAATGCCTCCTGGCACTGAAATTTATCAGTTTCTTCAACAAATATTTATAAAAGTTGTATTAACTTTGTGCCTGTATTATAGAAACACAATACAGCTCTGTCCCTATCTTCAAAGGGCTTAAAGTCTCTGTGAGTTCCCGGTAAGGTAAACCCATAAACAGCCAAAGAAGCAGGTTCCAATACAATTCTTATTATAAAAATTACTGAGTAAAAGACTGTCCTCACTCTCCCTCTAGAACAAGAATTAAAAGAAGCAAATAAATATAACGAATGAATTCAAACACCTTTGGAAACCCCAACCCTCAGGGACTAACACAGGTTTTGTGAGGCCTAAAGTTTACGGAACCTGAAGGACTAATTTGGGGGAAGAGGGATGTAATAAGATTCAAAAATGACTTTATTTAGAATAAGAAAATAAATTACAAGTAACTGTAGGCTTCGGGAATCTGTCCCTTTCTCTTTTAAATCATTTCAGGCAGGTTATCCAAAATGCTGCTGGTTGCAACTTGCTTGCTCTGAAGCTTCCTTAGCTTTACCATAAAAATAAAAATTAAAAAAACATCTCAACAACACTCCTTTCTGGACAAAATTCTTTTTTAATTTTTTTAATCTTATCTAAGTAGTAAATACATAGTTCATAATATAACTTTTTTCTCCCTAATAGGTGTGTAGTGTAGTGGTATATCATTGTTGCTTTTATTCTATTGTTGACACTATTATAGATGTTTCCCATTTCACCCCCTCTACCCTCCTCCACCCAGCCCCCCACCTCTGGCCATCACCACACTTTTGTCTATGTCCATGCCCCTCCCCTCTGACCTCTGTCAGTCACTCCCATCTTATATAATAAAAGGCTAATATGCAAATCGACCAAACAGTGGAACAACCAGTCACTATGACGCACACTGATCACCTGTGTGATCAATGCAGGAGCTGCCACCTGGTGATCAGTGCGCTCCCCCAGGGGAGTGCCACTCAGCCAGAAGCCCTGAGCTGGGCTCACAGCTGGCAAGCGCACCAGCAGTGGCGGGAGCCTCTCCCGCCTCTGTAGCAAAGCTAAGGATGTCTGACTGCTGGCTTAGGCCCACTCCCCCGAGGACATCCCCTGAGGGCTCCTGGACTGCGAGAGGGCACAGGTGGGCTGAGGGACCCCAGCCGTATGCACGTTGGGGGTGTCCAGGCCAGCAGGGGAGGGCTGATAGGGGCAGTAGGCAGGTAGACAGGCAGGTGAGTGGTTAGGAGCCAGTGGTCCTGGATTGCGGGAGAAGTCTGACTGCCGGTTTAGGCCCACAGGATCGGGCCTAAACCGGCAGTCAAGACATCCCCCGAGGGGTCCCAGATTGGAGAGGGTGCAGGCTGGGCTGAGGGACCCCCCCGACACACACACACACACACACACTGTGCAAGAATTTTGTGCACCGGGCCTCTAGTCTATACTAATAAAAGGGTAATGTGCTAATTAGACCAGGAGACCAGACATCTTCCTACCATCCAACTTCCTTCCGGACAAAGCCACGGTGATGGGGGCCGAGGCAGAGGCGGTTAGGGGTGATTAGGCCAGCAGGGGAGGGCAGTTGGGGGCCATGAGGCCGGCAGGGGAGGGCAGTTGGGGGCCATGAGGCCAGCAGGGGAGGGCATTTGGGACCATGAGGCTAGCAAGTGAGGGCAGTTGGGGGCCATGAGGCCAGCAGGGGACGGCAGTTGGGGGCCATGAGGCCAGCATGGGAGCGGTTAGGCGGAGATCAAGCCGGTAGGGAGGCAAGTGGTTAGGAGCCAGCAGTCCCGGATTGCGAGAGGGAATGTCCGACTGCTGGATGGGGCCTAAACCGGCAGTCAGACATCCCCCAAGGAGTCCCAGATTGGCTAGGGTTCAGGCCAGGCTGAGGGACCCCCCGCTCCCGTGCATGAATTTTGTGCACCAGGCCCTAGTATATATATAAAAGCTAAACGACCATTATGACCAGACAGAAGCTATAATGCGCACTGACCACCAGGGGGAAGCTGCTCAATGCAGGAGCTGTCCCCTGGTGGTCAGTGCGTTCTCACAGCCAACTTCCCACAGCCAGCCAACCTCCCGCAGTCCCTCCCCTCAGCCGGCTGGCCCCAATCGGGACTGGGTGAGACAGCCCTGATGAGCCCTGATCGCCAGCCAGGCAGAGGAACCCCACCCGTGCATGAATTCGTGCACTGGGCCTCTAGTCCTATATAATAAAAGACTAATATGCAAATTGTCACCTCAGATGATTGTTCGACCAGGAGTTCGACTGGGAGACCAGGAGTTCCACCACTCCCTATGATATACGCTGACCACCAAGGGGCAGTGCAGAACATGGTGGGCACTGGCGACGCACCGCTGGCAACGGGCAGTAGTGGAGGTGCTGCCAGCCCCAATGGGCCCCGATAAGAGTGGGACCGCGGCAGGATGGTGGAGCAGGTGAGTGGGAGGCGCCAAGCCAAGGCGGGTGCAAGAAGAGGCCCAATCACCCCACAGACGGTGACCAGTGGCAGCAGTGAGGGGCAGGGCCGTCACCTGGCTCCCAGGTGCTGAGGGAGCCAGGCAGGGGGTCCGACCCCCTCACCTGCTCCACCATCACCCCGCAGGCAGGATGGTGGAGCAGGTGAGGGGGCGGCGGCAGGCCAAGGTGGGGTACCAGGCAGGATGCGGAGCTGCGAGGCTGGGGGCACAAGCTGAGGCTGTGAGGCTGGGGGCACGAGCTGGGGCCATATCTCTGCAGGCCACCCCAAAGAACTCCACTCATGCACAAATTCATGCACTGGGCCTCTAATCCTACATAATAAAGAGGTAATATGCAAATTGACCATCACTCCAACACACAAGATGGCCACCCCCATGTGATCAAAGATGGCCACCCCATGTGGACACAAGATGGCTGCCACAAGATGGCTGGCAGGGGAGGGCAGTTGGGGGCGACCAGGCCTGCAGGGGAGGGCAGTTGGAGGGAACCAGGCCAGCAGGGGAGAGCAGTTAGGGGCAACCAGGCCAGCAGGGGAGGGCAGTTAGGGGCAACCAGGCCAGCAAAGGAGGGCAGTTGGGAGCGACCAGGTCTGCAGGGGAGGGCACTTGGGGGAGACCAGGCCTGCAGGGGAGGGTAGTTGGGGGGGACAAGACCTGTAGGGGACGGCAGTTGGGTGGGGACCAGGCCTGTAGGGGAGGACAGTTGGGGGGACCAGGCCTTCAGGGGAGGGCAGTTGGGGGGCAATCAGGCCGGCAGGGGAGCAGTTATGCATTGTTCAGGTTGGCAGGGGAGTGGTTAGGGGGTGATCAGGCTGGCAGGCAGAAGCAGTTAGGGGCAATCAGGCAGGCAAGCGGTTGGGAGCCAACATTCCTGAATTGTAAAAGGGATGTCCGACTGCCCATTTAGGCCTAAATGGGCAGTCGGACATCCCACGAAGGGTTCCAGATTGGAGAGGGTGCAGGCTGGGCTGAGGGACAACACACACACACACACACACACACACACACACACACACGAATTTCGTGCACCAGGCCTCTAGCGTATATATAAGAGGGAAGTTAGAGGACTAAGACTGGGGGACAACCTGTGCCAATGGAGAGTTGGCTAAACTCCATCTCAGGTATCTGAAGTATACTAGGTGTACTGGTTAATAATACATATTTTGTAATCAAAGAAAACACATTAATTTCAAGAGAAACATCAAAAGAGCTTTATTCAAAGTAAAATCCATTGCTAGCTACACATTTCCACATCTTTCAGGTAATTTGTGACCAATAGAACTTTTCTTGTTTTGAGGCAAACCATTCAGAGACCCAACTTTCCACTTCTTCATACGTTTTGAAGTGCTGCTCAGAAAGTGCGTGTGCTGTCGAAACCGGTTTGGCTCAGTGGATAGAGCGTCAGCCTGCAGACTGAAGGGTCCCAGGTTCGATTCCAGTCAAGGGTATGTACCTTGGTTGCGGGCACATCCCCAGTGGGGGGGGGGGGTGCAGGAGGCAACTGATCGATGTTTCTCTCTCATCGATGTTTCTAGCTCTCTATCCTCTCCCTTCCTCTCTGTAAAAAATCAATAAAGTATATTAAAAAAAATAAGAAGAAGGAAGTGCGTGTGCCATCGATCTGAACAAGTGGTAATCTAAAGGAGCAAGGTCTGGTGAATACAGCGGGTCGGTTAATACTTCCCAGGCAAGATCTTTTAACGAGTCTTTAACTGGTTTTGAAGTGTGTGATGGTGCATCACCATGAAGCAAAATTACTTTGCCATGTCTTCTGGAACATTCTGGTAGTTTCACAATCAAAGCGTGGTTCAAATTGATTATTTATTGTTGGTAGTGATCAGTATTAATGGTTTCACCTAGTTTTAGAAGCTCATAATACACCACACCTTCCTGATCCCACCAAACACAGAGCATTGTCTTCTTTCTGAAGCGATTTGGCCTTGCAGTCGATGTTGATGGTTGACCTGGATCAACCCATGATTTTGTGCATTTGGGATTCTCAAAATAAATCCACTTTTCATCACCAGCCACAATTCAATGCAAAAAAGACTTTCTTTCGTGCCGTTGAAGCAACACTTTTCGGTTTTCCACTTGTCTTTCGTTCAGTTGATGTGGCACCCATTTAACTTCCTTTAAAATCTTTCCCATTGCTTGTAAATGATCAGAAATTGTTTGCTGAGCAACGTTTAATCTTTCTGCAAGTTGTTTTTGAGTTTGACACGCATCTTCATTCAATAATGCTTGTAATTGTTGGTCTTCAAGCTTTTTCAGTTGACCTGGACGTTCTTTGTCTTTCACATCGAAATCATCACTTTTAAAGTGTTTAAACCAGCGTTCACAAGTATCTTGAGATGGAGCATGTTCACCATAAGCTTCCCAAAATATTCAGCAGCACTTTTCTTCAAAATAAAGTAATGAATTATAACTTTCCACAAATGCTTTTTTTTTTTTTGGCACGAAATTCGACATTTTTAAGTGTAAAAATATCTATGTTAACACCTTCGGCAAATTTGACATATGAAGTTTTGAAGCTTGTTGTTAATACAACAAAATAGCATACATATCAAATCGCATATATGTCAACATATGTATAACTCCATCTATTGCAAAAAATCCGCATTATTAACCGGTACACCTAGTAGGACAATAGAGGATTTCCTCTTGTATTGTAAAGAAAAAAAGCAAGGTAAGCAAAAGTGAGCAGTCAGACCCCTACCTCCCAGACCAGAGGCTTGGAACAAGACAATAAGCAAGTACCGAATCTAGATCAAGAGTCAAAAAACAGGATAAATGAAGCTTAGACTCAAAGGGACCTGGCAGAGGGATGAAAGTTAAATTGGAGGTATCAGACTTGGACATCTAGATGAGCAAATTCAGCAGGAAGAGAGGAGCTGAAGGATGAAGATGCCCTGAAAAACAGGAAGTTTTCTAAGAGGGCTTTGGCCTAGCCCAAGGGCAGGAAGGAGTTATGAAGCAGACAGGCCCCCAAGCCAATAGGAACCTACAAATGCTCCCATGACTGACTCCAAGGAACAGCACAATTGCTCTTTTAAGTAGAGAATCAGACTTGAGATAGAAACATCTAGTACACTTTCTCTTGAACATTCAGCAATAAGATGACTTTAGATAGAAAATAAATATCTTTTAAGTTGAATGGTTAAAGACAATTACTGAAACAGATTTAAAAAAAATTTTTTTTGAGCCCAGCTGGGTGTGGCTCAGTGGTTGAGCATCAACCTATGAATCAGGAGATCAAAGTTCGATTCCTAGTCAGGACACATGTCCTGAATGAGGGCTGGATTCCCAGTGGGGGGTGTGCAGGAGCAGCCAATCAATAATTCTCTCTCATCATTGATGTTTCTATCTTTCTCTCCCTTCCTCTCTAAAGCAATAAAAATATATTTTAAAAAATGTCTGATTACTCAATTCAAGTATTCTCATTTACATATCACCAATATCAGTTAATATTTCCCTTATCTAGCATCATTATGGAAGATAATACAGTAAGTCCCTGTTTTTAAACCAGGGTACAGATATATAGCAGGAGATGAAGAGCTGTAGGAAGACACTAACACATGGCTCATTTCCTAAAGCATCAACCTGATCCCCAAAAATTTATGGAGAAGAGTTAGCTGTTAAGTACTTTTAAAACATTCAATAGCAAACGAAAAAATATTCACAAAGGCTTTAGATAACATGAGAATTCAAAAGCAAGCCACACTTAACAATCCCCCTGCCCATCTCTATTTCCTAATTAGGGCACTTGCTCTCTTTCTTCTGCTGTTAAAAACACTTAAGGTGGAAACTTTGGAAAGCAGTATCATAAAAATAAATTTAATTTTGTCACATGCCAAAACTTTTTGAAAACGATTTTTGATAGCTCTTTCCAACATGATCTTTTCTTTTTGTAAACATGCTCCTCAGATGCTCTATGAGGCTCAGGAGTCCCTGTAATCCATGACCCAGAGGTACAATTACCAGATCCCCTGTACAGCTCATCTCAAAAGCAAAGTTATTGTCTACTCACCTGCCTTTAGCAACTCCCTTTCCTTTACCAAATATCTGTTTCTAACACACTAAGGAAGCCAGTTAAATCCAAACATATCATGCCTATATAATAAAGGTAAACAGCCTTCAAGAGAGACCCAGAATCGTTCAAAGTGTACAGAACAAGGCTTTTTCTTTTTTTTTTTTTTTTGGTCTTTGTTCTCACATATTCTAAATAACTGAGGCTTCCAGATTGGTTACATGCTAACATAAGAAATGCTAGTGTATCCAACTCTGTCATGCCCTGAAATCCTAAACAGTAAAATATTGATGAAAAATTGGTACATTTTAACCAAAGATATTCATTATGTACAATGAACATTGTTGGACTTCATTAACAAATGCTAAGGAACTACCAACCTCTTGAAAACTTCACATGGCAGAGCCCATTATAAATGGAAATAAGGCAAAAATAAAGACATTTCCTAAATATATTGTGGCTAACTTTTCCAACTGTAGAATCTACTGTTAGACATCCACCCACACTTTTCACCAATAGCTAAACAAATACTGTTACCAACATTCCAAATACTCTTTCTAGAAACACAGTTTTCCTCCAAATTATTTGTATCAAATTTAGAAATAATTTCCTCCAAGACATCATGTAGGGTTTTGTCAAACACGAGAGCTAAGTACACAGTTCTCACATATATGGTACAATTCCAAATGCTATAACTGCAGTCACTATAATTGTATCTCAGCTAAAAGTCAGGATTATTGACTGCTCACTACATTCATGTTCTCAGATAAGCACTGTGATAAAACAAAAAACAGACATGCAGCCATTCCAGAAGAAAACATGATATTATTTAATACCTACAGAAAGTAATGCATAAGCAGTGCACATTAATAATTAATAGTACAAAACAAAAAGTAAATTAGTCACACAAAATTTGAAGGGGAGGATTCCTGCTAGCAGCGAACTCCAATAAGGTCCTGAATGAGGACTGACACCGAGGCTGACAAGTAGTTGGGGGATCCACCACTTACTAGAAAAACAGCAATGCAAAGGGGCTGCATAGATATGGACAAAGTAATCCAATAACTATGGCTTCACTAGCTCTAACCAACTGAAGATGTGCTTATACAAGATATAGCAAAAGTAGGCTTATAGTTGTTCATATTGAAAATAAAATATTTAATAAATAATAACCCTATATAATAAAAGCCTAATATGCAAATTGTTCAACAGAGTTCCACTGGGAGTTCAACCGCTCACTATGATGTACACTGACCACTAGGGGGCGGCGTGGAACATGGCAGGCGTCAGTAACAGGGCACTGGCAGTGGAGGCGCTGCCAACCCCCATGGGCCCGGAGGAGAGTGGGCCCACGGCAGGGTGGTAGAGCAGGTGAGCAGGGGGCAGGCCAACGTAGGTACGAGCGGTAGCCGGATCACCCCGCCAATCACCCTGCAGAGGCGACCAATGGCAGCGGCAGGGGGCGGGGCCCACACCCAGCTCCCAGGCACTGAGGGCGCTGGGCAGGAGACCTGGCCCCAGTCAATCTTCCCGCAGATGGCCACCAGCAGCCCGCAGGCCCTGATCGCCCAGGGAACTGGGGGTGGGTGGTGACGACCAACCTCCCGACCAACCTCCTGTGGCGCCTGGGCGGGACGGGGGAGGGGGGCGGGGGGGTGCTGCGACCTCTCGCTGGTTTCCTGGGGGCGGGTGATGGGGACAGAGGTGCGGTGAGAATGCTGGGTGTCTGCCAAGCTCGCTCTCACTCCCCCTGCTACCCTCCCCCCGGAATGCCAGGGCTCCCGCGCCATGGAAGCCCCCCCCCCTCCCCCCCCCCCCCCCCGCACTCAGGTGCCCGGCACCACACCACACCCACACGGCCTCTCCCGGGTAAGCGGGTAAGCCGTAAGCCGGGCTCTTCCGGGTAAGCCCTCTTCCGGGTAAGCGGGTAAGCCGGCCTCTTCCGTGTAAGCCCGGCCGCAACCGCGGGTTCGCGCAAGAGCCGGTCTGTGAGGCCGGGCCAGGAGAGTGCTGCCTGCTCAGCTTCCATGTGGCGCCGCTGGGCAGCCTAGAGGCCCACACTGCGCACCGGCCCCCAGTGCCTGGCCATGCTTATCACATCTCCGTGTGAGGACTCGGGCGGAGGGGGGCAGGTGGGGGCCCACAGGTCAGCTAGGACCTCCCTTCCACGCCAGATGTTGGGTGCTTCAGTCGTCAGCCAGGGACCACACCCATGCACAAATGTCATTCCCCCGACCTCGAGTACAAGATAAACTGTGTTTGACATACTCACAATCCTGTATACCAAAATAGGCAGAACAAAGATGTTGAACATTTTGCCTCAGAAGCATTAGTTTTTTAACTATTATATCCATTTCCATAAGTGTTCCCTTGAAATCTAGTTTATACTTTATTTTCATTTTCAACATCTTTAGGTAAATCTCAAGTGTTGGCTCAAACCTTCAATCCCTATGTTCATGGTACCACAGATTCCAAATCAATAAGTTTGCTATGGATTCTGGTTAAAAAAAAAAAAAAAGCACACATGTTCCAAAGGGTACTCTCACTACAAAATAACTAGATCTTCAATAGAATATAATTCTTAATACTTTAGTGGGCTTCACGAAGCGAGGAAAATATCCAACTGCCCCAGTAACTCCCCCAAGACAACCATAACAGCAGACAAACACCAAAGACAAAGAAAGCATTCCACAGATTGGGATGGGGGGGTGCATGGGGTAGAATATTTAGAAGTAAAAATATATTTGTTGAAATTAAAAATTCAATGGGTGAGCTAAACAGAAGATTAGACACAGCTCATTAGTAAACCAGAAGTTAGGACCAAGGAAAGACCCAGAATGCAAACAAAACAAAAACCAGGAGATGGAAATGAGAGGGCAAGAAACAGAGGATAGAATAAGAAGATCTAATAAATGACAACTTGGAATTTCCAGAAGTCCATAAAAGAGCAACAGTATATGATAAAATGGCCAATAATTTTTCAGCACTAATCAGACACAAATCCACTAAAGAAACAAGATATATATACCAAACTCATTAATAAAATCACAATGCCCACACCTGAAACCTATGTGATCATATTAATTAATGTCACCCCAATACATTTAGCTTAAAAGGGAGGGGGTGGGGGGGGGGAGATACAATGTCCACAAATGTAAAACTCGAGAACACCAAAGCCAAAGTGAGAAACTCAAAAGCAACCAGAGAAAGAAGACAGATCTCTGGCAAATTAACTAATCTAAACTGACAATAACCTCCTCAAAAATACTGGGGAAGCCAGAAGACAATTGAATAATATCTTCAAAATGCTATAAGAGCTGAAACCAGTTTGGCTCAGTGGATAGAGCGTCAGTCTGCGGACTGAAGGGTCCCAGGTTTGATTCCGGTCAAGGGCATGTATATTGGTTGCGGGCACGTCCCCAGTAGGGGTTGTGCAAGAGGCAGCTGGTCGATGTTTCTCTCTCATCAATGTTTCTAACTCTCTATCCCTCTCCCTTCCTCTCTGTAAAAAATCAATAAAATATATATATTTTTTAAATGCTATAAGAAATAACCAATTAACTGGTTTTATTTGGAATCAATTCCATTTTTCAAAAATAAGGGCAAAATATATTTCCAGATGATTAAAAAAAAAAAACTAGCTACTTTTCCAGCCATAACCCTCACAAAAGAAATCTCTAAAAGAATATACTCGAGAAAGGAGGAAAAAATCATCCCAGCAGAAAGTTCTGTAATATGACTAATGCTCAAACAAATTGGTAAAGATATAGGTAAAGCGAAACAAATATTGTCTGCATGGAATAATAATATTCTATCTCATGAGGTGTTTTTTATTCATGGGCAATAATAAACAATGGAAGATAATAGCATGTACTAGTAAGTTTATGGTGGATCAGAGTTAAATGATTTTAAGGTCCTTTGTCAGAAGTGGAGCTCAAATAATAATTAACTTTAGACATTATGTTTGTACAACTTCAAGAATAGCCGCTTAAAGATTGGAAATAGCATACAACTTCCAAACCAAAATCAGTGAGGTTTTAATATGGTTTTACTGTAGGATCTGGCTGGAGCAGAGCTGAGTTTGGCAAAAAAAAAAAAAGTCAAGGTCTAGCTCAGAGGTATCACGAACAAATCCAATTCTAATATTTGTTTGGGGTCACAGATTTCTTTGAAAAACTGTTAGTCCTCTCCCCCAGAAAAAAATGCTCATATGTACTTGTACAAATTTTCAAAGAAACACAAAAGACCTTTCCCAGACTTCCCAGAGAAAAAGAATCCCCAAGGCCTTGGCCAGCTTAGAAAGCTGAAGAGAGTTAAGTTTATGTGGGTAACAGTAAAGTTAGAAGTTCTCCCTATCCTAGAGTTAAAACCTCATATGAAATGTAAAAGGAACAGCACAGGGCATAATGTTTCAGAAAGGAGGAACTTGGAGTTAAGGAATCAAAAATGGAGATATTCCTATAATTCAGGCTTGCATTAAAATGTAATTCAACAGTTACACAAGTATTACAATAGCTGAACTGTGGAAAATAATGGCTAGAAACAAATTCCTAGTTTTAAAGATTGTAAACACCAATCTTACAATCTGGTGGGCAAGTATGCCATACACAATGAAGACAGAAAATATACACAATGATTTGTTTAGAAAGAGGAAGGGAGAGAGAAAGAAACATCCATGTAAGAGAAACACATCACTGGTTGCCTCCCGCACACACCCGACTGGGGAATCAAACCCGCAATCTGGGTATGTGCCCTGACGGGAATTGAACGCACCATTTTCTGGTATAACAAGATTACGCTCCAACCGAGCCATAGCAGGCAAGGCTACCTAGTGTTTTTAATACTCCCTTTCTGGAATGACTCAATTAATAACCGGCAATGATTAAAGGACCTACAAAAAGTATTAGTCTGGTGCACCTAAAGCGCCTCTTCTGCAAAGGCAGATCCTAATACCTCCCAACCTCAACTTGCAGACCATTGCAATCCAGAGGCTCCTAAATCTACCTGCATTCCAGAAAGAAGCTTATGGAACATAGATTCCTGTCTCCACCCAAACACTGAAAACTACTATCTCATGGTCTGAGCCAAAGAATCTTATTTTAAAAGTACCCCAGACGACACTACAAACACACACTATATAACACTATTACTCCTTATTCACTAAAATTTAACTCATATTGGCTTTGTGCACCACTGATATTCAAAACTGTAAATCAAAATCTTGCAAATAAAGTATTTCCTAAATACCATGGAAATACATTCAGTGGTTAAAATCATTATAGAGCATAAGGAAAAATTCAATGCTTCTTAGATATCACAGCAAGAACAGAAAAAGCTTATTCTAGAATACAAGAATTGAAAGCAAATTCAAAGGAAAAGCACAGGAGATGTGTTTAGGCCAGTGGTTGGCAAACTGTGGCTCGCGAGCCTCATGCAGCTCTTTGGCCACTTGAGTGTGGCTCTTCCACAAAATACCACGTGCGGGCGCACACATACAGTGCGATTGAAACTTCGTGGCCCATGCGCAGATGTCGGTTTTCGGCTCTCAAAAGAAATTTCAATCGTTGTACTGTTGATATTTGGCTCTGTTGACTAATGAGTTTGCCGACCACTGGTTTAGGCAAATGAATAAATATTCTCAATAGTTCACATTTATGATAGTGTGTTAATTTTCTTTCTTTTATATATATATATACTGGTGGCTCGACGCACAGAATTCATGCAAGAGTAGGCCTTCCTTCCCCCTGCTGCCAGCACCAGCTTCCCTCCGGTACCCGGGACCCAAGCTTCCCTCGCAGCCCCGGCTTCATCAGGGAGGACGGAAGGATTCCGGTCTAATTAGCATATTACACTCTCATTATTATAGATACATATATATCAGAGAGGAAGGGAATGGGGGAGATAGAAACATCAATGATGAGAGAGAACCATTGATCAGCTGCTTCCTGCATGGCCTCCACTGGGGACTGAGCCTGCAACCTGGGCATGTCCTTCTATCAGGAATCAAACTGTGACTGCCTGGTTCATAGGACAACACTCAACCATTGAGCCACACTGGCTGGGCTAAGATAGTGTGTTAATTTTCAAAATACACATACATTTGACTTTACTGCCCCTCAATCAATTTCACAAGTCAAATAACTCTCTTCCTTTTCTAATTTTGGCGTTCTCAATCTTTTAAGAGCTAGCTTACACCACACACAACAGATGATGGTTTATCTTAACCAACATCATAGGTCTCCTGATCTCTGTGACTTCCATTTGAACTACACATGCAGATTTTATTTATAATTCTGCTTTTGGTCAATGTATATAAAAAGAGCCATCTTATCCCAAACTTAGGAGGTTCAAAAGACTTCTCTTTCCCCCAGATCCTGATTATGTTTCCACACTAATCAGCTTTAAGACAATTTTTAAATAAGGCAGGTATAATTTCATTCTTAAAAGCTTACTTCCATTTTTGATTGACTGAAACATTCTTGTGTTTGATAATGTTTTCTCAAAAGGCCAAGACTAGATCACTGAGATTGTCCTGAAATTTAAATTAGCTATTATAGTAGTTCTCACGGGAAACCCCACAACCACTGAGAAAAAAGAATTAAGATACACAATAAGAGAATGCCTCTTCATGTTATAAAGGGTCAATTCCTTATTTGGTCCACATATTGAAGGAAAGAGTGGAACTCAGAACTTCTGGCTCTAAATCTAGGGCTGGGATTGGAGCAGGAAGTCTTTCTATACTCCACACTTCACCCTCCATATGTCCCAATCCCAGGGTAAACCTGAGCTCCAGAACAGATCATCTAAAGCAGAAGTCAGACTAAGACATAGAGGCCAAATCTAGTCCATTGCCTGTTTTTGTAGAACCCATGAACTTAGAATGTTTTACATTTTTAAATTATTTTTTAAAAAAGATTATTGTATGCCATGTAAAAATTACATGAAATTTGAATTTTACTGTCCACTAAGTTTTATTGGAACACAGTGCTCATCCATTTAGGTATTGTTTCTAGTTGCTGAGCTTAGTAGTTAAAACAAAGACTACCTGGCCTACAAAATTTAAAACATTTAACTTTCGGGCCCTTTACATAAAGTTTGTGGACCCCTGAACTAAAGGATGCTTGTCTTTTTGTGAAAGCTACTTAAATTCTTAACATGAGTCAGTCAAAACTCTAACTTCTCTAATCCTAGTTGCTGGTGATACAGGGAGTAAATTTACTGTATCTTTCAACTAACAGTAGCTCTTCCAATTTTGGAAGGCTGATGGCTGATGTTTCTTCCACCCTATCTTGTCTGGGTCCTGATCCCTTATTTTTTTATTCACAAAGCATAATTACAATTACCATTAAATTACAATAACCTTTACTAAGGATCTATTACCATATACCAGGCACCATTCTAAGTGTTGGAGATCTCACTTCTTTTTAGGTGAGAAACAACAGCTTAGCAACCAGGTAACTAACTTGTCCAAGTTCACATAGCTACTGTAGATCTCTGCTCTTACCATATACCACATTACCTCAAAAAGCAAGACTGAACTTCCTCTTTTGTCTCAATATATTCCTCTAGAATGGTGGAGTCTGAGGCCAAACGTGAAACTTCTACTTCAATTTAGGCAAAATTGGACAAAACTAGGCAACTAATGTCCCATGACTGGATACTGAAGTACCTTGTGCTCTCCCCAGCCCTGTCAAACAGCTTGTCAGCCTGTAGTATTCGTTTACAACTGCATATCAGTTCTGCCTCACAAATAATACTGCCTTGATTTAAAAATATACAATCCTATCTTTAGAAAACAAAAACCAGGCCTCAGGGATGCATGTTAGGTCAGTTAATATAATAACCATCACTTACTGAGTATTTCCTATGGGAATTGTGGGGCATGCTTTACATGTTTTTTTTTATTTAAACTTCACAGCTTTGGGAGATAAACATGGATTCCAATTTTACAGATGAGGAAACTAAACCTTCAAGGTTAATTTACCCAAGGTGACAGGGTTGGGATTCAGTAACTATGTTCTGACTCCAAATCCAGGCTCTCAACCATTATGCTGAACTTTGAAATATCAACTTTCAATCATAATATGGTCAGTGTTGCCTACAAGTAAAGGAAAACTTACAAAATGTACCATGAAAAGATACTGCCTACCATATTATTTACTTTCACCTCCACTACTATAACTTTTTCATATCTAAAACAAAACCCAGAATCAAAAATTCAATTGTACAGGTGTATCATTCCTTTCCAATGCACTTATTTCTTCCCCAATAGATTTTTTTGAGGGTATAAACCATTCTCATACCCTTGTTCCTATGAAACCTTCATGACAGGCATTCAATAAACATGCTGAATGAACAGAAGCTGTACAAATATTACTTATAAATGAATTCTGCCAGGAAAGTAGTGAGTAGAAGATACACAGAAGCAGCAAAGAAAAAATTAAATGTAATTCCTTATACACTAGTGGTAAACGTATTGTTTTCAGGATCGTTTTTATACACATAAGATACAACTTATGTATAAGGTGCCACCTTATGGAATGAGCTAAGTGTGCATTTATAATCACAAAATGAAGAGTGAATACTCAAGGCTAAACTATTAAAGAATAATCTAATGGAGAAACCAAAACCCCTCACATCCTCATACTGTGTACTTTCCCAACTGTATGTCTTAACCTGGAAGATCTTCTGCATCTTAGCCTCTAATTCTAGAATTTCCCCGTACAGAACACGTTCTTTCCTGGAAGGGAAGCTTGAGAACAAGGCGTGTTTTTTCCCTTTACATACCCACATGATCCAAGATAGTATCTTGAATACAGGAGGGCATTGCTACTGTATAAAGTGGTTGAACAGAATGGAACATTTTCAGGTGCCAGCTAAGGTACACTGACCATATACAATTTAAGGGGAGGCAACAACCTCACCATTAATTCTACAGAAGGCAGACTCCTCCTAAAACTTTTGCAGACACTTGCTTTTAAAAAAAACAACAAAAAGTTGTTAGAAGGCTATCACTGTTGGCAATAGAGCTCCATTCTGTGGCATTATTTGCTCACAAAAGAAGACACCTCGGAGGGCTCACCTGGTACTTATTACGGGTTGGTTCACAAGGGCCAAGGGGCTCTACTTGTTATAGACGCTCACTTAAGTCCCTACACATTCAGGTCCCTAAACACATCACAAAGGTGGATTACAGAGAGTTCCAGAAGTTTTAAGTCTCTTATGAATATATATTTATAAATATATATGAAACTGAAGACATTTATCCAGAAGAACAGAAAGTCTTCTAAGCTTCTGTACTCCCAGGAAGTCTACTTTGAAATACGTCAAGAAGTTACATCGAGGTATACAAAGTATGTCTAAAGATCCAAACTGATAACTCCAAAACTTGTAGTTGAAGCTGACAAAACTGCCCACAACTAAGAGTTCTGATTGCGCCCTTTCTTACTTTCAGCGCTGCGACGCAAGTGAATGATGGTATATCAGCGTTAAATTTAAATTTCCTGACTCTGGCCACAATGCTAACCTAATTAAAGCATGTGGTCAACGTTTAGCATTTTCGGTGCGATATTTTGCATCGCTTTGACTAGCAGCAGAGTTGAGAGACAGTTGCACGCTTCCTCGTGCCCCCCAAAGCCAGAGGCAAAACCCCTCACCAAAATGCTTTATTAAATGGACAGGAAAGGCACCCCCGCGCCCCTTCCAGATCCCACCGAGCGGTAGCGGGGGCTTCCCACCAGTCACCCTCCTCAGGAACTTCGGGCTCAGTCTGAGCAAGTCGCTCGCACAAGCGCTACTTCCCCGCGGCCAGGACCCCCCAGCCCCAGGAGCCTGACAACTCCCGGGAGGCCCCCCCACGCCCGACGCGTGGCTGCGACTCCCCTCGCACACATTTCCCGTCCGGCAAACTGCTGCCGGGGGGGAGGGGGCAGGCAGCGAGGTGGGCACCGGCGGCAGAGCCGGCCGTCGGAGTGGACACGGCCGGGCAGGGGCGGCGCGGGGTGGCGGGCGAGGGCGGCCCGAGGGTCCGGGAGGGGGAGGGGAGATACCTCGTACAGCTCCTCGGAAGCCATGGTGGGCAGTGGAGTTGCGGGCAGGCGGGAGGGGCAGGGTTGGGGCGAGGCGCCGCCGCCTGGCGGCCGACACTTTGTTTCAGTTGGGTCCCTGCGTGGCCTGCGCTTCCTGCTCCGCTCCGGCGCCGGTGCCCCGGAGGCGCCTCTCACACTCGCGGCCAGTGCGGGCCGGCGGCCGCGGCGGGGTTGTGCGCAGGAGCAGCTGCGCAACGCGCCCTCGCGCCCCGCGCTCACTCCCCGGCAGGCCGGCTGGGGC
Source organism: Eptesicus fuscus (assembly GCF_027574615.1). Lineage (NCBI taxonomy): Eukaryota > Metazoa > Chordata > Mammalia > Chiroptera > Vespertilionidae > Eptesicus > Eptesicus fuscus. The sequence continues at coordinate 91,142,805 of NC_072481.1, forward strand.
TCGGGCTCATCGCGCCCGCCGCGGGGCCGGGCCGGGCTGGGGCAGGCGCAGCGGCGGTACGCGGCGGCGCGGCTGCCTGCCTGGCTCCGTGGCTCCCCCTCTCCGGTGTAGTGCAAAAATCTTCCTACTTGCGACCAAAAAAAAAAAAAAAAAACCTGCCCCGGCTACTGGGCATGCTCAGTGCGGTCGCTGGGCTGGCGGAGCCCACTCCCGCGCTCCGGGTTTTCAGACCGCCCTCGCGGGAGGCGGGGAGGCCGGCGGGGCGGGGCGCCTGAGGGGAGCAGTGGGCTCAGCTCCCGGCTGAGGTGGGCGGGTGGGCTGGGGGAGCCGGCCGGCAGGAAGGGGTGTGGCCTGGGGCCGGTGGGCGGGGTCGTGGCGAGACGTGGGCGGCGCCGCCAGGGCGGTGGGCGGGGCTCTGGTTTGCCCAAGTCCCCTCGCGGAGGTCGGACCCGGCCGGGGCGCCGCCCACCGGGCCGCCCCGACGTGGGTGCGGAGTGCCAGGCCCCGTGCCCACGGGGGCAGGCGTCTGCGGGCCCGAAGTTGAGCAGGGGACCGTGGGGTCGAGGCGGCGGGCGTCTGGAGCCCACCGCTCCGACGGCAGTAGCCGAGCGACAAATGCTTGGCTTCCCTCCCGGGAGGCGCAGAGCTCCCGCCTACGTGCGCCCTCCGGATCTCCCGTCGGGGACCGGGCCAGCCCGCAGGCCGCGTGGCCAGGTGAGGCCCCCCCACCCCAGCACGTGTCCGCCTTCCTCGCGGCAGCCGCCAAGACGCGGAGCTCGGACCACGTGCCCCGCCGAGTTGCCCGGCACCCTTCGGGCACGCTCGCTCAGCGACCGGCCGGAGGTGGGAGCCTGGCGCCCGGCGAGGCGAGGGCGGTGCGAGGGCGCGGCGGCTGCATCAACTCTGCCCGCGGTTTCCCCCGCTCCAGGCCTCCCTGTTCCTCTTGGAGCTTCCACCTTCTCCAAAGAGGAGAGGTCGGAATCTGGACTCCAGGGAGGTCTGGGTTCTAAAAGATGGAAACTGTCGGTGGTGGTTCCCTTTTGGGGAAGCGGGGTGTACAACTACACGACAGGCTCTCTCGGTCGGAACAGCGATGAGCCGGCCCTTCCTCTGCCTCCCATGGGCCATGGGCAAAGCGGGGACGGCCAGCGAGGCTAGCCTCCAGGGCACACCTGCCGAGAGGCTGGGCGTTTCCCTCTCCGTGCGGTGTGAGGAAGGGGCTTCCGGGCCCGACTCTCCCAAACAGCAACTGCAAGGCTTCCTGCTGGACGCAGCGGAACTTCGCGGGGCAGTGCAGAGACAGTTCCCATTCTCTCCCACCGCCCTGCGCCTGGAAACCACCATCACCAAATCCTACATTTCTCCCAACACATCCTCTCCTGCCACCCGGTTCCTGGTGCTCCAGTTCCTAACCGACCTCCTAGTCCCCAGGCTCCTCCACCAGTTTTCTTCCTAAAACCTCATTCGGTAGTGCCCCAAAATACAGTGCAACTACAAGGCTTTTCACAGACCCCGCTGGGTTTCTGCCCTCCTCGCGCCCAGGAACGATCGCAACACTTGTTCTTTAGTCACTTCCAGTCGAATCACCATTTTCTTCGTGCCGGTGCCTCTACCTGCAATTCCCTTGGCCACCTTTCAACCTTAAACTCCAGCTCCGACGTCACCTCAAAAAAAAAAAAAAAAGTCTCCTCTGACTTCCAGGGCAAAATGAGTTACTCCCTCTCCAGCGGCTCCTGAGCACTCAGGCTGCTTCACTGCAGCACTTACCTCTGTGTTTTAGCTCTTTAGTCCACTCTTCTCTCCCACGTCCGTTTCAAGACCATGACCTCACAGATCCCATCTTCACAGTTGACTCTCCAGCCCTGGCATCATTCTCTACATACAAAATATGTTCTTGTTCAATAAATTGGAATTCCAGTGCTCTAAATAAAGCCCGATACGCACACATCCAATTCCCATTATCAAATGCTTTTACAACAGAATCACAAAGTCCCCACCACTTTTGCCAAGGCTCTTTCAAGTTCTGCCTCTTTTCCTGATGGCCCAGCCAATTTCCTCTCCTCCAAAACATTAGCGCCGCTATCCTCTGATTTAATTTCATTATTTGCTGCATTTGGTAATTGTCTCTCTAGACACACAAATTCATCAACATAAGTTGTAAGCTCCTTGAAGGCAAGGACTGGGACTTTATCAGCCAAGTCTCAAAACAGCGCACTCTCCTCGAAAATAAAGTGCAGAGGTGGTGTGTGTTTTTTTAATTACACAAGCGTAATAAAATATTTTAAAAAGGGATCCTCAACCTAAAATGGACAGACAGATCTCACATATAAACCTATATACAATGATAGATTGATGTAAAAATAAACATGTATTATTTTTCTCACGGCCACCAAAAGTATAGAATTTAAGCATTCACAAGTTGCTCCACTGTGTGCTTAATGGACTGTAATGTTAAATATATCATCCCTAAAGTCTCCAATACTACCATTGTTACCAAGGGAAGGGAGGAAGAAACAAGGGTAGAAAGATCCCCACAACAACAATATTTATTAAGCTAGTACGTTTGAGATAGATACAATCCTAGGGTAAGTTGACCTTCCCCAATGTGGAAAAAAAGGGGTGAGGGAGGGAATTACAACCTAAAAAAGTTAACTCCAAAAATCAATTTACACAGACCTTTCATCCTGATGCTTATTTATGATGCTATGATTATTCGTCAACATTAAAAGAGTGTCTACAGGGTAGGGTCACCTCCATAACAAAGCAAGAGTAAACTATTCTCCTAAGCTAAGCTCCAACTACCTCTCTTCAATAATTAGTTGGTTTCCATCTTAATTAAGAACACTGGTCGAGGAGACCAGTACTAAGGTACACACTAGTGACTGAGATATTGGTCAAGTCCACTTTGCCCTCCACCTGAAACACCCACTGTTTTATTAAATGCAATTTTGCTTATGTTTATATTTTACTTCATTAGTTCAATTTGTCTTTTAAGCAAATTCTGCTTTCTTCCCTCATTTTTTTTATATAAACAACATTTTATCAGTGCTCATAATAGAAGTATGTACAAGATTACTTAATGGCTTTAAATTTATGCCACCTTTTATAAAATAGTGAAATTTTGCAGTAGTTACCACAACCACGTGTGTGGGTGCTGTGAGAGTACTTCTTCAGGAACTTGAGAATACAAGTGAAATCACATTTCCTAAACACATCAAGACAGAAGTCGGCATTGTACCAAAAATACATGAAACACGATAGTATGTACTAGTAAAATCCATGAATCTTAAAGATTATCGAAGTAGTCAACAAGCAAGATGACATCCACATGTGATTAAAATACTACACAACTACGAGCAGTAAGCTTCAACTCTTACCTGTTGTAAGCCCGTGGTGGAGACCAACATAAACCAGTTTATTCCTTTTCCAAATTTCTCTGAATGGTTGGTAGTTGAAAATCAGTACCACCCAAGATAAGACTTTTCAAATCAGAAGTCAAAGCTGTTTCCGACTTGGCAGGACAAGAACTAATATCCTACATTAGAAGTTCTCCCCTTTACTCAGACAACAGCCCAATCGGTGGCTGCTTCCATTATCCCAAGAATCTATCTGCATTTCATCTACATTTGAATTCTAAGGCCCAGGAGAGGAGGTGGGGGATGGGACTGGAAAAAGGAAAGGATTCAAAGTCTAGCAACTACTACTCTCAACGAGCCAAAGGCATTCTGAGGTTGAATGGCTGTGAAAAAGCTGCTGATAGTGATTTCCTTTATCAATTTTGCACCCCAAAAACATAATCTAGTTTGGCTACCTTCTGCAAAACCCAAAATTTAACTTAGTTTTTAATGAAAGAAAAGTGACCTAAGTTTTTTGTGTGTGCACACTGTGGCCAAAGAGAAATCAAATACCATTCTTGTTATAGAGTATCCACTCGACAAAATTTGAGGAAATTCCTACCTCAACCATGTATTCAAAAGAAAGTAAGAAAATGTTAAGCCTAAGAAGCAAAAGAGAAACATAGAGAACCAATCATAAAATGAATTCAGATTCTAGGGCCTTTTTTGAACTTGGAGCCAAGCACCTTTTCCTTCCCAGAAAGCGTAGATTGGGTACCAGAGCCCTTTTCTTTTCTGGACAACCAACCGCCTCTGACCCCTGGTTTCGGCTGCCTCTTCCTTCCCTGGCCACGTAGTCAGTTTCCTCATTTCAACTGACAGCCTTTCCCTGCCTGCATCTGTCTCAGACCCCAGCCTTTATTCTCTCTTTTGTTTAGAAACTAGTACCTAATCCAGCTGCCGCACTGCTGTTTCCTGGCCAAATGCCACCATTTATTTAATCTCTTTACCCTAGTGATATCAACTCTGAGACTTCTTCACATTTGGTTTCAGCAATTTCCTCTTAGGCTGAGGTTCCACCATTGCCCAAACCTCATCTATTTACAATTAAGGATAATTTTCTTTCGAACTGGATTTAGAGTTTAACTGTGGTTCTTTTTTTCTATTAATGTTAATTCTAGAAATTAATTTGGTTAATTCTACCAAAAATTGTTTGTAATATATTTTTGTTGTATTTTCTTTTGATTGATTTAATTGATCAAGATGGAAGAAGTGTTTCATTTATAACTTTATATATTATTTCACCTTCTGAGAAAAGAAAATAACTAAAAGTCATCAAGAGTAAACAACCTTGGATAAGGGGAGAGATCAACCAAAGGACTTGTGTGCAAGCATATGAGCCTAACCTGCGGTTAAGGACAACAGGGGGGTGGGGGCATGTGTGGGGAGGGGTGTGGGATGGGAATGGGGGGGATGAGGACAAATATGTGATACCTTAATCAATAAAGAAATTTTTTTTAAAAAAGAGTAAACAGCCTTAAGGTTCTGCCATTACATTCTGGTTGACTTTACAACAGGGCAGTAATTAATTCACTTTGGATTCCTGAAAAAAACATTTAATGTAAATGTCCCTTGAGTTATTGTGACTGACACTTATGTTTGTTACTCTAGTGAGACCATTCCAGTAAACTCATTACCTTCTGAGGAGAGAGAGAGAGAGAGAGAGAGAGAGAGGGAGAGGGAGAGAGAGAGAGAGATTATCAATGAGAGAAGGCAACTAGGGAGAAGTGTGTGGACCATCTGGCTAGTAAGGAAAATAGGAACACCAGGTTCACCAAAAACAGTGGAATCCAGAATTAGCACAGGACCAGAGCAGGAGGGGGTTGAATATAAGAGTAAATTGATAGATCCTTCCTTCCCCCAACTGATGGACGGAGTATGACGTAACCTGCACCTGCGGCCTGGACATTCCTGAGCACCTAACCAGGCACCTTATATGGACTATACATTGAACCACCCATCAGCACCTGCCAAATACCCTAAGCCAGGGGTCCTCAAACTTTTTAAACTGGGGCCAGTTCACTGTCCCTCAGACCGTTGGAGGGCCGGACTATAGTTTAAAAAAAAACTATGAACAAATTGCTATGCACACTGCACATATCTTATTTTGAAGTAGAGAAACAAAACAGCAAAAACACCCACACGTGGCCCGCGGGCCGTAGTTTGAGGACGCCTGCCCTAAGCCCTTGATTCCTAAGTACCTAAGTGCCTAATCATGTGCTTGATATGAAACCACCAATCAGTGCGTGCAGAGTACCCTAAGCCCCATCCCTTCCCATTCCTCCCCTCAAAAGGCGTGTTCACCTCTGCACGTGTTGCTGTTCTCCCCTGCGAGACAGCCCGGCAGGTCCTTCTCCTCTAATAAAGCCTGGAGTCCTGGTTTTCCGGCCTCTCTCATCCTTTCATAAATGAATCCGAAAACAAAGCTATGGCTACACAAGCATATGGAAACATGTTTTGGGGCTTGATTTTTCAATCACTAGTAATGTCTAGTGCAGAGGTCCTGGACTTGTGTCCCCAGACAGGTTATAACAGGTTCACTTTGCAACTTATTAGAAGTATAAATTCTCGCCCTAACAGGTTTGGATAGAGCGTCAGCCTTCGGACTGAAGAGTCCCAGGTTCGATTCCGGTCAAGGGCATGTACCTTAATTGCGGGCACATCCCCAGTAGGAGGTGTTCAGGAGGCAGCTGATGTTTCTTTCTCATCGATGTTTCTAACTCTTTATCTCTCTCTCTTCCTCTCTGTAAAATATCAATAAAATATGTTGTTAAAAATAAAAAAAAGTAAGTACAAATTCTCGGCCCACTACCCACATACTGGCACCCAGCAATCTGTTTAACAACTCTTCCAGGTGATTCTGATGCATGCTAAAGTTTGCGAAGCACTGGTTTAGCAGTTTTGTTTCTTTCTTTGTTGTTTTTAAATCAAGCTACAGATTTCAAACCATTAGTGAATCTTTAGATTATTTTAGTAGATCTTGACTTGAATTTTTTTTAAATGAGACAGGATGGAATGGATAGAATTGAATGGACTTGGGAAAGAATTAGTGTGCACACATCAAATATACACACATGGACATACATATACACACATGGACATACACTCACATACATATACATGTATGTTTTATACTAGATCATAATGTAAAATCTATTTCTTACATTTTGATTGAGATAAAAAAAATTTGAAAGTCTGTGTTTGTAGGATGGATAACAAAACCCTGCAAAGTTGAATTGCTAATTATAAATGAATGGTATTACCAAAGTGCTCTAAAACCATTTTCTTAAAAGTTTTAATGATCTCTTTTTGTACTACAAAAGTGTCTTATTTCTCCGTAAATACTACAAAGGTGTTCAGACCAGGTTCCTTTGTGAATTAGCACATATTCTAGAGTAATATATTTTGAACTAATAAGGATTTATAGTATATATTTTAGGCCTTTCTTTCCTAAGAATGTAGAAGCATTTCCAGAGTATCCCTAACAAACTGCAAAGTGAATGCAGTTTACTTTGGTCAATAGCAACATTAAAACATACATACACACACACACACACGCACAAGCACTTACCCTGTGCTGGGAACTGTTATAAGCACTTTACAAATATTAATCTCTTAAATTCAACAAGCACCTAATAAAAATTAGAGCTAACATTTACAAAAAGCCTAAGTAAGCACATCCATCCATAAAGCACCTTTTGGAATAGGTACTATTGTTTCCATTCCTAGTAAGTGAGGAAACTAAAATTCATATTCAGGTCCAGGTAACTAGGCCTGAGTTTTGAACCATTAAGTTATATTCAGTCATTCTTGCAAGGAATATTTCTTAACCACTTTTTGTGTGACAGGTCCCTGGCTAATCAATATATGTCCATACTATCATCCCTTCTCCCAGGCAACTAATAATCTATTGGGAAAGATAGACATTAAATTGTTAGGAAAAAAGTCTGAACTATAAATCAATATTAATTGCAAGAAGCTGTGAGCTCACATGACCTGGAGGTGAGTCTGGTCTGCTGTTTCCCCCCAAACAGAGTCCATCACCCCATGGACACCCTAGACATGCTTGGGCATAGCAAGGCAGGATCATTGGAAAGTTATTTTCAATAATTTGATACCTTTGTGAAAAATAGCATCTAGCCCAGCCAGTGTAGCTCAGTTAGTTGAGTGTTGTCCCATGCACCAAGTGGTCACTGGTCCGATTCCCGGTCAGCATACATGTCCAGGTTGCAGGCTCTGTCTCCAGTGGGGGGCATGCAGGATGCAGCCAATCGATGTGATTGATGTTTCTCTCTCATCAATGTTTCTATCTCTCTCTCCCTCTCCTTTCCTCTGTCTCTCTAAAAAAAAAAAAAAAGAAATCAATAAAAACATATATTTAAAAATAAATAAATAACATTTTTTTTAAAGCATCTAAATAGCCATCATGGGAGAAAACAACACTTTGACTTCCATGCAATTGCTTTACAGTTTAGCATTAAAAAAAAAAAAAAGAAAGAAAGAAACATGAGACATTAAAAATGACATACCCCTAGCCGGTTTTGCTCAGTGGATAGAGCGTTGGCCTGTGAACTGAAAGGTCCCAGGTTCGATTCTGGTCAAGGGCACATGCCTGGGTTGTGGGCTTGATCCCAGTGGGGGACTTGCAGGAGGCAGCCGATCCATGATTCCCTCTTATCATGGATGTTTCTATCTCTCCCTCTTCCTTCCTCTCTGAAATCAATAAAAACATATATATATTTAAAAATGACATAAAGAACAAAACAAAAACCTGTTTCCTACTTCCCAGCTAAAGATAATATTTCCATATTCAAGCCAATACTTGGCAGACTTTTGAATATTTTATGGAAATATGCAATATTCTGTTCAGTATTTAGGCCTCATTTAGTTGTTCTTTAGACAACTATTTTATAATGAATTTAGATGTACAAAAAAATTACAAATGTAATATAGAGATTTCCTATACCCTCACAACTTCTCCTATTATTGTTATTTTACATCAGTATCGTACATTTGTCACAATTAATGCACCAACATTGATACATTATTATGTATCAACTTGGCTGTTACTGTATGAGGTTCACAAGTCATGAATTAGGCATTTATAAGTCTAACTATTGTAACTGATGTGTGTTCAGTATTAAGGATTTGCAAAATAGGAACCACTCTATCATTACATAGCTAGGGGACCTGATTTATTGGATACATTAGAATGACTGGTAATTAGTATATCAATGGCTCCTTTTAAATTACTAAAGAATTAGACCAGATGGATCAGCAGTGAGAAAATTGAAACAACCATCAATAACCTCCCAAAAACTAAAAGTCCAGGACCAGATGACTTCACCAGTGAATTCTACCAAATGTTCAAAGAAGATTTAAAACTTATCCTCAAAACTCTCCCAAAAAATTGAAGAAAAAACAATACTTCCTAAAATATTCTATGAGGCCAATATAACGTTGATACCAAAACCTGGCAAAGATAACACAAAAAAAGAAAACTACAGACCAATATCTCTGATGAATACAGATGCAAAATCCTAAACAAAATACTAGCAAATCGAGTATAATACATTAAAAAAATAATACATCACGATCAAGTGGAGTTCATTTCAGGAACACAAAGGTGGTTCACATATGCAAATCAATCAATGTAATATACCACCTTAATAAAAGAAAGGATAAAAATCATATGATCTTATCAATAGATGCAGAAAAAACATTTGATAAGATACAACACCCATTTATGATTAAAATATTCAATAAAATAGGAATAGATGGAAAGTAAATCAACATAATAAAGGCTGTCTATGATAAACCCTTAGCTAATATCATACTCAATAGTGAAAAACTCTTAAGATCAAGAACAAAATAAGGATGTCTACTCTCACCATTCTTATACAACATAGTTCTGAAAGTCCTAGCCAGAGCAGTAAGACCAAAAAAAAAAAAAAAAAAAAAAGAAAAGAAAGAAAGAAGAAAGAAAAAGGAAAAAAAAGGCATCCAAATAGGGGAGAAAGAAGTAAAACTGTCACTTTTTGCAGATGACATGATTGTGTATATAGAAAACCCTAAAGACTCCACCAAAAAACTATTACAAACAATAAACAAATACATTCAAGTTGCAGGATACAAAATCAACGTGCATAAATCCATTGCCTTCCTATATACTAACAACAAAACTTCTGAAAAAGAAATGAAAAAAACAATTCCTTTTGCAATTGCAACCAAAAAAATAAAATACGTAGGAATAAATTTAACAAAGAACACGAAAGACCTATATACTAAAAATTACAAAGCATTATTAAAAGAGATTGAAAAAGATACAACAAAATGGAAAAATATCCTGTGTTCATGTATTGGGTGAATCAACACACTTAAAATGGCCATATTACCTAAAGCAATATCCAGATTTAATGCAATTCCCATGAAAATCCCAATGTCATTTTTTAAAGAAATAGATGAGAAATCATCAGATTTATATGGAACCACAAAAGACCTTGAATAGCCAAAGCAATCTTGAGAAAAAAAAGTATGCTGTATCATGCTACCTGACTTTAAATTATACAACAGAGCTATGATAATCAAAACAGCATGGTATTGGCAGAGAAACAGAAACACAGATCAATGGAACAGAATAGAGAGCTAGCTCAGCTATAAAACTACATGTATATGGACAGATTATGTTTTACATTGGAGCCAGAAACATAATAGAATAAAGATAATTTCTTCAATAAATGGTGCTGAGATAACTGGAAAGCCACATGCAAACAAATGAAACTGGATTACAGTTTGTCCCCATGTACAAAAATTAATTCAAAATAGATTAAAGAGCCTAAACTGGTTTGGCTCAGTGGATAGAGCGTCAGTCCGCGGACTGAAGGGTCCCAGGTTCGATTCTGGTCAAGGGCATGTACCTTGGTTGCGGGCACATCCCCGGTGGGGGGTGCGCAGGAGGCAGCTGGTCGATGTTTCTCTCTCATCGATGTTTCTAGCTCTCTGTCCCTCTCCCTTCCTCTCTGTAAAAAAATCAATAAAATATATTTAAAAAAAAAGATTAAAGAACTAAATATAAGACCCAAAATAATAAGTTACATAGAAAAAAATATAGGTACCAAACTTATGGACCTTGATCGTGGAGAACATTTTATGACCTTGACCCCAAAGACAAGGGAAATAAAGCAAAAATAAATGAATGGGACTATATCAAACTAAAAAGCTTCTGCACAGAAAAAGAAACTGACAGCAAAACAAGAAGGCAGCCAACCAGATGGGAGATGATCTTTGAAAACAGTAGCTCCAACAAAGTCTTAAATCCCAAAATATATAAAGAACTCATAAAACTCAACATCAAGTGAACAAACAGCCCAATAAAAAAATGGGAAGAGGACCTGAAAATACACCTCTCCCAAGAAAACATACAAACAGCCAATCTACACTAATAAAAGAGAAAGATGCAAATTGACCATACCTTTTTCAACACCCACCAGCCAATCAGGAGTGAGTATGCAAATTAACCCAACAAAGATGGTGGGTTAATTCGCATATACAGGCGCGGAGCGGCAGGGGTGGGACACCTACGTCGTCACCATGGCAACAACACAGGCATTCAGCACTGCCCCAGCCACTCCAGGCCTCTGGGCAGCGTGGGAAGGAGGAAAGGCGGCTCTGGCCAGAGTGAAGACGGTGTCGGCAGCCAGGGGATGGAAGGCCCATTCTTGCATGAATCTTCACGCATCAGGCCTCTAGTAGATATATGAAAAGATATTCAACCTCACTAGCAATTAGGGAAATGCAAATCAAAACTCCAGTGAGATATCACCTCACCCCTGTTAGAATGGCCATTATCAACAACACAAGCAATAAAAAGTTTTGGAGAGGTTATGGAAAAAAGGTAACCCTCATGCACTGCTGTTGGGAATGTAGATTTGGTATAGCCACTATGGAAAGCAGTTCCTCAAAAAATTAAGAAGAGATCTACCATACGACTCAGCAATCCCTCTCCTGGGTATATACCCCCAAATCTCAAAATCATGTATTTGTAAAGATATATGCACCCCTATGTTCATTGCAGCATTATTCATGGTGGCAAAGACATGGAAACAACCAAAGTGTCCTGCAATTGAGGTGGTACACATACACAATGTATATACACAAAAAAGCTGATGTGGTACATATACACAATGGAATAATACTCAGCCATAAGAAAGGATGATATACTGCCATTTGCAACAACATGGATGGACCTTGAGAATATTATGCTAAGTGAAATAAGTCAGTCAGTCAACAAAACAGAGAGACAGCCAACCAGGTGGGAGATGATTTCACTCATATTTGGGATATAAAACTGAAACTTGTGAATTCAAACAGCAGTGTGGTGGTTGCCAGAGGGAAGGGGATAGAGGGATAAGGGGGCCCTAATATATGATGACAGGAGATTTGACTTTGGATCGTGGGCATACAGTGCAAAATACAGATCTGGTAACATAGAAACCCATACCTGAAACCTATATGATCATGTCCACCAATGTCACCCCAATAAATTTAGTTTTAAAAAAAAGTATAGGAAGTTGTTACTTGAAAAATAAATAAATACATTACTAGAGGATGTGTTACAGAACTTGTTTAATTTTAACCAAATTAACAACAAAAAGACAAACACACCTCTCAGATTGTTTTGTGGGCTTTATTTTTGGATGTATGGGAATGAATTAAAAGACCACATAAATGAGAGCAGTTTAGAGCTTGCTATAGCAAGGGAATCATCCACAATCACTTGTATTGGGGAGAGACTCAAAGGCCATTGTAAGAGTATGAAAGCTTATAGCGAGAAAAAGAGAAGTAGTCAGGTATGCTCTGATTAGCGGTTGTTAGCATGGGGAGGCCAGAAATCAGCTAACTAGAAGTAGGGCATCTCATGTTATTGGTTTGGAAGCATCTTTTCCTTTTCCTGGTTGTTTCTGTCTTGGAGTTCGGGGGGCAAAACATAGGAATCTGGCAGTCCAAATTCTGACTATTCTAGAACAATTGTTGAAGAAAATATGCTTGGCTTCTACATTGTTTGTTTCTTATTTTCTCTCAGTATTTTTAATATATTTTGTGTTCTGATTGTCGTTGTTTCCATTGAGCAATCTGCTATGTTTTTGTTCCTTTGAATGTAATCTGTCTTCTTGCTATTTTAAAAATATATTTTTTTTATTGATTTCAGAGAGGAAAGGAGAGGGAGAAAGAGATAGAAACATCAATGATGCCGGGGCCGGTTTGGCTCAGTGGATAGAGCGTCGGCCTGCGCACTCAGGGGTCCCAGGTTCGATTCCGGTCAAGGGCATGTACCTTGGTTGCGGGCACATCCCCAGTGGGGTGTGTGCAAGAGGCAGCTGATCGATGTTTCTCTCTCATCGATGTTTCTAACTCTCTGTCCCTCTCTCTTCCTCTCTGTAAAAAATCAATAAAATATATTTTAAAAAAAAAGAAAAAAGAAACATCAATGATGAGAGAGAATCATTGATTGGCTGCCTCCTGCACACCCCACACTGGCAATCAAGCTGGCAACTCAAGTATGTGCCCTGACCAAGAATCGAACTGTGACCTCCTGGTTCATAGGTTGACGCTCAACCACTGTGCCACACTGGCCGAGCTATCCTCTAGCTATTTTTAATATTTTCTCTTTGTCTTGGTTTTCAGCTGTTTTACTGTGATGTGTCTAACTGTTTGTGTATTTATCCTGTTTGGGTTCACAGGACTTGTTAATCTGTGTATTGATATCTTTGACCAGTTTGGAAAATTTTCTCACCCATTCTCTCTCTCTCTCTCTCTCTCTCTCTCTCTCTCTCTTGCTCTCTCTTTTCATTTGGAAGAACAGAGAATTTTATTATTATTGTGCTGGACTAAAACATACTCATCTATTGGTCCTATAGTAACAAGCTGTGGAAATAATTTTTTTTAAATGTATTTTATTGATTTTTTTACAGAGAGGAAGGGAGAGGGATAGAGAGTTAGAAACATTGACGAGAGAGAAACATTGATCAGCTGCCTCCTGCACGCCCCCCACTGGAGATGTGCCTGCAACCAAGGCACATGCCCTTGACCGGAATCGAACCCGGGACCCTTCAGTCCGCAGGCCAACGCTCTAACCACTGAGCCAAACCAGTTAGGGCGAAAATAATTTTTTTGCATCTTAAATCTTGATCAATATTTATTCTTCAAAATTTATCACCCATTATCTTTTTTTTAATTATTTTTTTTTCTTGATTTCAGAAAGGAAGAGAGAGGGAGAGAGAGAGAGAAACATCAATAATGAAAGTGAATCATCGATTGGCTGCCTCCTACACGTCCCATACTGGGGATAGAGCCCACAAACTGGACATGTGTCCTGACCAGGAATCAAAATATGACCTCCTGGTTCATAGGTTGACACTCAACTACTGAGCCACACCACCCAGGCTCATCCATTATCTATATACTAGAGGCCCAGTGCACAAAATTTGTGCACAGGGGAGTTTCCCTCAGCCTAGCCTGCACCCTCTCCAATCTGGGGCCCCTCAGGGGATGTCCGACTGCCAGTTTAGGCCTGATCCCCAGTTAGACATCTCTCTCACAATCTGGGACCGCTGGCTTCTAACTGCTCACCTGCCTGCCTGCCTGATCACCCCTAACCGCCTCTGCCTGCTGGCCTGATCACTCCTAACTGCCCCCCCTGCCGGCCTGGTTGCTCCTTACTGCCCCCCCACCCCCGCCAGCCTGGTTGCCCCCAACTGCCCCCCTCTGCTGGCCTGGTTGCCTCTAACTGCCATCCCCTGCTGGCCTAGTCATTCCTCACTGACTCCCCTGCAGGCCTGGTTGCCCCCAATTGCCCCCCCCCACCGGCCTGATCACCCCAACTGGCCCCCCATCAGCCTGGTCACCCCCAACTGCCTCCCCGCCGGCCTGGTCACCCCCAACTGCCCCCCCCCCCACCAGCCTGATCACCCTAACTGGCCCCCCACCAGCCTGGTCACCCCCAACTGCCCCCCTGCCGGCCTAGTCGCCCCAACTGCCCCCCTGCCAGTCTGGTTGCCCCATGCAACCTGCTGTTCAGTTGTCCATCCGGTTGTTTCGGTTGTGATGACCCCTGGCTTTTTATATATGAGGATATAAAAGCCTAAGTGACTGTTATGACCGAATGACCGGAATGACCAGTTGACCGGTTGCTATGATGCGCACTGACCACCAGGGAGCCGATGCTCAATGCAGGTCAGTGCACTCCCACAGCCAACCTCCCGCAGCTGGCCAGCACCCGCTCCCCGATAGGCCCGATTGGGGGGGGCGGCCGGCCCCCGATGTTCCGCGGTTCTTCCCCCCAGCCAGCTGGCCAATCTCCTGCAGACTTTCCCCTGGCCGGCCCAGCCCCAATCAGCCCCAATCACTGGCCTGGCCGAGGGACCCCACCTGTGCACGAATTCGTGCACCAGGCCTCTAGTCTCTTAATGTTGCTGCTACCTCAGTCACTTCTTCTCTTCTTGAGATCCAATGAACATATGTCAGAACTTTTCACTGTAGTCCCACTTGTCCTGCAAACTTTTCTAATTTTTTAATTTGTTTTTCCACTTCATTCTAGGTACTTGATTCTGACTTATCTTTCAGTTTACTAATTCTCTCTTGAGTTGTGTCTGATCTGATCTTATATATTTTTTTTTGTTTTGTTCTTTAATCCAGACTATCTATTTGATTTATTAGTTTCTTTGTTGTTGGTTGAAATCCTCAAACTTGCTTGATTTTCTTAATCTCCTTGACCTTAATAATATAGTTATTTTGAACTTGGTGTCTCAAACTCTAATATTTGTAGCCTCTGTGGGTCTGTCTCTATTATCTGCTATTTCTGTGCCAGATGTTTTATTTGCAAAATTATAGAAATGTTTAAAGTCTCTGATAATGCTATTTTTCTCCAAAGAGGATTTATGTTTGCTTCCGCTAGCTACCTAGGTGCTCAAACACTCAAAGGTTACCTAAAACCAGTTTTATGAATTGAGATCATTCAAACCTGAGCAGCAGACTCTAGGAGTGCTTACTTCTGAATTACTCTTTTTCTTAAGTTCACTTTGAACATTCTATAGGAGTTTTACCTTAGTATTACAACTTATATTAGGACATATAGTGTGGGAGCCCCTTTCACGTCCCGCGTGTTTCAGGGTTCCCGTTCAGGTCCTGTTTCTGGAGAAGGCCGCAATCAAAATGAAGAGACTGGAAAAGAGTTAATTTGGGTAGATGGGGGGCCAGGCGGGAGTCCACCTCTAGTGGGAGGACTACCACTGCTCTGGCCTTTGCAATCCCTTTTATTGGGGTTCTGAGATACACCCATTGCCCTTAGGCAGGTAATTCCAGTAACAGACAGATTATCTTATCAGTAAGGATTTACATGATTATTTGGTGGGGAAGTTGCCTCAATTACTATTGTCTCAATTAGATAGGGAGTGGTTGGCTCTGACCTTTAGCTTCAAGGTTGACCAGCCTTCCCGGATTCCCTTTTCACATAACTACCAAGTGACACTGTTCGGTTTCGGCATATAGTCAGAAGGCAGGGGCGGGTTAAATCCAGCAGTTATATAGCACTTTACATTAAATTGAGGACATGTTAAATTTCCATATCAAAGGATGGAGAAAAGCCCATGGATTTTATTTATTAGGGGTAGGATGGGGCTGGGAGTTGGGTTGCTTGGAATATAATTATAGAAAAATACATGAAGTGAAGCCTCAGTGATATATCTGTGTGTGTTTTTCCTGAAAGTTAGGCTTATATTTGATAGTTCAATCTATATTAAGCCCATATTTCTCTCTCTTTACTTCAAAATCTTCAACCAACTATTTTCCTTTCCGGCCAGACTTCTTCTTGGTCCCTTTATGCTAATTTTCTTAGTGTAGGTTCAGATTTCTCACTCTGAATAGCTCAATTTCACATGCACCTCCTTCCTCTATGGTGGAAATAGATGGCCTGTCCCCTACTTTGCTGAAGCTTCTTCTCCTTTCTCTATTCATTGCTAACTCCACAAATATTCCTCTAAATGAAGCTTTTATTCTGACCAATCCACAAAGGACTAATGCCATCAGCATTTAACACTAAGCTTCCATCAACTCTGAAAGCAGTGTACACATTTATTTATCCTTGGTATGTTTACTACTTGGATCATTATCTTTTTTTTAATTGCCATTCTGTTCTCTTTGTCCTTATGTATGTTTTGTTTTGTTTTTTTATCCTCACTCGAGGATATTTTTCCTTTTATTTTTAGAGAGAGTGGAAGAGAGAGGGAAAGACAGAGAGAAATATTGATGTGAGAGAAACACATCTATTGGTTGCCTCCTGCACATGCCCTGACCCAAGGGAGGAGCCTGCAACTGAGGTACTTGCCCTGGACAGGAATTGAACCCAGGACCCGTCGGTCCACAGGCTGACCCTCTATCTACTGAGCCAAACCGGCTAGGGCTATGTATGTTTCAATGCATCTCCACTCTCTGCTTTAGAGAGAGAGCTCTAAAAAGAGTTTCAGCCAACAGTACTCTGAACCCATGAACTCCCAGCATAGACGGTTCAGTGATGATGGTGAGGTCAAAATGCCATCATTTCAACTAGTGCATTCTCTCTCTTTTTGTACTAATTTTTTCTTTTAATCTTTATTGTTGAAAGTATTACATATGTCCCCTTCCCCGCCATTGACCTCTCCCAGCTTGCCCCTGTCCCCTACCCTTCTCTCTCTCGCTCTCAAAAAATAAAAAATAAAATAAAAAGAAATTCAGCTTTATTGAGGTATAATTGATGTATAAAACTATAAGAGATTTAAAGTGTACATTGTGGTGATTTGATACATGTATACATTGTGAAAAGATTTCCCTCATTTAGTTAACATATCCATCACTTCACATATTTTTCTCTCTTTTGTGAGAACATTTAAATTCTGCTCTCTTATCAAATTTCAATTATACAATACAGTGTTACCAATTATAGTCACCATTTTTACATTAGCTCCTCAGACCTTATTCATCTTATAATGGAAAGCTTGTTCTACTGCTGTATTTTTTTAAAAAAATATTTTTATTGATTTCAGAGAGGAAGGGAGATAGAGAGAGAGATAGGAACACCAATGATGAAAATCATTGATCGGCTGCCTCCTGCAAGCCCCCTACTGGGGAATGAGTCCACAACCTGGGCATGTGCCCTTGAATGGAATCGAACCTGAGATCCTTCTGTCCACAAGCCAACGCTCTATCCACTGAGCCAAACCAGCTAGGACAGTGGTCGGCAAATGCATTAGTCAACAGAGCCAAATATCAACAGTACAACGATTGAAATTTCTTTTGAGAGCCACATTTTTTAAACTTAAACTTCTTCTAATGCCACTTCTTCAAAATAGACTCGCCCAGGCCGTGGTATTTTGTGGAAGAGCCACACTCAAGGGGCCAAAGAGCTGCATGTGGTTCGCAAGCCGCAGTTTGCCAACCACTGAGCTAGGGCTACTGCTGCATTCTTACAATAAATTGTTATGGAGCCGGAGCAGGGAGGTTTTTTCTTGAATATGAGAGGATATGACTGTATCCAGGTGAAGTCAGTGCATGAGGATAAACGATTGTTTCAATCCCAGGTTGACTGGCTTGGTTCAGCAGAAGAAACAATAGACTCGTTTTGGGAATAGAGGTAAAATGTAACGATAATCTGTTCAAGGCACGTTATTGTCAAAGTCTTATACTTTCTGAAATAAAAAGATCAATGAATGATTTTAGATTAAGCACTAAGATCTGCAAAATTACTAAAAAGTAAAAAATTGAAAACAATTTTAATGTTGAAGTAAATTATGGTACATCTATGTAATAAAATATTATGTAGCCCTTAATAATAAGATTTTTTTTAAAGATGGGGAAATGCATATGTCTAAATATTAAGTGAAAGGACCTAAACACAATACATAAAGTATCTCTGGAAGGATAGACACATAAAAAGTTATAAAAACTGGAAATATTCATTTTTATTAAGGTGGCAAACTGGATGACTGGGACAGAGGACAGAGAATACTCTTCATTCTATATCTGTATGTTCTGAACTTTAAATTATGTGAATGTATTACTTATTTTTTAATGAAAATAATTAAGTAAAAATGAAGAACCAGGAAATATAAAGACATATGCAGTATAATTTCAAGTACTCAAAAATGTACATAGAAAAGTGTCTAGCAGAACTATGATAAAATATCAACACGATTCCCTCTGGAATTACAGGGTTTTTATTCCTTACTGTATTTCTGTATTTTCCAGAGTTTTATGTAAGCAAAGTTATATTTAATAAAACAAAATTTATTTAAAGATCAATGAAAAATATAAAATTTTAGGAAACCTATTTTAAATGTCCTTTAAAGGTTTACAGATTATAATCAATTTTTTTTTTTTTTTTAGTTAGAGATAAAGTCATCCTTTGGGAGGATTTTAATCTTATATAATAAAAACATAATATGCAGCATACGAGCCTAACCAATGGTTAAGGACAACAGGGGGGTGGGGGCATCCGTGGGGAGGGGTGTGGGATGGGAATGGGGGGATGAGGACAAATATGTGACACCTTAATCAATAAAGAAATTTTAAAAAAAAGCGTAATATGCAAATTGACTGAATGACTGAACAGTGGAACGACCATCCAGACGACCCTCCGGGACCACGCTATGACACCCACTGGCGCCAGGCCAGCCAAGGCTGGTGCGATGCAATTGGTCGGGGGCCCGGACATCACCCCATGATAGCCCCACAGAGGGAGGCCCAGGCCATGGGCCAGCCCGGTCCCGGGTGCTGGAGGAAGCCAGTGCTGGCAGCCTGGGGAAGGAATGCCTACTCTTACATGAATTTTGTGCATCAGGCCTCTAGTATTTATATAAATGAATAAAATTTATACAACATCTTTTCTTCAAAAGTTATATGCAGAATAGATTCCTCTTTCCATAGAAGAAAAGATCATTTTTCACTTAAAGAATGAGAATTATTTATTCTGAGAATTAAGAGAGTTGAATTCTCATGGTCGGTATGTAGTGTGACCTTGGACAAGTAACTTAACTTCTGTCAGATAATTTCAGTTCTGAAACAAAGACCTTGGGTTCTTTAGGCTTCTAAGCATTTGGGGTAACATGGGATAACATTTTCAAAAATGTGAAAAATGGGGAAAACGGGAACATCTGCTATACTGTCAACAATTTTTTTTAAAAACAATTTTTTAAAAAGAAATACAAAAAATTGCAGAAATTAACTTTAGTTTGCCAACTTTGTTTTATTGAGAAAAGTTATTACAGCAACAACAAAACCTGTGACATACCCTCTACTATATATTATCACCATTATTTCATAAAACAAAGTAATTTTAACACACAGAGTAGGAGAGTCACAATAGCAAAATATGGGGTAATCCTTTAAATTGTATTATTTTTACAAAGATTCATTAAAAAACGTTTTTCTCATTTTCTTGCAAACTTGTGTTTGGGAATCATTTGCTTAGATGAGGACCATTTCAACTCTAAAATAGTATGATTCCAAATACAGAAATATGGAACAAACTCATGTTAAATAGGCTGAACTTATATTCTATACATTTATTCATGTCAATCAATTATAGATACAATGGTGGCTCAAACCAATCATTTATGCTCCCACAGAGCTTAAAAAGAAAGTGATTCATCAGTTAATGATAACCATAATAATTTTTCTTTTTCAGTACATGTTGATGCCAA
Organism: Eptesicus fuscus; assembly: GCF_027574615.1. NCBI lineage: Eukaryota > Metazoa > Chordata > Mammalia > Chiroptera > Vespertilionidae > Eptesicus > Eptesicus fuscus. Next base: position 91,162,930 of record NC_072481.1, read on the forward strand.
GTATTTGCCTACATGTTCTATACTTCACTGAAAATCACAATATGCTAAATAATAGACAAAAGTAACTCCATTTTATTAAAGAACTAGAGGCCCGGTGCACCGATTTGTGCACCAGTGGGGTCCCTTGCACCAGTGCACGATCAGGGCCGGGGAGGGACCGTGGGAGTGCTCCAGGGTGTGTCCAGCCTGTTCCACCCAGTCCTGATCGTCCGGACCCCAGCAGCAAGCTAACTTACCAGTTGGAGCACCTGCCCCCTGGTGGTCAGTGCACATCATAGCTACTGGTTGACCGGTTGAACAGTTAGGCTTTTCTATATATAGATTTGAAAGTGACTGAATTTGTACAGTTGATTGGATAGGAATTTAGGAGTTCTTAATTTCAAAACCCAGGTTCTTTTCATTTCTTCTACCAAAGTAATGTGCTTTCTTTTAATTTTATATTGTTTATAGGTGATTTCCATTCCCAGCCTCTGAGGGACATAGAAGATGTTTGAAATTCATCCATGCCCTCTAAAAATTTAAAATCAGACCAAAGAGGCAAAACACATAATCACACACACACACACACACACACACACACACACACACACGGATTTTCTTTAAAACACAAAGCAACATAAATTGGGCTGAATGAATAATGCAAATAAAAAATACAGTAGACAAACTTTAGAGGAAGGCAGAAACCACAGAACTAACTCGGAGCATTTCAAGGGAAAGAGGTGGGAGAAGATTGTTTATTTTAAAAGAGGAAAGACTGTGTGAACAAACATTTAGAAGGAAACTATTCCAGAGAGGATGAGGACAGTAAGGACCTTAAGACACCGTGGTCAGCTGAAGGCTTCTGATCAGCTGAACCACAGGGCAACTGCTGCCCTCAGAAGGTTCACCAGGGGTGATTCAGGGAAGAGGGTGTGCACAGGAGCCAGAGGCGGAAAGAGAGGACAGCAGTTTATTGAAGACATTAATGAAGACGCATGTGAACTAGAGGAAGGACGGAAGAAAATTAAGAAGAAGCAACATTACAGGACTTTGTGATAGATTTGATATAAAGGGTAATTAGGAAGATGGGGGACGAAAATATCGGAAGATTTTAGCTTCTATGTTTAGTAGAGAATTATGGTAAAATAGGCTAAAATGGGGATATAGACAAAGTTTGTTTTGGAGAAAATAAAGAGAATTTAATTTTATATAAAAGTTTGGGGAGGCAGCTTAACATGACAAATGAGTTTAAATTTTATTTTTGCAATGTAATTGCTGAAAACGGCAATTTTCTGTACCTCTCTTCTTCCCAGGTTTTCTAATAGTAAAGTAAAGGTGGAAAACCCCACCTATATGATGGTTCAGAGGATTAAATAAGGTTTGTTTTTAAAAGCACCTTTTTGGCCCCGGCCAGTGTTCCTCAGTGATTAGAGCATTGGTACATGCACTGAAAGGTTGTGGGTTCGATTCCTGGTTAAGAGCACCTTCCTGGGTTGCAGTTTCGATCCTGGCCCTAGTCAGGCACATTCAGGAGGCAACCGATTGATGTGTCTTTCTTTCCCCCTTCTTCCCTCCCATCCACTTTCTCTAAAAATCAATGGAAAAAATATCCTTCAGGATTAACAAAAATAAAAAAATTAAAGCACCTATTTGTAGCATGTAGCATATACAACCAATGAAAAAAAAATTTTTTTTATTGCTAAGTCTTATGACAGCACTAACAAATAAAGTTGACAGTAATTATTGATGACTGACACGGTGAATTTGAGGTGTCAGTGTAATTATCCAGTAGGTAATCTGAGCCTAGAGGTTGGAACTCAAGTGAGTATTCAGACTAGAGAGTCATCTGTTATAAGAGTGATTGTTGATGCTTTAAGGATTAATTATCGTAAGGCAAGCGTGAAGGGAGAAACAGCCAGACTGAGTGCTGAACTTGGGAAATGCCCACAGTTAGAGGGTGGGAGGAAGACGAGAAAATGTTGATAAGACAAGGCTTAAACAGAGAGAGAGAGAGAGAGAGAGAGAGAGAGAGAGAGAGAGAGAGAGAGAGAGAAAGAGAGAGAGAGAAAAGAGGATGTGATATTATAGAAGTCGGGGGTGATTTCAATAAAGAAGCAGTAAACATTTCCAAATGCACGTAGTAAAGCCTTGTACCATGAGTTACTTAAATTTTAGAGCAATTTCAAAAATGATAGTAACATACATAATAAAAAGGATTTAACTAATAGGATATTTTTCAGGAGTACATATTTCTCACCTTCAAAGACAGACTTCTAATTAGAGTAATCACATATCACTTTAGTAAATAGGAAGGGTTTATAATCAGTATACTAAAGTATTCAACAGAGCAGTGCTGGATTATGATAATCTAATGGCATTTTAATATGCACATAAGAATAAAAGTTGTTGGGAAAGAACTCTTTAATATTCAAATATTCCTTCTTACAAATTATACTCTTCACTTGTTTAATATACTCAGAGAATAAACTTTAAACACTTTGTCCAAATTGTCACAAAAGCCAAATGATACGGTTCAACTGATTTTTAAGATTTTAATGTTTTGCATATATTTTTTTCTGTTTTGCATATTGATGAATCCAAAAACTGAATGTCTAAGATCAAGTGCCTTATCTCTGCTTCCTCTGGTTTACATTCACGACTTACGTTGCCTCTGAAAATCATAGCTGAGCATCATCCCCAAGGCCTAGCATCTACAAGTACTGGCCAATGCTGCTAGGGACTGAATTCAATTCAACTACGGTAGATTTATAAAAACAAGTTGGTTTAAAAAATGTGAGAATACAAAGAGGTAAAAGAATTTGTCAAAGGGAAAAAGAGGTAAGAAAATTAAAGCAAGAGTAAAATTATTACAGAGTAATATATTTCATTTGCCAAACAAAGTTTCCTAGCAGCCAGAGCAAAGAGGAAAGCACTCCAGGTTATGAGGTTAGTGTTGTTGTTCAGAAGACAAAAAGTTATTAAAAGCCAGGTTCTCCTGAAGCTGCAGCCCAGGGGAGTTTTTCCCATGGGTCCTCATATAGGAGAAATCTGCAGTATGGCCCACTGGGCTATCAATAAAATCCCTGTGTCAAAAATAATGATGCATTTCTTTAGGGTTAGATCTGATAGCATCCCTCTATGTATATACAGTTCAGTCAAGTTTATTCTACAAGGAGGCAAATACTTGTGATCTAAACACACAGTGCTCTGATGATCAAGTTTGATCCAAAGGTAAATTTTAAGGTATTCAGCAAAATGGTTAGTATACATAACCTTCAGGGAATTCTCACAAATATTGTTTCTCAAAAATCAGTGTTTGCTAAAGGATTGTACAGCAGAATGTTCACGGTTGCAATCTCTGGCGAGAGTCCCGAGTGCAGGTATTTTGTATGATTGAGAACAGGCACACGTGCCTTGACCACTGGCAGACCAAGAGGAAGGACAAGGTGCATTTGTGACAATGACCTAACCCACTTGAGCTTGCATGTAGTCAGTCACATCTAAGGGAATTCACAGTCAGGTGTGGATAAGACACCATTTGAGCCTGCTTTCTCAGTTTAAAATGATAATGAAGATCACTAAATATATATATTATTTTGTTTTTCAGAGTTTCAAATACAGTCTCTCCCACTTTATCTGATTTAGTTCTTGCTGCAATATGATGAGACAGGGCAGGTATAATCATCATTTTATAGACAATACCCCCAAAAGGAAGAGGGGAGATCTAAAGATCTCATTGAGGACTATGATTCCATGATTTTCCTTATGAAATATCTTGTCTGTGTGGTCTTTCAGAATCACAGCCATAATTGTCTTAACGATTGGGAGAGAACCATGAGGTGCTTAAGTCATTATTATCCTGATTTCAGCCCACACTGTACACTTAAATCTTCTTGTTCTAATTCTTCTTACTGGAAGTTAGAATGGAAGCCTGTTAACCCACAAGTTCAGAAATGTAAATTTTTGTTTGTTTGTTTGTTTGTTTTACAGAGAGGAAGGGAGAGAGAGAAAGTCAGAAACATCGATGAGAGAGAAACATCAATCAGGTGCCTCCTGCACACCCTCTTCTGGGGATGTGCGTGCAACCAAGGTACATGCCCCCGACCAGAATCGAACCCGGGACTCTTGAGTCCACAGGCCACCGCTCCATCCACTGAGCCAAACCGGTCAGGGCAGAAATGTAAATTTTTAAAGTTGTCCTGCCAGAAGGCAAAAGAGCCTGTGACCAGATGACTTATAGCTTTAAAGAGTCATTAAAAAAAACACCCTTTATTTGGAGGCACTTGCAATCCCCTCATTGCCCTTTTACAGCATTCATCTTGGGAAGGGAGGGAACGGATCTCTATCCTTGGGTTCTTGGCCTCAGGGATAGTAAGGGGCTTTAGCGGAATTCCCAGGAGTTCTCCATGGAGGATATCTTGTGAATATTAACAGGGGCAAGAGGCTGCTGGGAAGACCTGATGTTTTCATTCTAATTGCCCAACACATTATTGTTGCTTCATTCTACAGGGGATTTATTGGATCACATGTGCAGCAACACATGCTGGAGACTGGAGAGGCTATTTAATGGCTGCAAAAATAGAGATGCCACACAGCCTGCGCGCAGCTGTGGCCTTGCCCAGTATTACCAAATTCGTGCTGGCCAGGAGCCAGCAAACAGTCACAGGCAAGACAAGTAAGGTCCTCCATAGCATGTTAATTAATATTCCTTCAACCTGTAAAAGATAAAGCCTCTTGTTAAGTATTTACACTGAATGAAAGTGAAGATTTCCTGGATTAACTTGCACATCCAAGTATAGGTTTCTCCTATCAATTTTCTCCGTCTCACTGAGAGAAATTTTAAAACCAAAATTGGCTGGGTAGAGTTAAAGCTGGTCTATACCAGAATGGAGCCGCTCTCATGTGACTTTGAGGTTTTCTTCCCATCCTTATCCCCGAATGGAGCGTGTATTGTGGAATATAGGGTGTTTCATCCCCATTTTTACTGTTCTTTTTGTAAACATTTCTCATTCTCACATCTGAAATGACTTAGCAGCAAAAAGAAGCATACTTTGCATGTATTTTATAAAGGGGAGCAAGAGCAAGTACGAAAAGCATATTTAAATATGGTTATTTTTTTGGAAGAATTAATATAGTGTAGATCGATGCTTCTTAAATGTTAACATGCCTCCAATCCACCCAAGGACTGCATTGATACACATGCTGACTCTGGAGGTTTGCTGTGGGCCCCAACAGTCTTCATTTCCTTTTCTTTTTAATTGATTTCAGAGAGGAAGGGAGAGGGAGAGAGAGGTAGAAACATCAATGATGAGAGAGAATCATCGATCCGCTGCCCCCTGCATGTCCCCTACTGGGGACCAAGCCCGCAACCCGAGATATGTGCCCTTGACTGGAATCGAACCGGGGACCCTTTAGTCTGCAGGCTGACGCTCTATCCACTGAGCCAAACCGGCTAGGGCTGTCTGCATTTCTAGCACATTCCCAGGTGATGCTGATGCTGCTGGTCCCTGGACTACACTTCACGTAGGAAAGATATAAACCTACCCTTGGCAACACTTCTAACATTAAAAAAAATTTCTAGGCTACTCTCACCAGACCATTAAAAGGGCATTGTGCTCAAAGCCAAATATGTCTAATTAAAAGCTCTAGAAAGACGTCTGATTTCTTTTCATGAGGTAGCAAACTCATCTCAACAAACTTACAGCATGTACAGAATCTCCTTTTATTCTTTCTCCAGCCATTAAAATTTACTTGTTAATAAGGTTCCCTTTCACTCTCAGAGGAGTCTCAGTTTAAAAAATAAATCATAGAATCACTCTACTAACCACCCATACTGCTTGTATAGTCATTTAACGTGTATAGTCATTTAACACATTGCTGTCCTGTATTGCTACTTATTTCTACACTAGAAGCCCGTTGCACGATGTTTCGTGCAATAGACTTTCCTTACCTGGCTGCCGGCATCAGTTTTCCTCCAGTACCAGTTTTCCTCTGGCCACCCGTGGATCGGAGCCCCTCCAGCCAGCGCGATTGGCCACCTGACGCCATTTCCTCTGGCCACCCGCCAATCGGAGCGCCTCCCGAAGGCTGGGGGCAGGACTCGGGGTGGCTGATGGTGCTGGCTGGAGGTGCTCCGATCAGCAGGTGGCCAGAGGAAAACTGGTACTGGCTGAAAACTGATGCGGGCAGCCACGCAATCGGCCACCCTGAGTCCCGCCCCCCGCTCCTCCAGCTGGCCCAATCGTGGGCATAGCGGAGTGATGCAATTTGCATATTACCTTTTTATTATGTAGGATGTGTCCATGTCTTAAGTTTCCAATGAGATCACAATGTATTTGAGAGTCAAAAATCTTATTTATTCATTTAATCAGTACTTACTGAGTGCTCTTTAAACAACCTGGGGTCATTGTCCATATGTAAATACAAGTTGGATTCAATAGCTCTCTTTTTTTCTGTTTTTTTTTTTTAAAATAAATCTTTATTGTTCAGATTATTACAGTTGTTCCTCTTTTTCCCCCCATTGCTCCCCTCAACCCGGTTCCCACCCCACCCTCTGCCCTTACCCCCCACCCCATCCTCATCCATAAATGTACAATTTTTGTCCAGTCTCTACCCGCACCTGCCACACCCCTTCCCCCCAGAGAATTGTCAGTCCACTCCCTTTCTATGCCCCTGATTCTATTATATACACCAGTTTATTCTGTTCATCAGGTTTTTTTATTCACTTGATTTTTAGATTCACTTGTTGATAGATATGTATTTGTTGTTCATAATTTTTATCTTTACCTTTTTCTTCTTCTTCCTCTTCTTAAAGAATACCTTTCAGCATTTCATATAATACTGGTTTGGCGGTGATGAACTCCTTTAGCTTTTTCTTATCTGTGAAGCTCTTTATCTGACCTTCAATTCTGAATGATAGCTTTGCTGGGTAAAGTAATCTTGGTTGTAGGTTCTTGCTATTCATCACTTTGAATACTTCTTGCCACTCCCTTCTGGCCTGCATAGTTTCTGTTGAGAAATCAGCTGACAGTCATATGGGTACTCCCTTGTAGGTAACTAACTATTTTTCTCTTGCTGCTTTTAATATTCTCTCTTTGTCTTTTGCTCTTGGTATTTTAATAATGATGTGTCTTGGTGTGGTCCTCTTTGGATTCCTTTTGTTTGGGGTTCTGTGCGCTTCCTGGACTTGTAAGTCTATTTCTTTCACCAGGTAGGGGAAGTTTTCAGTCATTATTTCTTCAGATAGGTTTTCAGTATCTTACTCTCTCTCTTCTTCTGGCACCCCCATAATTCGGATGTTGTATGCTTGAGGTTGTCCCAGAGGCTCCTTACACTATCTTCAAATTTTGGATTGTTTTTTCTTTTTTCTTTTTCAGCTGAGTGTTTTTGCTTCTTTGTATTTCAAATCTTTGACTTGATTCTTGCGATCCTCTAGTCTGCTGTTGGACCTCTGTATATTATTCTTTATTTCAGTCAGTGTATGCTTAATTTCTAGTTGGTCCTTTTTTCATATCCTCGAGGGTCTCATTAAATTTATTGGCGGTTTCTAGAAAATTCTTGAAAAATCTTATAACCATGGTTTTGAACTCTATATCCAGTAGTTTGCTTTCCTCCATTTCTGTAATTTGTGATCTGTTTCTTTGTCTCCGCATTTTGGCTGCTATCCTGTGTTGATAGAGTGGCTTTGTGTGGTAGGTGTCCTATAGGGCCCAGTGGCTCAGCCTCCTCAGTTACCTGAGGTGGACACTCTTGATGCACCCCTTTGTGGGCTGTGTGCACAGTCTCGTTGTAGTTAAGCCTTGATTGTTGTTGGTATCACTGGGAGGAATTGGCCTCCAGGCCAATTGGCTGTGAGGATCAGCTGTGTCTACGATGGGAGAACTACTGTGCTGGAGACAACCTTATGGGGCAAGACTTGCTTCAGTGTGGCTTTGGTGCACACTGAGTCTGCCCCCTGAGTGTGTCCCTTATGGATCTGAGGAGTTGTAATGTGGATGGTCCCACTCTGACCCCTGGGTACACTGGCTTTTGGATCTCTAAGGAGGTGCTAATTTAGCCTCTTCCTGAGGCCACCCAGCAGGAGCTACAGAGAGATCTGCAGATTCCTCTTCTTTGTTTGGGGTTTGGAGATGCACAGATGAGGCCCAGCTGTGAAGCAGTGCAAGCTGCTATGGGGCCTTGGCCCTTCTTTTGGATGTTCTGGGTCAGTGGTCAGCCAACTCATTAGTCAACAGAGCCAAATATCAATAGTACAATGATTGAAATTTCTTTTGAGAGCCAAATTTTTTAAACTTAAACTTCTTCTAACACCACTTCTTCAAAATAGACTCACCCAGGCCGTGGTATTTTGTGGAAGAGCCACACTCAAGGGGCCAAAGAGCCACATGTGGCTCACGAGCCGCAGTTTGCCGACCATGGTTCTGGGTCTGTCTGACCCAGCTGCAGTTTGTTAGGTAATTTTAGATTGCAAAGGGCCAGGTCATTCATATGCAAAAGCCTCTGCGCACAGCTTGGGTGGGACAGGGTCTCAGGGAATTAACAGGGATGAGCAAACAGCTATGGCTGATCCTCAACCCTGCCTTAAGAGGCCCCGGGGTCTCAGTGTCCCTCGGTAAGTGCTGCAAGCACCTCTGAGAGAAAGCCGCCCTCGAGTTCCGCCAGATGCCACACAGTCCAGTTTCTCCCCGTATGAGTCTGGGTCCCCAGAGTCTCACCGGGAACTGGAGTTCAGAGCAGTTGGGAGCTTGTGTCTCCCTCAGGATTGAAAAAAACAACCACGTCCTCAGTTGCTAACTTTCTGTGCTCATGCCTCCGTACCTCTGCACTTTACTTCTGCACCTCTGAGTCTCAGTGTGCTTTTCTCTTTCCTTCTAGTTGTAGAATTTCCACTCAGCCAGCCTTTCTGTGGTTCTGGATGATGTCTATTTTGTCTTTTAGTTGTAGTTTTGAAGTGGTTATGCGAGGCAGCAATTTCAGGTGTTTACCTATGCCGCCATCTTGGTTTCTCCGGATTCAATAGCTCTTATCAGAAAACATCTAAACCAGTGAAGGCAAACCTACTGACACGCGTAGCCATTTCTGATGACACGCGGCCGCTGAGGTGGCCGCATGCAGAGGATGAAACATTTGCTGCTTCTGAGGATGAAACATTTGCGAAATAATGTTTTTTCCTCAAAGTGACACACTACCCAAGTTATGCTCAGTTTTTAGCGAAGTTTGACACACCAAGCTCAAAAGGTTGCCCATCACTGATCTAAACATAAGTCAGAAAGCATAAATTGATTCAGTAAATATCTGGATAGCAGTGGCAACTATGGTAGAGCACATCCATCCATCCATCCATCCATCCATCCATCCACCCATCCAAACAAAACCATATTAAAAAATCACTCTGTGCGAGGCACTGGGCTAGGTCCTAGAACTATGACAACAATCAAAGCACAGCCTTTGTCTCTTAGGCATTTTACTTTATATCAAAATATTTATTGACTTATTTAAAAATATTGATTTTCATTTTTCAGTTTATTCAGAATACAGAGACATAATCTGTATGGAGAAATGAGAGCAGGAAATGGGTATCTATTGGAATGAGCATGATTCTGGAAATATAGAGACTGTGATTTTGGCCCAGGCTTCAAAATGATCAATGTGCCTATAGAGAAGTAACTTCCATCCTCTGGGCTTCAATCTCCTCGTCTGTAAAATGAAGGAGCTCAATGATTGCTAGGATTCCTTCTACTCTTACAATTCTATTATAAAGTCAAGATTTTTCTTCTCTTCTGATAAAGACTTCCAGGAAGAGAAGAATTTTAGGAAAACTTTGAATAGCAGAGAAGATAAGATTGTAGAAGCCCTTAGGGATGGTAAATTATAAACCAAGAGACTTCCAGGCTTTTTGCACACTTTCTTTTTTCATATTTCTACCTCCATCATCAGTTTTACAGTTTACCAAGATGTTCCCTTCTATACATTTTATTTAATTAAAATTTGCTTTCCAAGTCTTTGCCATCAATCTCTCCTTCTGACTTTCCTTTCCTGGTCTCCTCATTCTGTGTCCATGCATCCTTTTGGCTTTCTTAATTTCCCTTGCATCTCCCAATGCCATCATACCTCAGTTTTGCTCCTATCTCAATTCTTGCTATCAATTTCCACTTTTATTCACTCAGAATTCTCTCTTACTGTCTACCAGAAGCCAATTAGACATTTGCCAAATAGCCTGTGTTATTAATATATATTCTTTATGCTATTTTCCCTGGTGGAAGATGGAGCACTAGAAATCTTATATCCCCTGGAAAAATCTGCCCATGTGTCTTGGTGTATCAAGAAGTTACCTGACAGCCTGGCCAGTGTGGTTCAATGGTTGAGCAACGACCTATGAACCAGGAGGTCATGATTTGATGCCCAGTCAGGGCACATGCCGGGGTTTCAGGCTTGATCCCCAGTGTGGGGCGTGCAGGAGGCAGCTGATCAATGATTCTCTCTCATCATTAATGTTACTATCTCTCTCCCCCACTTCCTTCCTCTGAAATCAATAACAATATATTAAAAAAAAGTTACCTGACATGATTCATGAATGGCATGTATCTCTGTAGATTGATTCATTCATTTGCTCAACAGATGTTTATTAAATACCCAGTATACACAGCTTTGTGTCAAGACACAGAAACAGGGAGATATGATATTTCTCTTCCTGTACCTTAAAATATAGGAGGGAAGACAGACTTGTAAACAGAAGAATTACTGTGTAGTATGAGCACATGGGGCAGAAGCCCCACATGACTCCTGTGGAAAAGCTCTCTTGGAGTATTGCATTTGACTTCCAAACCATGGTGACTTCCCTGTCACCCACTTCCAGGTGTCCCTAACATAGTGACCTTGCAACACAGTGGAAGACCTGGCCAGTGTGAGTGTAGCACAAGGGTGAAGAAGGCCTGAAACATTTGTGCAGGGAAGCAGGTCAGCTTACTCTCTCCAGATAATCTCATCCTTTCCCTGCCTCCAATTACTCTATGCCAACAACTACACACCTTTTTTTCTAGGCCAGATTACTCTGGTGAGCTCTAGACTCCTGTGACCTCTATTTGATATCAGCCAGTCCCCAAACCTGCTCCTCTCCTCCTGTTTCTGGTCTCACCTAATTTTCCAAGCCAGAAGCCAGGGTGTTGAGCCTGACTCCTCCTTCTCTCTCACCTGCCATCCTTAAGCAGGCACCAAACTCTGTTGTCTCCACCTGGTCAGTAGCATTTCAGTCCATCCACTTCTGTCCATTCCTGTTGTTGTACTTATTTTTGGCCATCACCATCTCAATACTGCATTAACTAGATAGACTATTCACTGGTTTCTCCACTAAAAGGCAGCGTTCAAAACATTCCCCACCCTGAAGCTAGAGTGACGCACAAATATGATGTGACCTCTTATGTTTAGCATCCATTATCTTCAGAATAAAATCCAAACTGGTTAGTATGGCATACCAGTACCTTCAGAATTTGAACCTAGCCTTCAGGCTGACTTTTGTCACACATTACCCTCTACCCATCAGTTCCATGAATGTAAGATCTCTCTTGCTTCTGGGCTTTTGCCCCTGCTTTCTACTCTGCTAGGGTGGCCTTCCTGCCTGCCTGCACTTGGCTAACTTCTATTTATCCTTCTAGGTCTTTGCTCAGGCATTATGTCCTAAAGAAAGCCCCCCTCACCCCTTGCAAGATTGGGTGTGACATGCCTCTTCTGTGTTTACACAGTACCTAACCTTAACCCTACTAGCACTTAACATCCTGTTCTGTGTCTGCAGAGCAGGGCTTTGAGTCCTGTGGCATTTCCAGTCATAAGTGCAGTAACTGGCATAGAGTGGACACTATGTGTGTGTGTTTTTTTTAAAAATTTTTTATTGATTTTTTACAGAGAGGAAGGGAGAGGGATAGTTAGAAACATCAATGAGAGAGAAACACCGATCAGCTGCCTGCTGCACACCCCTTACTGGGGATATGCCCACAACCAAGATACATGCCCTTGACTGGAATCGAACCTGGGGCCCTTTAGTCCGCAGGCCGGCGCTCTATCCACTGAGCCAAACCAGTCAGGGCGGACACTCTGTGTTTGATGAAAGAAGGAAAGAATAAAGGAAGGGGTTTCTAAGAGTAAGAATGAAAGGTTTTCAAATCATACTTAGTTTATTTACTCATTTTTCTAAATGCTAACCTCTTCCTACCCCCACCCTACTGCACTTGTTAAGACCAAAATATGTAGTTTAAAAATATTAATTAATAATCTGTAGCTAGAGTGACTTCCTCCTGATTAAACCAGACTGATTATGCAGGTGACAATTGACTAGTTAACCTCAGAGTCACTCCTTTGAGGAAAAAACAAAACCTCAAATAGTGATTAAGAGATTAGCTTTGGTCTCTGAGAGATCTGAGTTCAAGTCTTGGTTCTGCTATTTGTTATGAACTTGGGTAAATTATTTAACCTCTCTAAGCCCCAGTTCCCTATCTTTAAAGTGGTAATCATAATAGTATGTACCTCATAGATTTTGAAGATTAACTAAGTGTACAAAGAATTTAGTACATTGCCATTTAGTGCATAGTGTCAAAAATGTTGATTATTATAATAATCAGTGTCAATAGGACTCCAGACAACTCTTAGGTTTTAGCAAGCATCTTTCTTCTTTTCCTCTCACAATTTTGCAATTTGTAGTTAGATTCTGGACTAATGGGCCCCAGCCACCTCTCTCTTTCCCCCTTCATTTCCTCCTCCCCAACTCCCATTCACCTGTATCCTCCATTGCCAACCTCTGCTATTTTCTGAGTCAGGAATTAGTCAACATAATCATAAAATCTTTGGAGCTCTCCTTATGAAAAACATCATTTCAAATCCTGTTCCAACTTGAGAAAAGGTGTACAAACTATACAGGAAAAGAAGCTGTTATCAAAGTCACTCATGGGTGATTTATCTCAGTCCTAAACTATCAGGTTTAGGTTATTATTAGGAACTCTCATCATAATCTGTATCTGACTAGTCACATCTTTGGCTATAGCACGTTGTTCTATGTTTAAGCCACTATTATTTTGCATTTTCATATTTCATAGTCATATATTGAAACATCCTTATCAATATGAAATTTGACACCTGGGAGTTAGGCAACATAAGTAATAAAATCCAATAGTGTCATTGGCTTAGTGGAAAAGGTCAGGTATTGAACAGATATTATTGGTTGGAAAGTTAGTGATCCTTGTTATGCTGTAGCAAAATACTTAATCCAACTGTTACTTGCTGAATCATGCAAACTGAAGGTATAGCTAGGGGGGAAAGGTAGGAAATGTAACCATTTAGTATATATTGGTTGTTTCTTGTGGCTTTTAGCCAAGTACTAGTCTAAAGATATGAACTACAAAGGTATGAACTTGAGCTGGAGCTATCCAGCCTGCCAGCAGAGATGGTAAGGAACACAACTTTACTAAAGGATTGTTTCTGCTCGTAATCTAAATTAACTATGAGTCCTATAATTGGGAATCTTGTAGGGATGAAAAATGCAACATTTTTTTTACCCAGATTGAAGCGGTAATAAAAAGTGCCTGCAAGCCCATCAGTCTTGACCGGAGACAAGAATGTGGTATCCATTGTTGGTCAATGGAAACAAGCCCAGCCAGAAAGATCAGATGGTGAGTGTTGCCATCCACCCAACTTTTTTTCTTTGTTTCAAATGGTCTCAAGGATCACCAACATCAATTTGAGAAGGAAAAGGTGGGCAAAGCATTAAGAGTTATAAATAGACCCTAGGCGGTCTGGCTCAATGGATAGAGTGCCAGCCTGCGGACTGAAGGGCCCCAGGTTCGATTCCAGTTGCAGGCTTGATCCCCAGTAGAGGGTGTGCAGGAGGCACCTGGTCAATGATTCTCTCTTATCATCACTGATGTTTCTATCTCCCTCCCCATCTTCCTTGCTCTCTGAAATCAATTATATATATGTAAAAGAGTTATAAATAAAAGGTGAGACTCTTCAGGCTTAAAGAGTGTTCGTGGACACAGTTTTAGGGTGTGATAACTCATACTTGGAACTCACTGGAAATAAATAGCTTGGAAGCAGAAGTCTCCAAAAACTTCTGTGTATTTGACCCGCAAGAGAACCAGCGGCTCTCTGCACCTGCACAAGCAAGAAGGTGGCTGTGGGAACGATGCAGCTCCCAGGAAGAGCCTGTCTTCCACTGCCCAGGGCTCAGATACAGCCATGGGAGAAATGCACAAGGACTACCCTCCTGGAGGGCAAAGCCAGTGCTCATGGGGGACAATGGACAAAGGCATTCCTCCCAGGAGGCAGCTGCCTGCAATTTCTGAGGGGCCAATCAAGGACTGTACTCCACTGCCAGAAAAGGGGGTCTTTGCATTCCTAACCAGCTGGATTTGATAATTGCTATACACCTCTACCTACAGAATTTCCTTTCCCTCCCTTTTCCAAAGGGAGATATGGTTATTTTGTTCCTACTCCAGCAATTACATGGCATGTAAATCATTTTGTTTTGGCTTATAAGTGACCAGACCTTGAGGAGCTGCATCTGAATGTGATGGAAACAGGTGCACATCACCTGGAGATGTTGGACTTTAAGCGAGATGCAATAAGTGGGTGAGACTTGGGGTCATCTCCTTTGCAGAGTGAAATGCATGGGTCTATGTAGGGGATAAAAGAGTAGGCCTAGAACTTTGGGAAGCTAAAGGGTCAGACTAGCACAGAAACTGCTAGGTGCCCTCCAAGATCCACTCTTCTCTTCTTTAATAAAAGAATAATAGTGTTTAAGCAGGCACATTGTTACCCAGCTAGAAGTCTGTATTTCCTTGACCCCCTTACTGTGCCATGCCAGCTCAGCCAAGGGTTTGGTGAGCCTGGGGGGGCGGGGGGTGGCAAAGAATTGAGGAAAAGACAGGCAAAGAGCATAAGCTGGGTCTAGGTGTATCTCCTGTGTCTGGCTAAGGCCACAGAGAAAGATCCAGACGGCAAGCTGAGCCTTTATTTTATAGCCAGAGCTGAACAAGGTAGTGGTCACCATAGTTACAATGTTCTTGTGAGTTTCACTTGTTTTGTCAGCACTTGCTGCATCTCCCACAGCCCATTAGCTACCCAGATAAGATCTAGGGAGCATCATAAGGTCAAGCTTAATTATGCTAAGAGGGCTGTGCCCTCTAAGCTGGGACTTGTTTGTGGTTTTGCCAACAGGTCAGTCCCAGGCTTAACCCTTTAGCTGCTCCCTACACCTTACCATTTAGATATGGGCAGGCAATTAAGTTGTGTTGCAAGAAACTTCTTGGAAGTTTCCTTAAAAGGAAAAAAAACCTATGCCCTTTCCCCTCCTCCTTCATCCTGCTGATTTGAACATGGATGTTCTGTTTGGAGCTTCAGCTACTATCTTGGACTATGAGAATGAGGAACACTGGGAGCTCAAAGAAGCATGATGATGTCATGGAGCTACTAAACCAGCCCTGGATTGCTTACCTCTAGATTACCGAGAAAGAAATAAAGTTCTAGCTTACTTAAACCACTGCATTTGGGGGTTTTGTGATATGAAACTGAATCTAATCATGATTGATACACTCTCTGTGTGTGATTTACCCAATTGAACTTTAAGAATATGGAGCAGTTGACTTAGTGGTGTGGATTTGAGATCTGGTCCACTGATCACTGAACTATCTTCTGGGAGGTTGAAAAAACAAACAAACCTACGTTGCCTCCTTTAGCTTTGAAAACAGCTAATGTTGGACTGAATTAGAATGCAGGCCTGATATATTTTCAGGATTGGAAAAAATTCCATAATGTTTTGCCCAGTTAAAATAATGATAGAGTGTGCACTTTCTCTGGGAAGATGGCATCCTGCCAGCTATGAAAAAGAATAGGGGTTATGCTTTGGTCGGGGCCACTCTGTCACCCATACTCTCTGATCTAACCCCAGTGTTCAGAGTTAGAAAGAAGGGGTGGTTTTGTGTGTCTGATAATTTAGAAAAAGGACTCAACAGAAAAGTAGTCAAATTTAGTATACTAAATCCAGTTCCATGGATATCTATTTACTTTCTGGGGGTTTACATAGGGTTTCTCATCCTCAGCATTACTGACATTATGTACCAGATAATTCTTTTCTGGGGGCTGTCCTGTGCATTTTAGGATATTCAGTAGCATCCCTGGCCTCAATCAACCATCTATATTCTAGTAGCTCTGCCCCCTCCCCAGTTATGACAACCAAAATGTCTATAGACAACTAGATGTCCCCTAGGGGTCAAAATTGGCTACAGTTGAGGAACAGTGGCTTAACTTTTATCTGTTTTCTAATTTAATGTTTTCTTTTATCATTTGTCCTTTTGGGCCTTATTTAAGAAATCCTTTCCTATTCCAAGGTCATAAAGATATTATCTTATGTGTCTTATATTTTTAATATTTTATTTAAACATTCATTTCTTTGAACCTTCTGGAGTATTTTTGTGGTATGGTGTGAGGTAAGGATCTCACATATTATCTCTCTACCTCACAAGAATCCCATGAGGTAGGCATTAGTCCCATTTCACAGATGGGAAAACCAAGATTTAGATAAGTTACTTGCCCAAGTTTTATAGATAATAAAAGGCAGCAGAGCCAGGACTTGAGTCCTGGTTTGTTTGATCTTCAAAGCCCATGCATTTCCCTATGTGTCACAATGCTGCCCTAGAGAGCCAGATGCCAATTTATTTCTTAAGAAACTTTCTTGCAACCTATTGTGAGTGTATCACTTATCATTGGGTATGTCCTAGAATGGGATTCCAGTGTAGAAGTTCAAGACCAGGATCCAGGTCTTTTCTGGCTCAAAGCACCAGTGGTCAGTAACCAGACCTTGCACTGAATTGGGAGTAAAAGAGCAGTGGAAGTGGCCTCAGCCATCATTGATTCCTGGAATGTAATCTACATATTTATAGTTCTCTTTCTTTTGCTGCTTGATTGTTCTCTGGAGGTGAATATGGTGGAATCAGGGTAGAAAGAAGCGTACTGAAGAATCCAAAATAACTATTTATAGCAGTTACTGTTTTTCTCATTGATTTATAAGATTGCTCCATAATAGAGGAATACTGGTTCCTTTTCTATAATTTTTGTTGCAAATATTTTCAAGTTTTTTATTTTTCTCTTTTAGTTATTTCTGTGATATCATTTTTTAATATTTTTTAAATTGTTTGAAGTATTACATATAGTAGTACATATATCTCCTTTCCCCCCCCTCCATTGACCTTCCCCCAGCCTCCCCTATCTCCTCTCGCATGCCCTCATCCCACCCCCCAGTGTTTTGTGTCCATTGGTTATGCTTATATGCATGCATACAAGTCCTTTGGTTAATCTCTTCCCCCCTCCCCAACACTCCCCAGCCTTCCCGCTATAATTTGACAGTCTGTTTGATGCTTTACTGCCTCTGTATCTATCTTTTTGTTCATCAGGTTGTAATGTTCTTTATTTTCCATAAATGAGTGAGGTCATGTGGTATTTTTCTTTCATTGCCTGGCTTATTTCACTTAACATACTGCTCTCCAGGTCCATCCATGCTGCTGCAAATGGTAAGAATTCCTTCTTTTTTATAGCAGCGTAGTATTCCATTGTGTGGATGTACCATGGTTTTCTAATCCACTCATTTACTGATGGGCATTTAGGCTGTTTCCAAATCTTAGCTATGGTGAATTGTGCTGTTATGAACATAGGGGTGCATATATCCTTTCTGATTGGTGTTTCTAGTTTCTTGGGATATATTATGTGATATCATTATTTTTGACATATCTTTTTGTGTATCAAATCTATCAAGTTTCCTCATCATTTCTTCTATTACTTTTATGCTTAGAAGGCCCTTACCAGCCTTAGATCAGTTAAAGTTATGTATAGTTTCCTTTAGAAAAACTTTAAAAGTGTTTTTTAAAACTAATTTTTCATCATGTGAACAAAATACACTTTTTATTAATTTTTAAAAATATATGTTTTTATTGATTTCGGAGAGAGGATGGGAGAGGGAGAGAGAGATGAGAGAGAATCATTGATCCACTGCCTCCCACACAACCCCCACTGGGGATTGAGCCCGCAATCTGGGCACGTGTCCTTGATCAGAATTGAACCTGGAATTCTTCAGTCCACAGCCTGTGGCTCTATCCACTGAGCAAAACTGGCCAGGGCTCATTTTTTTCAGATAGTAGAAAAGAGTTTAGCATGAAAAGTAGTTCCCTTTCTTTAATCTTAACCACCATATCCCCAGAGGTAATCTGTTAACAGTTTCTTGGGTATCAATTCTGGAATATTTTCATGAATGTAGAGCATAAACTGAATTCACACCAACAGATCACTTAGTGGACTTTTTTTGTTGTCTCAGACTTGCGCGTCCCAAAGCTGAAGACTATTGACTTTAATTTCTTTCCAGTGTTAAGGGAGCTGCAAGCCTCACCAAGAGGCCACCAAACCGGCCCTGCAGCCACCTCCCTCTACCCTCACTGACCCAAATAAGCAGAGGCAGGAAAGTTGTGGGAGGAGGGTTCCATGAGCTGGGTTCGTGACCCAGAGTCCTCAGGGATTTGTGGATAGAATTCAGGGAATCCATGAACATGCATGAGAAAAATAATCCATCCTTATTTTCACCATCTTCCAGCTGAAATTTAGCATTTCCTTCCATTATGAATGTAGGGAACACGGCACAGTGATATTAGAAGCTATACCTTTGTCACCAGTAGAAACCACAGGTGTAGCCTTAGCCTGTTTGGCTCAGTAGATAGAGCGTCGGCCTGTGGACTAAGGGGTCCCAGGTTCGATTCTGGTCAAAGGCACATGCCCAGGTTGTGGGCTCGATGCCCAGTGGGGAGCATGCAGGAGGCAGCCAATTAGTGGTTCTCTCTCATCACTGATGTTTCCAGCTCTATCTCCCTTCCTCTCTGAAATCAATAAAAATATTTAAAAAAAAAAAGAAACCACAGGTGTTTTTATATCACAAACAGTTGTTGCAAATATCTCACAATATCATTTACACTCATCACTACTTAGAAATTACTGCTAAAACTCGTTAAATAACCCTATATAATAAAAGTGTAGTGTTGGAAGCTGCCCATTGCCTTCACTAGCAGAAAGGGGTGGACAAGGAGTCCGGAAGGCTGGTCAACCTTGAGGCTCCGGCAAGGGTCAGAGCCATACACACACTGTCTGGTTGAGACAAAGGTAGCTGAAGCAACTTCCACCTTTTAGTCTCATGTAAATCCTTGCTGATGGGCTATCACCGAGCTATTACTGGAATTGCCTGCCTAAGGGCTAAGGGTGTACCCCAGACCTGAATAAAAGGGATGGCAAGGCCAGAGCAAGGCAGAGTCCTTCCTTGGGCTTCCGCCTGGCCCCCAATTTCCAAATTATTATCTTGTCTTATCTCTTTCATTTGCACACGGCCTCCTTCAGAGCCTGAACTCGAACCCTAAACCTGAAACCGGAACCACTCGGGATGTGGGTCACCCGCAGTGTAGTATGCAAATTGTCCCCTCTACCAGAATTCTTCCAGGAGCTTGACCAGGGGGTGGGGGCAGGGTCAGCTGGGGGGAGGGAGGGAGGCCCTGGCTGGCAGCTAGCAGCCACTAGGGACCCTACCAGTGCACGAATTTCATGCACTGGGCCTCTAGTGTGTTAATAATGCAGCACACATATTACAGTACAAATTTAAAGAATGTTATTGATAGCTGCATTTTAATATCATTTCATTTGTAATACTGCATATTTTATTTTATAAATTTAAAATTATTATTCTGAGAAGGGGTTTTTTAAGTTTTGCCAGACTGCTGAAGAAGGCATCCATGCATAAGAAAGATCTAGAGAGAGAGCACAGTTTGGGGAGTTTCTCCTACTAACCCCTCACAGCCAAATGAGGGGCTCCAAGTTTGCCAAAGAGTCACCATCTTGTTGGTTCCCCACCCAGGGAGGCTGATTGTGAGGAGCTCACTTATCCCCCACCCTCAGGCTGTGATGGGCAGAGGTGGGCAGGGGCCTGGGGGTGGACCTGTGAGAAGAAATTAGCTCAGTGCATCTCCTGGATCAGACAACAGCACAACATTGAGACCTCTGTAGTGTCCTGAAGAACCTACACATGTGAACCCTCTAGGCTCAACTGCCAAGATAGGACTAGACTGCAGGGCTTATGCAAAAGTGTGTTGCCCTATTCTTTTTGCCCTCATTCCCACCCCTCTCCCCCCACTGGCCCCAGAAGGGTTAGAAGCATAGAAAGAGGGGGAGAAGAGGACCATTTTAAAGGAGCACTTTACTCTCCTGCCCAGTTGGATCCAGACTGAGATGGAGGGAAGGGAAAAGTCTTTGAATGGATGTAAAATTAATCTTTGACTTAGCCTGGCCTGACTTCTTAATACCTCAAATATAATCTCTTAAAAAAATCCTCACCTGAGGATATGTTTATTGATTTTTTAAAATATATATATTTTTATTGATTTTAGAGAGAGAGAGAGAGAGAGGAAGAGAGAGAGAGGAAGGGAGCAGGAGGGAGAGAGAGAAACATTGATGAGAGAGAAACATCAATTGGCTGTTTCCTGCATGCCCCCTAAGGGATAGAGCCTGAAATTCGGGCATGTGCTCTGACCAGAAATCCAACCATTGACCTCTCAGTGCCCGGGACAATGCCTAACCAACTGAATCACACCAGTCAGGGCCTGTTTATTGATTTTTAGAGATAGAAGGAGGAAAAGAGAGAGAGAAAGAGAGAGAGAGAGAGAGAGAGAGAGAGAGAGAGAGAGACATCAATTTGTTGCCTTCCATACATGCTTGACCTGGGGTTGAACCTGAAACCTTTTTAAAAAAATATATATTTTATTGATTTTTTTACAGAGAGGAAGGGAGAGGGATAGAAAGCTAGAAACATTGATGAGAGAGAAACATTGATCAGCTGCCTCCTGCACACCCCCCACTGGTGATGTGCCCACAACCAAGGTACATGCTCTTAACTGGAATTGAACCTGGGACCCTTCAGTCCGTAGGCCAAGGCTCTATCCAATGAGCCAAACCAGTTAGGGCAAACCTGAAACCTTTTTGGTGTATGAGGCCTTGCTCCAACCAACTGAGCCACCCAGCCAAGGCCTCAAATATAACCTTAATGAGGTTGCTCTTAAAGCTGAGTGACTAAAGATCTCAGTGTGTTCAGCTCAAGGAGTCAAGAAAAGGCTAGAAAGGAACATTTGAAGGCAGAGGTTAAAGAAAAATAAATCAATTTTATGGTGTGTGCCATGCAGTTTTGACTGTCTGTTGTACTGGCTTTGTTTATCCTTTTGCTCTCTCTTTTTTTTAAATCCTATCTAATAAAAGAGTAATATGCAAATTGACTGTCACTCCAACACACAAGATGGCTGCCCCATGTGGTCAAAGATGGCCACCCCCATGTGGACACAAGATGGCTGCCACAAGATGGCTGGCAGGAGAGGGCAGTTGTGGGCAATCAGGCCAGCAGGGGAGGGCAGTTGTTGGTGACCAGGCCTGCAGGGGAGGGTAGTTGGGGGGCCCAGGCCTGCAGGGGAGGGAAGTTGGGGGGGACCAGGCCTGCAGGGGAGGGCAGTTAGGGGTTACCGGGCCAGCAGGAGAGGGCAGTTAGGGGCAATCAGGCTGGCAAGGGAGTTGTTAGGGGGTGATCAGGCTAGCAGGCAGAAGGGGTTAGGGGCAATCAGCCAGGCAGGCAGGCAAGGGGTTGGGAGCCAGCAGTCCTGGATTGTGAGAGGGATGTTTGACTGCCCGTTTAGGCCCAATCCTGGGCCTAAACGGGCAGTCAGACATCCCTTGAGGGGTCCCAGATTGGAGAGGGTGCAGGCTGGGTTGAGGGACACCCCCCTCCCCATGCACGAATTTTGTGCACTGGGCCTCTAATATATATATATTCAGAGAGGAAGGGAGAGGAAGAGATAGAAACATCAATGATGACAGAGAATCATTGATTGGTTGCCTCCTGCACGCCCCCTACTGGGGATCGAGCCAGAAACCCAAGCATGTGCCCTTGACCAGAATCGAACCTGGTACCTTTCAGTCTGCAGGCTGACACTGTATCCACTGAGCCAAACCGGCTAGGGCTCTCTCTCTCTCTCTCTCTCTCTCTCTCTCTCTCTCTCTCTCTCTTTTTCTTCTCAAACACAACTTACTTTTTTTACTTTACTTATCTGAGTCACATATATTTTAAAAATTATATATTTTAAAAACATGTAACTCTTTAACCGAAGTGGAATCTTGCCAGGCTGTGTGGTGGGGAGGGTTGGGGGTTGATTTTTGCCTTGAAGGACTCAATGTGACCAAGAAGGTCCTGGATAGTGACCGCACCCCTACCTGGCAGGTTTGCCTGGGAAACTGTCACCATGCCACCTGAAGATTGTAGGGCTCTTGTTGACCAGAGTTAGGCAGACTGCTGCTCAGGCCCTTGGGGAAGGATAGAAGGTCAGCTAGCTGTCACAGGGGAGACACTTAATGTTTATGGAAAATCTGGAGACACTTAATGTTCATGGAAAATTAAGGGGAGACACTTAATGTTCATGGAAAATCTGGACCAAAGTTGTGAGAGAATGCCTGCCGGAACACAGTCAAGGGAACTTGGTGTCACTGCCTTCTCCCTGTGGGCCACAGTCCGAGGCTGAGACAGGTGACCAAGGAATAGGATGAATCTGCGGAGAGCTTTTGGAGGGTCTGAGGTAGCTTTCCAGGATCCCCTGCCCACCACAGTGCTGTGGGTACTCATCACCTTCATTCCAGTCTCCTGCCCCACTCATGCCCCAGCCACTTAAATCCTCCTTCCAATCCTACTATTTCTGCCGTTTTTCCTGGCCTATATCTTTTCTTCTTACTTTCATTTTCCTTCTTCATCTTAAATCTTTTCTCATTCCTTTTATTTTGCTTATTTAATGCTTACTCTCTCCTCATTTTTCTCCATTACCTCTTTTTTTTTTTCTTTTTAGTAAAAACTCAAGGGACACTGAGAGTTTTCTTCCCATTTTAAGCCAACCCTACATATTAGTTTTAAAATTATATATTTTCAATTTTTATCGTGTGTGTGTGTGTGTGT
Organism: Eptesicus fuscus; assembly: GCF_027574615.1. Taxonomy (NCBI): domain Eukaryota; kingdom Metazoa; phylum Chordata; class Mammalia; order Chiroptera; family Vespertilionidae; genus Eptesicus; species Eptesicus fuscus. The sequence continues at coordinate 91,185,953 of NC_072481.1, forward strand.
GTGTGTGTGTGTGATCATGCACATGTGTGCAAAGTCAGGTTTCAGAGAAAGTAGATTCAAACAACATGAAGTGTTGCAGGTGGCGGGAATGGCACAGGTGTCTGACTGGTGGGATCAGACCAAACCTGGGTTCAGCAACCTCGGTGCTTGAGTTCTGGCTAGGAAAGAATTCAGAGCCAAGACCGAAACTGTAAGAGAACATTTATTTGGTAGATTACAGAGGTAGAAGAAGTAATTCCTAGAAGAAATGGGCCTAGGAAACAAGTTACAGAGGTAAATAGGAGGGCCCTTAGGGCTTGGAAGTGAGAAAGATAAAGGTAATGTGCCTGGGGCCGGGAGGGGGAAAGGGAGGGGGGAAGGAGAGGGAAAGATATGGGTGTGCCCGGGAGAGAGAGCGCACTGTATCTTCAGGGCGGAGATTTTGGGGGAGGTCCCAAGGGAAGATCTCAATAGAATATTCAGCAGCATTCCAAGTGTGTCTTTTCAAGGGTCATTATTCAGTGCAACTGGTCCTGACATCAGCTGTGGCTGGTTTTGTTGCTTATCTGGACCTGGAGCTGGAATATAACTTGAGGCCTAGATGTTATCTCTAGGGAGGAAATGGCAGGAGGTCCAAACCACTTGACCAGAGATGTGCTAAGGGAGGAAAAGTCACCCTGGGGGCCAGGTCCCACCCTATAATTGATTGTTGCTAGGCTCCTGTGGCTTTCCACCCTGGTGACCTCTGTACCTGGCCCATCGTCCTCACTCAGTTTGTCTAACTGCCTACAACAGAAGGACGGCTGAGCAAAAAGGGGCTACGTGGGAAATTCCAGGAGCAGAATCAAGAATGCCACAGAGGTGGGGTTCATGTGTGGAGAAGAGGGGATTTTTTTCCACTTCCATTATTGTCCGGATCACTGTGTTGTAATTTATGCGTTTATGTGCTGAGTACCATGCTGGACGGAGTAGGCACACAAAAGACATCAAATAAAGGTGATTTGATACTAAGATGGACATTGGGACTTAGGAGGAAGAAGAACTCTGGGAAGGTGCACTGCTGAAACTGGGCTTGGAAAATAGAACTGACACCACACCAAAGCCTGGGTACATGCAGGTTCGTATTGTATTAAATTAATGGAATAGCCTGGAACTGTGAAATAGTTAAACGCACCTTTAGAAGGTACCCCAAGCTTGCTTTGGATTGTAGAAAAACTGTTTTCACTTCAAACGGCCACCTGACTTTGTTGTATTGGAGTGGGCAGACTATGAAGTGCATGGAAAGGGTCCTCAGCTCCTGGCATCTCTTTGAAGGAGAAATGCTCTCAGATTTCGTTACAATTGGAAGCAGAAAGCTACCCCAGCACCTGAAGCCTTCTGTCCAAGGGCTGGCTAGAATTCCTTGAAAAGTCCTTGGGGAAATTTACTTCCCTTCAATAAGCAAAGTCCAAGTGGAGTCAAAGCTGTCCTGTTTTAGGACCTTGGGCAATATAATTAACTGGCCTTTCTGCCCAGTTTCTTCATCTTTTCCTTTATTTTTTTACTTCAGCCAATAGTCAGCTCAGGACCTTGAAGCAGAAATAATTGGAAGTGTTCTAGAACCAAGAAGGAAGAAGGAGGAAGGTTGTGCAAGGAAAGGAACGCTGAGACTAATGAGACTTGTGCAAAGACCAGGGCCTCTGAGAGCCACAGCCAAGGCCAGGGAAAGGACCCCAGGAGTGAGAAAGGTGACAATTCAGAGCTGAGCCCCAGGCAAAGTCCGACTAACCAGTGAAACTACCAGGGATGTTTGAAGAACAAATGTGGCTCAGCTGTGGACCAGTCAATGTCTAATCATATGCAAACAAGCCTAATTTTACTGGGTGTGACTGGAGATAAAAGAAGTAACAGTCTAGGACTCTAGGCCATTTCATGTGAGTGGAGTGATAACAAAGAAAAATTATTCAGCTAGTTGAAAAAAATACTTTAAAAAATAAACAAATTCTGAAGCATGGACTAGCTAGAAAGTCAGTACTTGCCTGTAGTCTAAAATATGAACCTTCTAACCAACAAATGGCTTCTGTCAACAACGCAAAGCTTGCCACCCATAACCCTGGAGGAGAGGCAGTAGTAGATTTTAAATGTGGAAAAGGTTGGTAATGCAGAAGAAAGAGGCATCAAGACTGAAACCAACTAGTCCTAAACCACAAACACCAGAAAAAAGTTAACATATCATTTGTCACCATTTCACCACTAGTCTGCTAAATAGCGTACATTGACTACACTGAGCCCCCAGGTGGCTGCTGAAATCCTCAGCAAACATGCATTTTATTGTGGTGGTGGTGGTGGTGGTGGGGGGAGGGGGGGCGGTGTCCCACCCAAAGGGCAGCTGGAAGCAGTTAGTGAAAACCCAAGAAAGAGAAACCATGGCTACTCAAGTCTTATGTTAAACACAATATCAAATGGAGGTACTTGACATTTTTCATTTCTTTTGGTAGCTGTGGGAGGTAAGGATGGAATAAAGAGAGGGAAAGAGAAAAGAAGCACTAGGCTCTAAAAAAGCAAATAATATTTGGTTACAATCATGCAAAGAGGGATAACTTGGTCATTTTCCTTATTGTTCTGTACTAATTCATATTTCTCACGACAAGTGAACTGGAGCCTATAAAGAGGTATGTATTGCCAACCCACCCCACATCTGGACAAGAAGTTCTTTTTTATGTGTCTAAGAAAAACCCTTACGTTGACTCCCATATATATGTAAGATTTCTATCTTTTTCCCTCACTTGAATGTATGTCAGAGATAGAAGAAGTAATTCCTAGAAGAAACGGGCTTAGGAAACAAGTTATAGAGATAAAAGAAGGACACTTGGAGCTTGGGAGTGAGGAAGGTAAAGGAACCTGCCTGGGGCCAGGAGGGGGAAGGGGAAGGGGGATGGGAAAGGGAAAGATGTGGGCGTGCCCCGGAGAGGGAGAGCACACTGGGTCTTCAGGGTGGAGATTTTAGGGGAGGTCCCAGGGGAAGATCTTAATAGAATATTCAGCAGCTTTCCAGGTGTGTCTTTTCAGGGTTGTGGTCTCCATTGATTGATTGGCTGGCACCAGGGCAGGGGGTCATTATTAAATGGGATAAATTTCATTAATTATTGATTTGGATCATATCAAGTGGGTTGAAACAATATTCTGGAAACCCTTTGTTCAATAGAATGTTATACTTGTCTCACATCACCCACATACCTTCGAACTCAATGTCAAGGATCAAAGATGAACAGATACATTTGGAGATTCCATAACACACATTTCTTAAGTTACTAAAATTAGTATCTAAACATATACAGGCATACCTCGTTGGGTTTCCCTTTATTGTAAAAAGATTATGATTTGCTGAAGGCTCAGATAATGACTTAGCATTTCTTTAGCAATAAAATATTTTTAAGTTAAGGTATGTCATTTTTTTAGACATAATGTTGTTGCACACTGAATAGGCTAGAGTATAGTGTAAACATAACTTTTATTTGCTCTGGGAAACCAAGATTCACGTGACTCGCTTTATGGAGGTGGTTCAGCACTGAACCAGCAATATCTCCGAGGTCTGCATGCATAAATTAGGAATATAAGGTTGGGAAGTAGCATTAATTTAGGGCCTACTTAGTGTCAGGTATTGTTTGAAAACTATATTACTTAATCCTTATAAAGTAATCCTTGTTTGCATATGATTAGCCAATGAGTTATTTACCATTTCCCTCATTTTACAAAGGAAGGAATGGAGTCTCAGGGTAACACATTCAAAAATGACTCTAAAAAGGAGAAACCAAGATGGCAGCATAGGTAAACACCTAAACTGCTGCCTCACACAACAATATCAAAACTACAACTAAAAGACAAAATGGACACCATCGAGAACCACAGGAAAGCTGGCTGAGTGGAAATTCTACAACTAGAAGAGGAAAGCACATTGAGACTCAGAGGAGCTGCAAAAGGCTGAGGTATGGAGATGTGCACGCGCGTGCGTGCACACGCGGAAAGGATGGGTGGCTGTGTGCACGGGCGGCTGAGTGTGCGACTGGCATTCTAAAGCGGGAGGGAGAAGGAAGCTCCCGACCGCACTGAACTCCAGTCCTGGGTGAGATACAGGGAAACCAGACTCATTTGGGGGGAATCTGGACTGTCAGGGAAAGAGAAAGCACACTGAGACTCGGAAGCTGCAGAAGGCAGAGGTCCAGAGGCGTGCGTGTGCAGAGAGGACTGACTGCTGAATGCATGGGAGGCTGAGTGCGTGGCTGGCTTTCTAAAGCGGGAGGGAGACAGAAGGTCCCAACTGCGCTGAACTCCAGTTCCGGGCAAGTTTCTGGGAACCCCGACTCATTCGGGGAGAAACTGGACTGTCTGGCACCAGGCAAAACTCGAGGGCAGCTTTCTCTCAGAGGTGCTTGCAGCGATTACCGAGGGACACTAAGACTCAGGGGCCTCATAGGGCAGGGCTGACGGGAAACCAAGGCTGTCTGCTCTGCCCTGAAACTCTGCCCTATCCAAGCTGAGCACAGAGGCTTTTGCAATTTTGCAAGTCTTGTCTCATAAGAGTGTCTCCAGCACAGAAGTTCTCCCAGTGTAGACACAGCTGATCCTCACAGCCAATTGGCCTGAGGTCAATTCCTCCCAGTGATACCAACAACAATTAAGACTTAACTACAAGGATGAGCACAAATTCTATAAAGGAGTGCACCAAGAGTGTCCACCTCAGGTAACTGGGGAGGCTGAGCCACTGTGCCCTAGAGGACACCTACCACACAAAGCTACTCTACCAACTCAGGGAAGCAGCAAAAATGTGGAGACAAAGAAACAAATCACAAATTACAGAAATGGAGGAAAACAAACTACTGGATATAGAATTCAAAACCATGGTTATAAGGTTTTTCAAGAATTTCCTAGAAAAGGCCTATAAATTTAGTGAGACCCTCGAGGATATGAAAAAGGACCAACTAGAAATTAAACATACACTGACTGAAATAAAAAATATTATAAGGGGCCTAACAGCAGACTAGAGGACCGCAAGAATCAAGACAAAGATTTGAAATACAAAGAAGCAAAAACACTCAGCTGGAAAAGCAAAAAGAAAAAAGAATCCAAAAATTTGAAGATAGTGTAAGGAGCCTCTGGGACAACTTCAAGCGCACCAACATCTGAATTATGGGGGTGCCAGAAGAAGAGAGAGAGCAAGATACTGAAAACCTATTTGAAGAAATAATGACTGAAAACTTCCCCCACCTGGTGAAAGAAATAGACTTACAAGTCCAGGAAGCGCACAGAACCCCAAACAAAAGGAATCCAAAGAGGACCACACCAAGACACATCATAATTAAAATGCCAAGAGCAAAAGACAAAGAGAGAATATTAAAAGCAGCAAGAGAAAAACAGTTACCTACAAGGGAGTACCCATACGATTGTCAGCTGATTTCTCAACAGAAACTATGCAGGCCAGACGGGAATGGCAAGAAATATTCAAAGTGGTGAATAGCAAGAACCTACAACCAAGATTACTTTACCCAGCAAAGCTATCATTCAGAATTGAAGGTCAGATAAAGAGCTTCACAGATAAGAAAAAGCTAAAGGAGTTCATCACCGCCAAACCAGAATTATATGAAATACTGAAAGGTATTCTTTAAGAAGAGGAAGAAAAAGAAAAAGATAAAGATAAAAATATGAACAACAAAAACGTATCTATCAATAAGTGAATCTAAAAACCAAGGGAATAAAAAATCTGATGAACAGTATTAACTGGTGAATATAATAGAATCAGGGGCATAGAAAGGGAGTGGATGGATAATTCTCAGGGGAAAAGGGGAGTGGGGGTGCAGGAAGAGACTGAACAAAAAGCGTACACCTATGGATGAGGACTGTGGGGTGGGGGGGTAAGGGCAGAAGGTGGGGTAGGAACCTGGTGGAGGGGAGCTATGGGGAAAAAAGAGGAACAATTGTAATAATCTGAACAATAAAGATTTATTAAATTAAAAATAAAAGAAAAAAAAGAAGAAAAAAAAGAATAAAGAATCCAAAAATTTGGAGATAGTGTAAGGAGCCTCTGGGGCAACTTCAAGCGTACCAACATCCGAATTATGGGGGTGCCAGAAGAAGAGAGAGAGAGCAAGATACTGAAAACATATTTGAAGAAATAATGACTGAAAACTTCCCCCACCTGGTGAAAGAAATAGACTTACAAGTCCAGGAAGCGCACAGAACCCCAAACAAAAGGAATCCAAAGAGGACCACACCAAGACACATCATTATTAAAATACCAAGAGCAAAAGACAAAGAGAGAATATTAAAAGCAGCTAGAGAAAAACAGTTAGTTACCTACAAGGGAGCACCCATACGACTGTCAGCTGATTTCTCAACAGAAACTATGCAGGCCAGAAGGGAGTGGCAAGAAATATTCAAAGTGATGAATAGCAAGAACCTACAATCAAGATTACTCTACCCAGCAAAGCTATCATTCATAATTGAAGGTCAGATAAAGAGCTTCACAGATAAGAAAAAGCTAAAGGAGTTCATCACCGCCAAACCAGTATTATATGAAATGCTGAAAGGTATTCTTTAAGAAGAGGAAGAAGAAGAAAAAGGTAAAGATAAAAATTATGAACAACAAATACATGTCTATCAACAAGTGAATCTAAAAATCAAGTGAATAAAAAAACCTGATGAACAGAATAAACTGGTGAATATAATAGAATCAGGGGCATAGGAAGGGAGTGGACTGACAATTCTCTGGGGGGAGGGGTGTGGGAGGTGCAGGAAGAGACTGGACAAAAAGCGTACACCTATGGATGAGGACAGTGGGGGGAAGGTAAGGGCAGAGGATGGGGTCGGAACTGGGTTGAGCGGAGCTGTGGGGGGAAAAAAGAGGAACAATTGTAATAATATGAACAATAAAGATTTATTAAATTAAAAAAAAAGAAGCAACCAATGATTGCATAAATAAGTGGAACAAAAAAAAAATCACTCTAAAGATAGTAATGATCTTTCCCATGAAAACTCATGGTCCTTTCATGAGACATCAGCTACTGTGATACTGTGATTGTGAGGAATTTTAGCAGTTTGAATGCTATCAGGATGGAATCTAATCTTATGGTACATTTATTGGGATTTTAACCTCTAAAAATTTGACTAATAGTAGCGAGGGAATGATATTAGGAAACCATTCTGAGGATCACATCAATGATGAATTCCTATAATTTTTCTTCTGTAAACTAAGTTGCCACTCAGCAAATCAGAAGTTGTAGACAGTATATAAATACAGTCAGTTGCATTAGTTGGCAATTTGTGCATTTGTTTCTGGCTTTGACAAGAATGGACACACTTTGGAAAAGAGTGGAGATGCTTGCCTTCAATCAGAGCAGGGTGCTTCAGATTGAAAATGTTGGCAGGGTAAATCTCAAGATACTCTCATGTTATTTTGTTGGAATTATAAAGGGAGAGAATCAACGCAGTAAGGATTCAAAATAAGGCTCAATTATGAAACTAGTGTAGGTAAATAATTTCATATTTACACAAATATCTCTTTAACCCTCATGGCTTATTCCTTTTAAATTAACTAGGTGTAGACAAGGCCAGGAGTCATAAAGAACTTATAGTTATTTCTGCAAAAACTAGTTAGATTTCAACACTCACTGGTGCTAGCAAGTTGTCCCAGGTAAATGGTATGTACATGCTTAAAATAATGTTTTAAAATTTCTTTTGTATTTAAATTGCTAAGAGCAGAGACGAGGCTTGAGTCTCGTTGGGTCTCCCCAGACCTACTCTGCTCTGCTCTATGGCCCAGAATGCTGGCAGTGGAGGATTTCATCAACAGATTCCCTCCCTCTGCCTTCCAGTTGGATTCAACTAACGGTGGCACCTGGCACCGATATGAGTCTGGAGGGTGGCGGAGTGAGAATTCTGGGTTCCTTCCTTGCTGGGTTGTGGTGAATTCTAAGGGGGCCACCCTTACTGAAGAGTTGCCTTTCCAGGTTCTGATAATCTTTCCTTACCTTCCATATCCAAGTGCCAGTGTTTCCCCGCTGCTAGCCCAGGATACTCCATGGCATCTTGTTGATTTCCCTAGCTCTGCCCACACCTCTGTAAATAGGCTATGAAACTCTCCTCAAGTTACCCAGGGTGGCTGTGCCGTCTGTTTCCTGCTTGGACCCTGACCAGTTTCTGCTCAGCACAGTGCTTTATATACATAGCAGGGCATTCAATAAAGGCCTTTTAAATCAATTAACAGAGTAGGTGGAACATTCCAATATCTCCATTCAAAAATTGCATATACTAGGGTAACCAATATTTTTTAAAATTTAAAATATTTTTTACTGAAACAAGTTATAGAGGTAAAAGAAGGGCCCTTGGAGCTTGCTCCCGTTGGTTTGGGTCTGTGGGGAGTACTCAGGACTCAGGACTTTAGTTTAAAAATCAGGACAATTTTGGGGAAACCAGATGAGTTGGTCATTGTAGCATGCACTTTTAAAAAATTTTAAATTGGTTTCTAAAGAACATTATTTTACCTTTCAAAATATTTCTATGATTATATTGAAGCTAAAGTTGTTTTATTAAACAATGGAGTATTTCCCACATGAGAAAATCTTTCTGAAATGCTCTTCTTAAGGCAAATTGCTGTAATGTGAGCAGAGCGTGCTTTATTGTATTTTGGAACTAGGAAGACACTGGAAAGTGCTGTACGTGCTTATTAAGAAGTTTTGAATGAATAGAGTGGCAAAGTGCATTGCAGTGAAAAAATGGGGCTGCTTGAATATGATTAAAAAAGAAAACACTTCTAGGCATTTTCTTGTCCTTCCAGTGTGCTATTATCCTGAGAACATGGGAGGACGTTTACATATTATGAAGAGCATATTTTATTGTTTTGTGTTACTATTTCTACTTATTGGTATATTTTAATTCCCAAGAGATAGATCAGTTGGAAAAGAAAAGCAGTAACCTCAAATAAAGCTAATATTTTGAGAAGAATTCTTCATTTACATGTTGGAATATAGTTTATTTTTTTCCATTAGAGATATGTTTATTAAATGACAATATTAACACCTATCATACAGCTTTAGTAAATAGGCTACTTGGGAGGAGAAAATTTAATTGGGCTAAAAATATACCATGGTCTGAATGTTTTTCAATTCAAGATAATATTTTCTGGTAAGAGAGTTTTTGACTATTTACTGAAGGAAGCCAGAATTTAAAATATGCATCCCTTTACCCCTGCCATTTAATATCAATTTTCTTGATCTACTTCTGCTCCCGAAATCATTATTCCCTTCTAAGAGTCAGGCAAATTATTTAAAATAAATTGGTACTATTGGCTGTGGTTAAATTAGAATTTAACAACTCACCTCAGGTAGCTCAGAAAAGCTCTCTTTGGTATTATCTCCACACTGAAGTGGCTGTTGTTAATACATTTTCCAACTATAAACTACTATAATGAATGTATGAAAGATATTGACTTAAGTGTGTTAAATTTAGTTCATTATAACAAACATTTATTGTATGCCTAATATGTGTAAGAGAATAATAGAAAATCAGGTTTCACAGTGGAAAGGTACTCATTCAAACATCAAACCACTGAAAAGAAAAAGTCAGTAATTACTCATTTTGATTAGGTTTTATGAAATTACATTACATATGTATTTTTTTACAATTACAAATTGTAATTACATTACATATAATGGTATTTTTAGGTTAAAATTTCAAGACTAGATTCTTCTTATTTTTTAAAATATATTTTTATTTATTTCAGAGAGAAAGAAAGAGGGAGAAAGAGATAGAAACATCAATGATGAGAGAGAATCATTGATCAGCTGCCTCTTGCTCTCCCCTACTGGGTACTGAACACTCAACCCAGCATGTGCCATTACCCGGAATTGAATCTGGCACCCTTTAGTCTGCAGGTGACGCTCTATCCACTGAGCCAAACCAGCTAGGGCCTAGATTTTTCTTTTGTTTTCTATCTTTGAGAAATTTGTTAGAATTTGACTCAATGTTTATAAGCAACAATTTTTTTTTTCTTCAGAGAAATGTGAGGACATAAAGTAAGATCTGAGTCCTGAAGTAAAACTCCCCCTGACTGTGTAGCTTGCCCACAGATATATTTTGCAAGGTTAGGATGTGATGGTTGTGATTGAAAATGCCGTAGAATTTAATTTTACTGGACATAGTAATTATTGAGTCATAATCCTGACTTACAGTCATAATCATTGAACTGCAGAAAGGAATATGGAAGCCAAAGGACCTGTAACTCCATCAACAGAAAGGAGAGGATTTGGTCCAAATCTAAGTTTTCTTTGGTGTGGGAAATTTTTTTCTTTCTCTGTAATGGCAATAGGAGATATGTTGGGGAAAGTGGCAAGAGATCTTCAAAATAAAGATTCTGGAGCCCATTTCAATGAACAGAAAATGCTGATAAAAAGATCAAGGAAATTTCATATTGCAGATGGACAGATTATCTGATTTTAATTCAAAATGCCTCAACATCAGTAGCAATGGTCTGCTTTGAGGTATGTCATTCAAGGGTCACTCCATAACAGTTCTCCTGTCTTTGCTGTCTTCATTATAGCTTCATTCATTTGGTTCTAGAAGTCATTTTAATGTTCATGAAAATGGGTCATTAAGAGCCATGAAAATGAGTATCTTATTAATTAAAGTCAGTTCAGGCCTTGCAAGAATGAATGTCAAGACAGGTGTATAGATGGGAAGGAAGTATCATGACAAGTGAGAAGTACTTTAAAGGCAGGCAAAATGAGGCCAAAGTTTAAACCACTTGATGTTAAATTTTGTCTAAAGACAATTTTGTTTAATGTACTAACACAATTAAATATGTCTTTTGACTCTGTAATTCCACTTCTAAAAATTTATATTAAGGAAAAAAACCCTCAAATGCATAAACAGGATGAACATGCAAGAACTTTGATCACAGTATTCTCTAAAAGCAGTATAAAAGTGGAAATAACCTCTTATCTATCAGTAAGGGGTTGGAATATTTCTGCAGGAATTCAAAATGATGATGTAGATGTGTACTAGTATGTCAAAGAGGCTATGATATATTATTTTTAGTTAAATAGAAAATAATACAAAAAGTTGTGTCTAAGAGAGACACATTGATTAGTTGCTTCATGTAAGCAGCCTGACCATGGCCGGGGATCGAACCTGCAACTAAGTACATGCCCTTGACCGGGAATTGAAACCCCAATCCTGGCTGACATTCTTTTTTTTAAATATACTTTTATTGATTTCAAAGAGGAAGGGAGAGGGAGAGAGAGAGAGAAACATCAATGATGAGACAGAATCATTGATTGGCTGCCTCCTGCACGCCCCACACTGGGGATCAAGCCTGGAACTCGGGCATGTGCCCTGACCCTGGAATTGAACTGTGACCTCCTGGTTCACACACAGGTCAATGCTCAACCATTGAACCATGCTGGCCAGGCTGGATGACTTTTAAAAAACATTTTTTATACTTTTAGATAAAAAACTGTATGCACATGAATTACCTTGAAAATCAGAAAAACAACTAAAACAAATCTTTCATTTTAAAAACTAAAATGCACTTCACCTAAACAGCAATCCTTGACCATTGATCCTGGATGTCTCAGCTGCATCAGGAAGTGTCTTTGCTGGGAAATGAAGAGCCCTGTCTGCACGTGGGCTCTGGAGCTGCAGCAATGAAAGCATCTCAGTAGTCAAAACAGGAATCGGGGACCAGAGAACAAGCTCTTTGAAACATGACTTTGGACTCTGTATTTTCCTCCCACCCTTCTCTTCCCAATTTCTCACTGCCTGAAGTGCTTGCACTTGAATGCCTCACTGATTTCAAACCCATCATTCCCAAAACTGACTCAGACTTCCACGAATCTTTCTTGATGGGATGTAATCTCTCCTTCAATTGATCTTCTGTAGCAATTTGTGCTTCCCTTGGGGCACCTTCCTCCTGCTACCTGTGTCTCTGTATTATATCGATTTGAGCATCTGTCTTATTTCCCTTTCTGGATAAAAGGTCCCTGAGGCAGTGTCTTTGTCTTAGTCAAGGCTATCCACCCGAAGCACCTAGCTTTGCATTTTTCTGATAGGAGGCATTAAAAAACATATACAGCAAATAAATGAAAGAATGGACAAATGACTTCTGCAGGTACAGCTCTCATGACTTGCTTGTTTATCTTAGCAATGTAGAAAACCACTTTCCCATACTATATTGCTCTGGCAAGAACCCAGGAATGTCTTCGTGAGGATAAGGCAGAAAGAATTAGTTCTGCCTTCTCTGATATTTGTAAACATAGGGTGTAGGATGTGCTACCATTTGACTTGGAGGGAGTGGAAAATGGAACCAAGTCCACAATTTCTTAGGTCATTAAAAGTTATTAAAGAAAGCAGTAAAAGAATTAAAGTAATCATTGCAATAGGACGAAAGCTACAAAAATATTAATTTAGAGAAGCCAGATGGGTGAAGACGTAAAGGGAATGACAGGAGAGGAGAGCTTGCAAGACAAGGTGCCAGAACAGCTATAGTCTGACAACTGGAATACCAGAATGCTTATGGTGAATAATTTCTAAATGCATACCAGTAAACTCATTATTTTTAAATAAAAGTCATCCTTCTAAGAATTCTACCCTACTGCATCAGAACCAATTCAGGTGTTGGAAGGTCTTACCACTGTTTTTCCTCAGATATAATTTCCAGGTAGTACTCCCTATATTGCCAGTTCTTATTCCTGCTTTCCCCCTGGAATGGCATAAAATTCTTCTGGGTCCCTGTGTTCTCTGATTACCACAGGCAATTACAATCCCAACAAGAGGGATTTAATAAAGTAAATGGAAAAATGAAGACCTGCAGCATTTAACTAATTGCAAGGTCCAGACTGAACCTGAGAGGGAGCCAGCAGTAAGTATTAAGCACTGCATCAAGAGCAGCAACACATTTATAATGAGAAAGACTAAAAAACAATTTTTAAAGTTGCCCAACCTGCTTTTTTCTTCACAAAAATAGATGCCAATGTCTCGCTTATCTGCAATGTATAATGAAATATCCTATCCTACCTTATAAAAGAGAAACATGCAAATTGACCATACCTTCGCTATGCCCACGGCCAATCAGAGCAAACAAGATGGCGGTTAATTTGCATATGTGGCGCTGAGCAGCCTGGGTCCCGGAAACATCCTCCCGACCCAGGCCTCTCCTAGCCTGTAGGCCCGTGCTTAGGTCCTGAGCGGCAGGGGTCCCAGAACGCCCCCTGGCCACTTGAAGCCTATGGGTGCAGGCCCCAAGCTGCCTGGCAGGCGGGAACATCCCCGCATCGCGTTCCCGCCCCGCCCCCAGCGGCTTGCAAAGGCTCGCGCACGAAGCAGCAGTTTGGGGCCACATCCCCAGCCAGGTGCCCACGACCGGGGGCTGGCTGCTGGCCTCTGGGGTGTGCCGAGACCCTGGTGGCCACTGCTGCGTGCTGCCCAGGGTCCCTGCATGCCCTGAGCCTGGGGCCCATGGTGGGGCTGGCTGCTGGCCTCCCCCAGCGGCTTGCAAAGGCTTGCGCACGATGCAGCGGTTTAGGTTGCCACCCCCAGCCAGGCGCCCAGGACCGGGGGTTGGCTGCTGGCCTCTGGGGTGTGCCAAGACTCTGGCGGCCACTGCTGCGTGCTGCCCAGGGTCCCTGCATGCCCCCAGCCTCGGGCCCATGGTGGGACTGGCTGCTGGCCTCAGGGCGTTTGGAGACGGGGATGTTCCCGCCCCTCCCCAGAGGCTTTCCAAGCTCCAGCACCAAGTGGCGGTTCGTTTCCATGCCCCCAGCCCAGCGCCCTCCACAGGGGGAGGGCTGCTGGCCTCTGGGGTGTGCGGAGACCCCAGCAGCCACCACTGGGTGGCAGGGACACACCCCTAGCCCAGTGGTCACAACCCAGGGGCTGCATGAGCTGCAGAGGATACACCTTTTTAAAAAATATATTTTATTGATTTTTTTTACAGAGAAGAGGGGAGAGAGATAGACAGTCGGAAATATCAATGAGAGAGAAACATTGATTAGCTGCCTCCTGCACACTCCCCACTGGAGATGTGCCTCCAACCAAGGTACATGCCCTTAACAGGAATCAAACCTGGGACCCTTCAGTCTGCAGGCCCACGGTCTATCCACTGAGCCAAACCAGTTTGAGAGTAAATTGGCTAAGCTCCCTGTAGGCCGCCACTTGCAGTGTTCTTGGTAATTTGGATTATAAGAATCTAAGAAGGTGATCTAGGGTTTTTCCACCACACTCCTGGAGAAAAAAATGAAGGTCCCTTGAGGGGTCCCAGATTGGAGAGACTGCAGGCTGGGCTAAGGGACAACACCCCCCCACCCCGCCTTCCTCCCCCCCCCCCGTGCACGAATTTCATGCACCGGGCCTCTAGTCCTATATAATAAAAAGCTAATATGCAAATCGACCGAACAGTGAAACGACCGGTTGCTATGATGTGCACTGACCACCAGGGGGCAGATGCTCAATATAGGAGCTGCCCGCTGGTGGTCAGTGCACTCCCACAGGGGTGTGCTGCTCAGCCAGAAGCCCTGAGCCAGGCTCACTGCTGGTGAGCACAGGGTGGGAGCGTCTCCCACCTCTGTGGCAGCACTAAGGATGTCCAACCCATGGGGAGCAGGCCTAAGCCTTCAGTTGGACATCCCCCGAGGGTTCCTGGACTGTGAGAGGGCACAGGCTGGGCTGAGGGCCCCCCACCCCCCTCCCGCTCAGTGCATCATGCACTGGGCCTCTAGTTACAATATATTAAAGAGTAAGTAAGCCACATGGCCCGGGATTTGTTGTGAGAGTTGGAAGGCTGCCATTTTTGGTTATGGAAATGTGTCTGCATCACATCTTAATGACCAATTCAGTTTCTCTCTTTGCCTTTTCTAATAGGCTGGAGGTGGTCCTTGTCCTCAAGATGGTGGTTCTTGACCAGCATCTTATAAAAAAGGTCTGAAAATGAGGAAAATGTAACAAGGTGTTCAAACGGAGACTAGGAAATGATTCATTCCGAGCTGAGGAGAGCAGGAGCAAAGACGCAGGGGCTGGAAAGGCTCGGCATGTTTTCAGAGCAGGGAGTGGACGGGCCTGCCTGTGGAGAGGGGTTATAGAACAGAGTCAGAGATGGTGCCGGAAAGTCTATACCTTTTAGAATTTGTTTTGAAAAAAAAAAAAAACAAACACCTTGAAAACTGAACTCATGTCATGTATAGCTGAGCAGGACCCTAATCAAGATCACTGCTGTCCATACAGGGGGCTGGGGAAACTGAGGTCTCTGAACCATCAGAACACTTAGGGATCCCATGGCAGTGAGCATGGCCTGGCACTCCAGATGGCCATGAACGTGTGATATGACCCTATAGGGCTGATGACACCCTTGTCATGTGTCCTCACTGGGCTCTCTAAGAATGGCAGCTGATCTTTTATGACATAGTTTTATTTGAGATCAAGTGTGCTTTTCCTGGAAGCTGCCTTTCTGTTTTAGGTGAGGGAATGTTTGGGGTTGCTGAAAGCTGAAGACACTGCTGGAGCATGGCCCCTCTGTTCAAGGCTGACCACCAGCAATGCTCTGAAGGGGTCTGGGCTGGCCTTTCTCCTTTGAACCATAATGACAATAACTTCTGTTTATTGAGAGCTTATTAATCACCAGCATTGCACTGAGCATTGGACAGGTATTCTCTAATTTAATCTTCATAGCAGTCCTGTGAGCAAGATTCTATAATTCTATTTGATAGATGAGGAATTGCAGTTCATAGAAGTTGATTTCCCTGAAGCAGTACAATCAGTGGTGAAGTTGGGACTTGAACCCAGGCAACTCTGATGTTCTTACTCTCTTATCTCCTTTCCTCTGGCAAAACCTGACTTCAGAAAAGGCATTAAGACATCCATATTATACCACCCGGTATAATATCCAGAGAGGCAGTATGGTGTAGGGGATGTGAACCACTGAGTAAATCTGACATGAGTTTGGGTACTGGCTTCATACCTTCCCTGTGTGACCAGACAAATGACCTAACTCTCTAACCTTCAGGGTCTGCATCTATCTGTAAGACACTGGTATCAGCCACACATATCTCATAGACTGTCCTAAGTGTGAAATGAAATGACAGATACAACACCCCTGGCACGTGGTGTGCTCTCAATAAATGTTAGCTCTTTTTATTATCCATAAGGAGTTTGGTGTGCACTCTCCACCACTGAGATATTTGCGTTTTACCAATCAAGTAGTTAAGTTAAAAAAAAAGAAGCATCTAATGGTAGAATTTTTAAGAATCTGTACTCAATTTTAATTAAGTAATACATGAATACCTACTTGATTGTAAGAATCTCGAATAGTACAGATAGTCAAGTTGCCTTTAATCATCTCCTTGGTAGAATTTGGCTCATTGTCAGTTCTGTGGGGGAGCCCGGTTAAAGGGGCAGAGAGGTCCTTTCTTGGCACTTGTGACACCATGCAGGCCACCATCTTGGGGTCAGCTTTCTTCTCACCTTATAGCTGAGAGATCCTCTTCTCACTGTTGCTATGAATAGCTGGGCTGTGAATCGTGAGTGAAAGGAATGGAGGTGCCCGGTGGGCAGAGAAGCACCAGATCTGGGGAGGTAGGTTCTAACCCTGCTCTGCTCCTAGCTGGCGGTGTGATCTTGGCCTTTACTCCCTGATTGTAGAATAAGGGTTTGAAACCAGAGGATAGTCAGACCCATCTTCAGGGGCATTTCACTTGGCCCTCTCACTTGATAGATGTGGAAATGATGAACCACGTCTGTGCTAAGTGAGTTGACCAGGTCACCTACCTTAGTAGAGCTTAAGACTCTGAGGAAGCCCTTCCTGTTAGTTCTCGTGTTTAGGTATCTGTAGCAAATGAGCTGTGAATGTTTTTCTTTGCTCTCACATCCAATTCCTCGTAAATGGGAGCCATTTTAAGCTCTAAATTCTCTGGCTCTTACACTTTAAATCTTCCCAGCTCTTGGGGACTAGTGGCGTTGTTCCAGGTGTCAATGAGTATATAAATAAAGGCAGTAAAGCCTCTTTCTGCCCCGGCTGGAGGGGCCCAGTGCGGTAAGGCACAGGGCTTGAGAGAACCCAGTGTCATCAGCCGTCCTGGTCATGAGTGCCCTGCAGCTGTGCCTGTGAGGGTGGCCCTGCCCCCTCATGACTGTCCTGGGCTTCTAACCAAAGACACAATGGCTGGGAACGGAGATAGCAGCCACCTGTGTGGGCCCATTTCTGTCTTCTTTACTCCCCTTGCCACTGTCACCATTTCTACTTGAGACCTTGCCCAGGAAGAAATTCAGGGGAATTTCTGGCATCTCTCCACCCCACAGGGATGGAAATTACTTCAATATCTGCCAATGACTTGGGATAACAGAGTCGTTATTGCACAAGTGCAGAATTCCGAGTCTTTCCCTACCACATGCTCCCAGCCTGAAACCCCTCAAACTGGTGGCAGTACGGCCTGCTTCCACTTATGCGGTGATGGCCTGCCTGCCTGTGGGCTCCGTTGAAGTTTCTCACTGGCCAAATTGGATACACACTTCCTCTGTTCAACCTAAGAGACAAACTCCCATATACACAAAGAGCGATTATTCAGGGAAGATTTTCAGAAAATAGCTTTAATGTCTGATTTACCCTGGACACTGTGGTTTGGTCCTGTTCTCTGGATTCTGTCACCAATACACCAGGCTAGTGACCAATCATTGAAAAAGATATAGCTCATAAAGCAAAGTCAGAGAGGTGAGAAGAGATTCTTCTGCTCCCATTGAGGAGAAATCTGAGGCTATCCCAGTGTGCCAGGACACAGAGTATAAGAGAATTCATGAGGAGAGGACAACAAAAACAGAACAAGGTTAAGTGATCAGAAGATAAGGTCTAAAGGGCTCAGGAGACTTGGGAAGCTTTGTGGAGGAGGTAAACATGGGAAGGGCCTCAAGGATGGTTAGAATGTAAGTAGGGTAGAAGGAGGAAGGAAACTTTTAGGTGGGAGGAGCAAAGAATAAGGATTGGAGCGTGCGTGCGTGCGTGCGTGTAACCAGGAGGGGACCCTTTAAAATGGAATAGAACCCTAGCTAGTTTGGCTCAGTCAGTGGATAGAGCGTCGGCCTGCAGACTGAAGGGTCCCAAGGTTCGATTCCGGTCAAGGGCATATGCCTGGATTGTGGGCTCCATCCCCAGTGTGGGGCGTGCAGGAGGCAGCTGATCAATGAGTCTCTCTCATCTTTGATGGTTCTATCTCTTCCTCTCCCTTCCTCTCTGAAGTCAATATATATATACATATATATATATGTATATATATATATATATATATGTATATATATATATATATATATATCCTATATGATAAAGGGGTAATATGCAAATTGACCCTCACACCCTCACACAAGATGGCCACCCCATGTGTTCAAAGATGGCTGCCATAAGATGGCCAGGAGGGGAGGGTAATTGTGGGCAATCAGGCTAGCAGGGGAGGGCAGTTAGGGGCAACCAGGCCAGCAGGGGAGGGCAGTTGGGGGCGAACCGGGCCTGCAGGGGAGCAGTTAAGCGTGGCAGAGGAGTGGTTAGAGGGTGATCAGGCAGGCAGGCAAGTGAGCAGTTGGAAGCCGGCAGTCCCGAATTGTGAGAGGATTGTCTGACTGCCGGTTTAGATCTGATCGAGGGGTCCAGATTGGAGAGGGTACAGGTTGGGCTGAGGGACAACCACCCTCCTCCAGTGCACGAATTTTGTTCACCAGGCCTCTAGTATATATAAATAAAGTGGAATAGAGATGCCTGTTGGAAGAACTAGTTGAATGTATTATCCAGATGGGGCCCATTATGCAAACTTTGAAAGCTGTTTGAATCCCTCTTTCTTATTCATTCATTCATTCATTCATTCATTCATTCATTCATCTTGTTCTGATTATTTATTATGTAAGTCATTTTAGAGTCTTTGGCTGAGAAGATTTAAGAGTAAAGCATACAAAAATATTTGTTGAGCACTTACCATATGCCTCATGTTGAATCAGAAGCTATGGGAAATTTGGATGGCAAGACCTTGGACCTGCCTTCAAGGAGCCTATGTGTAATAGAAACTGGCTGAAGGGCACTTTCTTTTTTAAGTTGCAGAGATACAAAGAGGAGAGGGGCAGAGATTCTCTCTTACCGATAGAATGAAGGAAAGCTCCACAGAGGTACCATTTTTTGGGCCATTTGGGGAGAGGGTGGCAGGGTTACAGGTTGGAGGTAGCAGTGAACAAAGGGCAGGGCATGAAACAATTTAATACATAACTAGCACTGTTTACGACGAGGTTGGAGAGATAGGTATGGAATGGACTAAGCCAGCATAACTTCATCTTTCAAAAGGATGATCAAGCCTAGCCGATTTGGCTCAGTGGATAGAGATTCTGCCTGTGGACCAAAGGGTCCTGGGTTTGATTCCAGTCGAGGGCACGTACCTTGGTTGCAGGCTCCTCCCTTGTGCAGGTTGACATGTTTCTCTCTGTCTCTCTCCCTCTCTCTTCCAATCTCCCTAAAAATCAATGGAAAAATATCCTCGGGTGAGGATTAACAAAAACAAACAAATAAAAACACAGAAAAGGATTATCAAAAGGGTGGCACTGAAAACTTCTTAAATCAGGAGGGTAAAATAAATTAGCTTTTCATTCTGTAAGGATTATGTGGCTGCTGCATAAAGATAAGATTGGAGAAGGGTCAGAGTGTTTTGGGGAGTAGTTCAGGTGCGAGGTGATGGTAACCTGGTCTATGTAATGTACTAAAGATAGAGATGAAGCAAAGATTTAGGAAGCAGGTTGGCAGTCCTGGATGAATAGGGATGATTATGTGAATCAATGGAAGTTATATGTAGTGACCATTGTGCCCTCCTGTCAATTCGACTCCCTAAGCCCAAAATGAAGTCCTTGTCTTTCCCCACATATCTCTGGCTGGTCATTTACTGGTTGCTTGTGTTCCCCATAAATTTACAATTTGAAACCTCATGCCCAACATGATTATATTAGAAGGTGACCAGATTGTAACATTGGTAAAGCGGGACACCATTGACCGGGGGTGGGTGGGGGGTGGGGTTCTTGATTAAAAATTTGGTCTATATGGAGCAACAAAAATTTTCATAGAACGCAAAAATAGTATTGTAATATATTTTTAAAATTTCAACATAAGTACAATTTACAAATATAATAAATAAAAATTTATGTATAGTATTATTTTATTCTTTGGCATATTTCTCATTGGAGTGAATTTTTTTTAGTAGATTGCTGTCGTTGTTTAAAAGGTCATGAATTTGCCGTAACGTAAGTCGTGTCACTTTCAAGGCCGGCGCTAGACTTTTTGCCGCCACTATAAAATATAAATAATACGAGTACTGTCTGCTAAATTCAAGAAAATTTATGTATTTATGAAATAAATAAATAAATTACTTACCTAAATTATCTGAATAGCTGATTTGTAATGACATCACTTGTTGAACTAGCTTACTAGCACACAGTACGATGTGTATCGTCTGAGAGGCAGTTACAAAATGTTTTCGTTGTTGCCAATCCCAAAAAATGCCATTGTTCATTAAGTCCAAACAATGGTGGTCGAATTCTAACAACTGATCAACAATGTGAACTTTGATAAGCAGTTCTCGATAATCAGTTCTCAACAATTATTTGTTATTATTAAAGTTTAACATTATAAAATTAACAAAAATAATATAAAACTCATATCCTGGCTAAATAGCCACATGGCCGCCGAAAAACCATATATTCCCTTCCCGTTCTCCCGCCGTTCCCTAGCTTGTCGTGCATTCTTTCCAAAAATCGGGACTTTATAAAAACGCCGCGGGACGTGGGACAAATTGTTAAAAATCGGGACTGTCCCGCCAAAAGCGGGACGTCTGGTCACCTTATTATGTTAGGACACGGGAACCTTTGGGAGGTAAGCCTGAAGCCCTCATCAGTGGGATCAGTGCCTTAGAAAGAGACCCAAAGAGCACCCTGGACCCTTCCCCCGTGTGAGGACACAGTGGGGAGACAGTGTCTGTGAGCCGGGACGTGAGTTCTCACCAGACACGGAATCTGCTGGTGCCTTGATCTCGGACTTCCCAGTCTCCAGACTGTGAGGATAAGTGTTTGTTGTTTAAGCTACTCAGTCCCTGGGATTCTGTTGTAGCAGCCCAAATGGCCCAAGACATGGAGTGTATCTGTTAACGACACAATCATTTTCCAGTCATGTGATCCAAAATCTGGACATAATTTTGGACTTCTATCTTTCTTCTATCCCCAATTTTAATTAATTACAAAGTCCAGCATTTTCTCCTTTAGAAATGTCTCTTGCA
Source organism: Eptesicus fuscus (assembly GCF_027574615.1). Classification (NCBI taxonomy): domain Eukaryota; kingdom Metazoa; phylum Chordata; class Mammalia; order Chiroptera; family Vespertilionidae; genus Eptesicus; species Eptesicus fuscus. The sequence continues at coordinate 91,207,234 of NC_072481.1, forward strand.
TCTTTTTTCCTTTTTTTATTCCTATTCAGGCCCTATTATATAAAATACCTGGCAGTTGGTGCTTAAACATTATCTCCCAACTTTGGTCTCCATCCTGAACAATGTAACTAAGTTGGTCTCTCTCAAACATTGCTTTCATCATCCTCTTTCTTCTACTAAGGCTTGCAGTGACTGATTCCTCCACCAGCCTGAAGTAGAAATCGGAATGCCTTCCTTTAGAATTCAAGGCCTTCTGTGGTTGGTCTCCAATTTACTTTGCTACAATCTGCTTCCCAATAACAGTTTGTTTTTGTTAATCCTCACCTGAGGATATTTTTTCCATTGTTTTTTTCAGAGAGGGTGTAAGAGAGGGAGGGGGAGGAAGAGAGAGAGAGAGAGAAAGAGAGAAAAGAGTGAGAAACAACATTGATGTGAGAGAGACACATTGATTGGTTGCCTTCTGCATGTAAACCCGAAAGGGCTAGGGACCCAGGTACATACCCTTGACCAGGACTTGAACTCACTACCTTTCTGTGCATGGGCCGACACTCTAACCAGTGAGCAACACCAGCTAGGGCCCAATAATAGTCGTTTTAAAAACTATCTTAAAAGTTACAGAACACTTTGTTCAAATGGAATCTTTTGTTAAAAAGCATGGCAGATCCACAAGGAAAGCATATGCAAGAGGATCTTTGGCCCTGACCGGTTTGGCTCAGTGGATAGAGCGTCGGCCTGCAGACTGAAGGGTCCCAGGTTCGAATCCAGTCAAGGGCATGTACCTTGGTTCCGGGCACATCCCCAGTAGTGGGTGTGCAGGAGGCAGCTGATCGATGTTTCTCTCTCATCGATGTTTCTAACTCTATTCCTCTCCCTTCCTCTCTGTAAAAATCAATAAAATATATTTTTAAAAAAAGTAGCTTTGGCTGAGGCAGGGATGGGGACTGATTTCCTCTCCCTTCCCATTGCCTCCTTTCCATCCCTACCTGCTCAGCTCCTGAGATGAGTTTCTTTAGAATGTGTTTGAAATCCATCCCCTTCCAGGAATGTGCTTAGGTAGATAGGTGTTCTTAAGGAACAAGTGGGTCTCTAACCCTAATCTATGCTTCCCTGCAGGGGACCTCGGCCTGCCTCTCCTCTGCCTGTTTCCTCAGCAGGCAGGGACTCTGCCTCACAAAAGCACCCTCTGCGGTGTGATGCGAACATTCACACCTCTGTGGGGTGAGCTGCTTCTTGTAGCATCTTTCGAGAGGCTAAGGGCATTGCAACAAATCACAGCCAGGAAAAGCAGTTTTTCAGGACTGTCCAATGTCCCTCCTCAGTCTTATTTGATCTAGAAAATGTTGTGTCCAGAATAGTGGTTTTCAAATCTGCGGAATGGGCTCTGGGACTTGTGTGTATAAAGTAGCACTCTCCACCCCCCTCCCCCCGCCACCCCACAGCCCCCGCAATACACAACTAGGAAAATGAGCACCAAGGGACTGTGAAAGGAGAATGGAGGTATTAAGTTGAGCTCCAGGGGAGCTGAGAGGATAGTGATACTCAGTGATAATAATATGAGTGTTCTCTGTGGCTATCACATTAGAGTTTACAATATCTCTTTCTTATGAGGAAACAGAAGAGTTGAACGTGCAGAAGAAGTAGGTTTTCAATGTTGAAGTGATGGAGTTTGAAATACCTGTGGGTCAACTAGGATGAGGGCAGATTTCCAGCAGGTAGTTGGAAATTTGGGTCTGGGACTCAAGAATAAAGTTAAGGCTACACTGATGAAAGCTTGAGAGTCATCTTATAGAGGAGATAGTTGAAGCTGTGAATGGGGTGAGCTTTTTAAGGGTCAGTGAAGAGTGTGTCTTTGTGAAATGCTTACATGTGGTCTCTGGAGAAAGGAAGCAGAGTGAGTTAAAGAGATGACAGATGTGGCCAGAAGGTAGCAGAAGAAGTTCAAGACCTGTCTTCTGGTCCAGGGAGGGAAGTGCTATATGAAGGAGGGAGTGGGCAGGCAATAAGGGCTAGTGTTATTAACTGCAATTACTGAGAAGGATAAGAGGTCAGAAGAGGCCAGTGAGTCCGGAATTCAGGATTGCCTTGCAGTGTTTATAGGGGTATTTATGCTGGGGTAGGGTGGAGATTTGTTCTTATGGCCTGAGAAATGAGTGGGAAGTGAGAGGTCCCCTTTCCCTTCAGGGACTCTACTTAGAGACCATTGCCATCTAAAAGCCTCCTGTCCACAATCTTACTCTTGCTTTATAAAGAAAATATTATTTTTGGAGGAATCCAATTACCCAACAAAGATTGATTAAACCCAGAAACACTGATTACTAAGGAATCATGATTCTGAGAGTTGTGGTCCTTTAAAAGTGAGCTTTGCTCCCTTCTTTGGAGGGGAAATTTTTCCTTAAAGAAGATATTTTTTTTCAACCTTTTAAACCCGTACATGTAATTGAGGTTTAGAACCCTTTATTGCTAAATCCTCATGAGGCATTAACTACTGATCCTTTGAACAGCTATCACTCGATGTATGCTTTCTGGCAAGAGAAGGGTCTCCAGGAAGCTCACACTCTGGTTTTCTGTTGTGAACAACCTAGAAAGGCTTGAAACGGTGAATTCAGCGTGAAGCAGTTCTGTGATGGGAATGTGAAAATACGTCTGTTAAGGAGTTGATGTCATTTTCTAACATCTATGGATAACTTGGTATTTTTTTTATTTTTTTACTTAGCACATAATTTATACTGAGAACCTCTTTCTAGGACATATTCTATTTTCTCATTGAAATTATTGTGCATATATATGTATCAAATATTTGTCAAATCAAATAATGATTGATTGTATTATTTAGCACTTTGATTATTTTTTTGCATTTTTATCTTTTATTTGTCTTTTATTACAAACATTTAAATAACACAGAAAAGTAGAAAGAAGAGTACAATGAGCACATATAAAATCTATATCTAGATTTACCAATTTTTAATATTATGTCACATATGCTTCATATCCTATATAATAAAGAGGTAATATGCAAATTGACCATCAATCCAACACACAAGATGGCTGCCCCCATGTGGTCAAAGATGTCCGCCCCCATGTGGACACAAGATGGCCATCAAAAGATGGCCGGCAGGGGAGGGCAGTTGTGGGCAATCAGGCCAGCAGGGGAGGGCAGTTGGGAGGGACCAGGCCTGCAAGGGAGGGCAGTTGGGAGCGATCAGGCCTACAGGGGAGGGCAGTTAGGGGTGACCAGGCTGTCAGAGGAGGGCACTTGTGGGGGACCAGGCCTGCAGGAGAGGACAGTTAGAGCAACCAGGCTGTCAGGGGAGGGCAGTTAGGGGTGAACAGGTCGGCAGGGGAGGGCAGTTGTGGGCTATCAGGCCAGCAGGGGAGGGCAGTTGGGAGGGACCAGGCCTGCAAGGGAGGGCAGTTGGGGACAATCAGGTCTGCAGGGGAGGGCAGTTAGGGGCGACCAGGCTGGTAAGGGAGGGAAGTTAGGGGTGACTGGGCCAGCAGGGGAGGGCAGTTAGGGGCAATCGGGCCAGCAGGGGAGCAGTTAGGTATTGATCAGACTGGCAGGGGAGTGGTTAGGGGGTGATCAAGCTGGCAGGCAGAAGTGGTTAGGGGCAATCAGGCAGGCAGGCAGGTGAGCGGTTAGGAGTCAGCAGTCCTGGATTGTGAAAGGGATGTCCGACTGCCCATTTAGGCCTGATCCCACCACGGGGGATCCAGATTGGAGAGAGTGCAGGCTGGGCTGAGGGAAAACCCCCCCCTCGTGAATGAATTTCATGCACCAGGCCTCTAGTGTAATTATATACATGCACATAAGTGTGTAATATTTTCTAAACTATTTAAGAGTTAAATTACATAATCCAGAAGCTTCACCTCTCAATACTTCAGCATTTTTCTCTAAAAATGACATTCTCCTATTTAACCACAGTACCAATATCATACCTATTTAAACTAATAATTCCTCAGTCTATATTTAAATTTCTCCAATTATCCCCCAAATGTCTTATGTATCTGGTTTGTTCATCACAGGATGCAACCAATATCCCTCTTTTTCTAGAACAATTATTCCTTCCCTTCCCATGTCCCAAGGTTATTGACTTATTGAAGTGATTGGGCCACTTTGGATTCCCCACATTCTGCATTTGTCTGATAGTTTCCTTATACTATTGCTAGCTTGTTTCTCTGTTCCCTGTATTTTCTATATCTGGGATTTATAAAGAACCAAAGGCTTGATTAGATTAAGACGAAACATGTTTGGTGAGAACACTTCATGGGTGATGCTGTGCACTTCATATTGTCCCCAGCTTGCATTGAAATGTGTTGTTGGAAGCCTTCTGGGTATCCTCTCTGATAATATCCTGGTCTCTTCCTACCAGAGAGAGTGAGTAACCTAATTTCTGTGTTGACCCCTTCCTATATTTCTTTCATGATTTTGTCACTTAACTATGTATATTCAAAAATATATTGTTTAGTTTTAGACTTGTGTAAATAAAATCATATTGTATATATTATTTTGTGAGTTACTTTACCTTAACATTATTTTTGCATTTTCTCCATATCGATATATAAAGCTATAGGTCATTCATTTTCATATCTGTATAGCATTCTTTTATATATACAACTTATTTATTCTTCTCTTAATAGACACTGAGTTGTTTTTAGTTTTTTTTGTTATTACAAAAAATATTGCAATAAGTATCCTTGTATGTATTTGTAGTCTACATTTCCAAAAGTTTCTCTAGGGTATATATCTAGGAATGTAATTGCAGGAATGTATGAGATATGCAAGTACAACTTTGCTAGCTCTAGCAATCAAAGTACAATTACAAAGAACACAATACACCTTAGCTCATTAAAATATAAAGGGATTTTTTTTTTTTGTAAAAGAACATTTATTGGGTAAATGACAGAGGTAGAAAAAGTAATTCCTAGAAGAAATGGGCTTAGGAAACAAGTTTTGGAGGTAAAGAAAGGAAGGGCTGGGAGTGAGGAAGCTAATGGTAACGTGCCTGGGGGAAGGGAGGGTAAGGGAAAGGCTCTGGGAGGGAGAGCTCACTGGGTCCTCCATCCTAAGGGTTTTAATGGTGGAGATGTTAGGGGAGGTCCCAAGGGAAGATCTCAATAGAGCTTTTCAGGTGTGTCCATTCAGGGTTGAGGTCTCCACCGATTGATTGGCCAGTCCCAGGGCAGGGGATCCTTATTCAATGCAGCTGGTCCTGAGCTCAGCCCAGGTTGGTTTTGTTGCTGATCAGGGCCTGGAGCTGAAATACAACTGAAGCATAGATGTTATCTCTAGGGAGAAAAGGTAAGGGGGTTCAAAGCACATGACCAGCCATATGCTAGGGGAGGAAAAGTCACCTTGGGGCAAGGTCCCACCCTACCATTGATTGTCCATTGCTAAGCCCCTGGGGCTCAGAAAGGGATTTATTACAGGGTATTGATCATTTATGGAATTGTTGGGAGGGTTGAAGGAACAGACTTCAGGCTCAGCTTCTAAGAATGGCTCCCAAGCCACACCAAAGGACTGGGCCACCAAGAAAGCTACCACTTTTCCCTTAGTCAGGAAGCTGTGTTTTGGATTGGAAAGCTGCCAATACAGTTCTGGCTCCAAAGCCGCACTGCCTTAGGGACAATTAGGAAGCCACTTCAGCTAAATCAGGAAGCCACTGTTAGACCTGCTGGCTCCAGAACAAGCTGCCTCTGCTCTGAAACCACCTTTTACAACTGGGAAGCCACCATTATAATCCCTGCCAGCAAAGCAGATGCCCCTGAGCCTGCCTCTCTCCCTATTTAAATCAGTTCAAGTCTCACTGAGAGCATTGGACAGGTCAAACCTTATTAATCATATCCATGCAGCCTAGCTACAGGAATATCTTGGGAATAAAAGTTGAGCAGATCAGCTCACAGTAATGTCAAATTGCTTTCTAATGTGGTTGAGCCAATCTACACTCCTGCCAGCAGTGTGTGAGAATATTTGTGGTTCTACATCCTTGCCAATGCTGGGTTTTGTTGAATTTTTGTTTTGAGAAGCTATTTTATTGTCATCTTAATTTGCAGTTCCATGATTAATAATGAGGTTGAGTGTGTCTATATAAGGCATCCCCCAAAAGATACAAAGTCTGTAGATTCTATTACATTTTGAAAATGAACTGTATTTTAATAAATATTGCCTTTATAATTATTCAAAGTGTGTATACATTTTTTGTGACACCCTGTGTATATATTCCTTTACATTGGCCATTCATGTTTCCTTTTCACAGATATGCCTGTTTATGCCTTCTCTATATTTCCTGTACTTTTTTGTTCTTATTCATTGGGATCCTTCACATATTCTCCATAACAATTCTTAGTTGGTTATATTTTACACATATCTTCTCTTTGAAACTTGTCTTTTCACTTTCCAATGGTGACTTTACTGAACAGAAGTTTTTATTATTAGTCAATTTATTATTTTTTTCTTTATGGTTTGTGCTTTTCTTGCCTGTTTAAAAATCATTCCCTATCAACAGATCATTAGAATATTTTTTGGTTGTTTTTAAAAAAGTTATAAAGTCTCACTTTTCCTGTTTAGTTCTTGATCCACATGGAATTGGTTCTTATGTATAGTGTGAGGCAGGAATCCATCTTCATTTTATTCTATGTGGATAACTCCTGATCTACAGTGCCATATCTATTGCATACCCTGTTTGATTTAAACACGGCTTAGTTTCTGGGTTCATTTTTTGTTCCATTTGTCTGTGTTTTAAAAAACTCTTCACTTGAGAATATGTTTATTGATTTTAGAGAGAGAGGGACAGAGAGTGAGGGAGAGGGAAACATCAATAGGTTGCCTGTACATGCCCAGACTGGGAATCCAACCCACAACCTAGGTATTTGCCTTGACCAGAATTGATCCACCACCTTTTTGGTGCAAGAGACTCCAACCAACTGAGCCACCTGGCTGGGGTGACTTGTGTGTTTATTATCCTTGTGTTAATGATACACAATCCTAATTACTGAAGCTGTATACTTTGCCTTGATTCTGGTGGAACCCATTCATTTGTCTGAGCTATTCTTTGCCCAAGGCTCTTTTTTATATTTTTCAGAATTAGATTGTAAAGCTCCACAAAACATCTTATTGAGATTGTTATTGAATCTATAGAACAATTTGGAGAGCAATGAGATCTTTAAGATATTCAATCTTTCTACCAATGGAAAAATTATGTCATTCTGTTTATTGAGGTCTTATTTAATATCTTTCACCAAAGATATTAAACTTTTTCCAAAAGGTCTTGCACATCTTTTGCTGGACTTTTCCTTGGTACCTTATTTTTTGTTGCTATTGTAAATGATATTTTTAAAACTGCATTTTCTAATTTTATTTTTGCTGATATATAGAAATGCAGTTGACTCATATATTGATTTTATGCCTTGAAAATTTACTACTTTATTAATTCTAATAATTTATAGATCAATGGAAGTTTTCTATGGGGAACATAATATCTTCAAACAATGACAGCTTGGTTTTGCAGTCTTAAAAAACACCTTATCCCTTTCCTTACTTCTTGCCTTGGGACAAGGTAGGATTCCAGTACAGTGCTGAGCAGAAGTGAGAATAGTATAAAACCTTTTATTATTCTTGATTTTAAAGAGCCTGTGTTAACATTTTACAATTGAGAACAAGATTTGCTCTTGTTAGTTTGAAGATACCTTTTATCATATTAAGGACGTTTCTTTCTCTTTTTAGTTTATAGCAAATTAAAACATTTTTTTTTTTGCTTTTTGTCTCAAATGTTCTTTTGACTTCTATCAAATACTTATCTACATCAATTCAGATCACAACATAATTTTTCTCCTAGTAATAGTAATTACATTACTATGTGTTCTAATGTTGATCTAACCTTCATTCCTGGAGCAAAACCAATTTGGTCATGATGTGTTTTTTTTTCTTCATTTTTTAAATTTCTGGATTCAGTTTGCTAATATTTTGTTCAGGATTTCCACACTCACATTCATGAATGAGATTGATCTTCAGGTCTACGGCCATACCACCCTGAATGTGCCCGATCTCATCTGATCTCGGAAGCTTAAGCAGGGTCGGGCCTGGTTAGTACTTGGATGGGAGATTGATCTTCAGTTTTCCTTTCCAATACTGTCTTTATTGAGTTTTTAAAATAACATTAAAAATATTTTTATTGATTCCAGAGAGGAAGGGAGAGGGGGAGATAGAAATATCAATGATGAGAACCATTGATCGACTGCCTCCTGTATGCCCCCTACTGGGGATCGATCAAGCCTGCAACCTGGGCATATGCCCTGACCAGGAATCGAAAGGTGACGTTCTGGTTCATAGGTTGAAGCTCAACCACTGAGCCACATCAGCTGGGCTGTCCTTGTTGAGTTTTTATACTTGGCTTACAATAGCTAATAAAATGAGTCTAGGCAGTGTTCCTCCTTTTTCTCTTTTCTAAAAAGCTTGAAGAAGATTGGGTCACTGAATTTTTACAGATGCTAGAGGCAGCCAGTTTAGTGGAGAGACCAGTACTTGGGGTCAGAGACATGTCTGAGCTGTTATCTTTATGATTTAGCAGCTGAGAGCTCCTGGGCTGTGACTTACATCTCTGGGACTGTTTTCTCATCATTATACACATTCTACCCATCTCAAAGGATTGTTGCAAAGTAACTTTTGTATCTTGCGAACATTAAGTGAGATACTTAATGTGAAAGTACAGTGTAAATCCTATACGAGAGATAATCTCTGTCACAGCAGGCCTTGGGAAAAACATTGTCCTCTGGATTGTTTCCAAACACACGTTCTATCTCTGATGCTGTAAATCAGTGAAGGGAGCAGAAATGCTCTGGGAGACCTCCTCTACTTATAAGATTGGGGGTCAAAGGCACTGACTATGTACTTCTAGAAGAGATGGTGTTGACATTTCTGAAGTCAAATTTGTGGTCTTTCCTTTAGAACCTTGGAGGGGGCCCAGGTTAGTTAATCATTGAATGTTAGACTGGGGAGTTCTCACAGACCATCCAATCAATATGGGACTTCGGCCAAGAAAGTCTTAGCTCATATTTAGGGATTTATGATCTTAATTTTAAATAGCATGTTAATTTTTGCATGTGTGTTATCCTATATAATAAAAAGCTAATATGCAAATTGTCCCCTTGACCAGGAGTTCGACCAGGAGTTTGATCGGGGTGGGCCAGCTGGACCCCACCCATACATGAATTTGTGCACTGGGCCTCTAGTAATTTATAAAAATATTACCTTCCCATGGTAATGGTATGAGAACTATTTTAAATGATATGTAAGAATGAATGAAATTTTATAAATGAAAAGTCAAAATTTTCCTTCTTCTCTACCCATCTCAGCCTATTCTCTTCCTTAGGAATAACTTTTTAAACTTCCTCCTTTTAGTCTTTCTGATAGTTACTGCCATAATTCTAAATTATATGAATTTACCTTTATTTCTTGATTCATAGATTTTTAGGCAGTATCTATAGTCTCCCCACCATAATAATGATGAATTTATCTTTCTTTACTCCTCTTTACTTTCTGCTAGTCACATTTTATTTTCAGTTCTTCTTTTGATTACCACTATAACTTCAAACAATATTTTTGAACTTTTATATCTTGACTTATTAATTTTAGAGTTTCTCTTGAATTCTCTACATTCCCCTGCTATTCAGGTTCCCCTTTTTTTGTTTGTTTGTTTTGTTAATCCGAACCCAAGAATATTTTTCCATTGATTTTTAGAGAGAGTGGAAGAGGGGGGGAGACAGAGTGAAACATTGATGTGAAAGAGACACATCAATTGGTTGCCTCCTGCATATGCCCAGACCAGGGCCCGGGGATGAGTCAGCAACCCAGGTACCTGTGCCTTTGACCTGAATTGAACCCAGGGCCCTTCAGTCTGTGGGCCGATGTTCTATCCACTCAGCCAAACTGGCTAGAGCCACTGTTCCATCTTGATCTATCTTCTAACCCCTGCCATCTATATTGTTACATTTCACTGTCTTGGTTTATAACATATACTAGAGGCCCGGTGCATGAAATTCGTGCACGGGGGAGGGGGTCCCTCAGCCCAGCCTGCATCCTTTCCAATCTGGGACCCCTCAGGGGATGTTCAACTGCCGGTTTAGGCCTGATCCTGGGTATCGGGCCTAAACCGGCAGTCGGACATCCCTCTCACAATCCTGGACTGCTGGCTCCTGATTGCTCAACTGCCTGCCTGACTGGTCACCCCTAACTGCCCCCTCTGCTGGCCTGGTCACTCCTAACTGTCCCCCCCCTGCTGGCCTGGTCACCCCTTACTACCCCCCCTGCTGGCCTGGTCGCCCCCAACTGCCCCCCTCTGCTGGCCAGGTTGTCCCCAACTGCCCCCTCTGCCAGCCTAGTCACCCCTCACTGCCCCCCCTGCCAGCCTAATTGCCCCCAACTTCCCCCCCTGCCAGCCTGGTCACCCCCAACTGCCCCCCTCTTGCTGGCCTGGTCGCCCCTCACGGCCCCCCCCCCCCCCCCCCCCCGCTGGCCTGGTTGCCCCACGCAGCCTGCTGTTCAGTCGTTTGGTCATCCCTCACTAACCCCCTTGCTGGCCTGGTTGTCCCACGCAGTCTGCTTGTTCAGTCATTTGGTCGTCCCTCACTAACCCCACTGTTTGCCTGGTTGCCCCACATAGCCTGCTTGTTCAGTCGTTTGGTTGTCCCTCACTAACCCCACTGTTGGCCTTGTTGTAGGCAGCCATCTTATGAGGGCGTGAGGGTTAATTTGCATATTACTTCTTTATTATATAGGATTCTGTTCTATAACCATATATGCCCTTTATGCTTTACCTATAGCCTGATTATAAAAACTATAAGCCAATATCCAGAGTTTATAATATTAAGATTATATAAATATATGTTCAGTGAAAACTATGTAATGTGATTGAAAACTAGAAAAGGAAATGAGATCTTAAGTTAACTCACTCAGGTTCTTGAAGGAGAAGAAAAACCTCAAAAAACCAGCAGAAGCAGCTTTCAGGAGAAGGGAAGAGGGACAGCTTATTGTAACTACTTACTTTATTATTGCTTTAGACATTCATCATTTTACATACTCATGCATAAAATTATCCACTTAAAATTGTACTATTTCTTTCAGGGATCCATTTTCTTTATGAATACACCATTTTGTTTCTTTTCTTTTCTTCCTTCCTTCTTTTCTTTTTTTGTTTTAGTGCTTGCTGAATTCTCCGGGTTCTAATTTGGACTTAATTGCTTACTGCACAACTATCATTCTGGGATTTCTTTTCATTCTCTCCTGGGTTAAGATTACTGTTTCTTTACTTTTCTTTTTCTTTAAAAAATTGTTTTCAATTACAGTTGATATTCAATATTTATGTTAGTTTCAGGTGTACAGCATACTGGTTAGACATTTATGCAACTTATGAAGTGATCACCTGATAAGCCTAGTACCCATCTGACACCATGGTTAGTTATGACAATATTACTGACTATATTCCCTGTGCTGTACTTTATATCCCCATCTTTATAACCTCCAATTTATATTTCTTAATCCCATCACCTTTTTCACACCCCCATCCCCCAAGACCCTTCTGATCTGGCAACTATCAGTTTGTTCTCAAGAGAAGAATTTTTGAATCTTTTTCCCAGAAGATGTAATCCGGGCTGTTAACCTTCTTAGAGTCAAGAGGGGAAAGAAGGCTAGACCCCGAGATAGTCAATATGCAAACTTTTCCTTAGTCCTTCTCTTGGTAGAGTCCTCCTGTCCTCACTTCTGCCTAACATTAACTAACTCAGAGATATTCCATTATACCTCTTCAGCGAGTGGAAAAAACCCTCCAGGTTTCTTCTCTTTGTGGAAGTTGGAAAGAAGAGCTGGTAGGGTCTGCTTTCCAAGCAAGCTTCCAACCGAACCTCTGTTCCAGCCCTATGTTTTCTCCACTGCCAGAGGAACCTGGTGCTGCCGAGTCCGAGCCCTGTGAAGGTCTATGATGCGAATCTGATTGCATCTTGGCTTTCCTACTGTTTGTTCAGTTTTGCTAAATCAGTTATTTCTCTTCCTTTACTTTCAGCTTCCAAAGTTTTCTTTTCCTACTCTCACTGTCTTTTTAGGTTTATGCCATAAAAAATCACATGTTCCTTATTTTGTTTTGGGGAGGAAATAGAGGTAAATATTCATGTTCAATCTACCATCTTTAACTGAAAGTGCTCATTTCTTATTTATCTTTAATTAAAATATCTACGTTCAATTCAGAACACTTGGAAAATAATAAAAAGTACAAAAGAAAAAACATAACCCAAAAGCTCACCACAGTTATCATCTTTGCACATAAATTTAAAAACTTATTTGTGATAAATTCTTAATTTTGCAAATGATAAGTAAACTGGCATGCACATTTGAAAGAACTTTGATATATATATTGCTAAGTTGACCCATAGAATAGTTATTCCCATATACAATTCAATCAGTAGTGTAGAACACCTATTTTTTTTTTATATTGTCATCGACAATGATTACTATCCTTTTTAATCTTTTGCCAACTTTGTAGGCAAAAGAAAAGTTGTATTCTTTTATTTGAATTTTTAAAAAAGATTTTTTTTATTGTTTTTTAGAGAAAGAGGGAGAGAGAGAGAAAAACATTGCCTCCCACACTCACCGAGATTGGGGATATCGAATCTGCAACCAGGGTATGTGCCCTGACTGGGGATTGAACCTGTGACCTGTTGGTGCACAGGATGATGCTCAACTGACTGTGCCACAGTAGCCAAGGCAAAAAGTTGTCTTCTTTTAATTTTTCTTTCTTAAATCCTAGCGTCTTTATGCCCTATAATGCATGTAGTCCTATAAAATCCAATATGAATGGTCAATTTGTATTTCTTCTTTATGAATTATCTTTTTCATTTCCTTGGCCAATTAGTGCTTTTATCTTACTGATTCATAAGAGCTCTAAATGTTGAGACTACCAATCTAATACTTCAAAATAGTTTTCCACTTGCCTTTCAATTTTTAAAGGTCTTTCTCAATTTGTGTTGTCAAGCAATTGATCCTTCTTTTTATATCCATGTCTTTGTTATTCTGTTCTTATGCTAAAGCTATGCTTACCTACATGGTCTTTCTCATTCTTACATGGTTTCATAAGGCATGAAATAAGGCTGTAACTTTAGTTTTCTTTATATTATTTACCAAATATCTCAGCCATATTTATTTAAAATATATTTTCACATTCATTTGAAATGTCACTTCTATTTGGATCTGTTTTAAAGCAAAGACCACGAACCTTCCAGTACTCCATGCTTCCCCTTCGGGACAGCTGAATTTGCCTTTCTTTCTGCATTTCAATTTCTTCATCTGTCGGGGGTGTCAGGGAACTGCATTGTTCTTGCTGTTGCTGTTTTTCAGTCAGATATGCCCCTGTTCATTAATTTCACAAACACAAGTGCGTCCTCTACAGTGCCAGTGTTTGTGCTAAGCACAAAAAATACAAAAGAAAATAAGGCAAGCCCCTGTGATACTCATTGTAGTAAACCAAAACCGGAGCTGTCTGGGAGTGTTTCTGCCATTCCAGGGCAGGTCTCTGCGATGCAGGAAAATTCAGGATTACAGTGAGTTTGGAGGACATTGAGCAAAATGGTAATGGTGGTTGATTCTGGGGATGTGATCTTGGTGGAATTTTGAGTTCTTCTGCTTCTTTACTGTATTGCTTGTGTTTTCTCCAAGCATAGAAATTATTTAAAAATATATTATTGTTTTTGTTAAATGAACTTCAGTTTCACAGAGTTGACTTAACTGCAATCTTTGTTTGTAACATTCTCTTGGGTCCCAGTTACCTTTATAGAAAGAAAACACGGAGAAGAGATATGCAGAGGTTAGTGCAGATTCAAGGGAGGGAGGCTGCCTAGAGAATATGGCAGGAGACTGGCTGTTCCTGGGGTAGACACATTGGGGATGGTGTGAAGGTACAGGTATAGTGGCCTGAACAATGTGACCTTAGGGGAAATGTAATTCAGCTTGCCAGGAGCTGAGTCATAAACTTGAGTGACTATGTAGCTGGTATACATGGAGAATATCGGGGATGAATAATTTTAAGGCTGTGAGAATTTGCATGTCTAAGGATCTCATATCCTATATAATAAAAGGGTAATATGCAAATAGACCGAACTACAGAACAACCGGTCGTTATGACGTACAATGACCACCAGGGGACAGATGCTCAATGCAGGAGCTGCCCCCTGGTTGTCAGTGCGCTCCCACAAGGGGAGTGCTGCTCAGCCAGAAGCCCAGAAGCTGGGCTCACAGCTGGCCAGTGTATCACTGGTGGCAGGAGCCTCTCCTGCCTCTGCGGCATCACTGAGGATGTCCGACTGATGGCTTCGGCCCACTCCCCTCGAGAGGGCCAAAGCCATCAGTCAGACATCCCCTGAGGGCTCCTGGACTGTGAGAGGGCACAGGCCGGGCTGAGGGACCCCCTCCCACCGAGTGCACAAATCTGATGCACCGGGCCTCTAGTATCCAAATATGGTAAACTATTTCTTTGGGGCATTTTCTCACAAATGGAGGATTAGATATTCTTTCTATTAAAATGTGTAACTTTTAATATATCTCTGGTCCTATGTTAATATCAGAGAAGTAGAGACTCTAAGCTAAAGAATCCCTAGGTGAAATAAACAGTAGAAATAAATGCATATATGCAGAAATTATTAACAAAAAAAGTACTTTTACAAAGATTACCTTTCTGTCTAGCATCATCAATTTCTCCCTCTCTACTACATTCTTCCCAAGGGCACATTGAAATGTCCTTGACTCTTCTTTGATTTTCGTGCCTATCTAGTTATCAATTCACTAGAGGCCCGGTACACAAAATTCGTGCACCGGGGAGGAGGTTCCCTCAGCCTGGTCTGCACCCTCTTGCAGTCTGGGACCCCTCACTCCTTACTGCCCTCTTGCTAGCTGCTCCTTACCGCTTGGCTCATTATTCCTTAGTGCTGCTGCGGAGGCAGGAGAGGCTCCTGCCACAGCTACTGAGCTCTCCAGCCATGAACCCGGCTTCTGGATGAGCAGTGCTCCCCCTGTGGGAGTGCACTGACCACCAGGGGGCAGCTCCTGCGTTGAGTGTCTGCCCCATGGTGGTCAGTCCGCATCATAGCGACCGGTCGTTCTGGTTGTTCTGCCATAACGGTCGCTTAGGCTTTTATTATATGGACTAGGGGCCCAGTGCACGAATTCGTGCACCTTGAAAGGAACTGTGGGCCACAAGGCTGCGGTAGGGACAGGGGCCCAGTTTCAGCCCATCCGCCGTGCCTCTGCCTGGTCCCTTCCGCTGCAGCTCTTGGTCCTCTGTCTGCCGGCAGCCTGGCTCCTGCCGCCATCGTTCCCACACGCTGTCAGCACGGACTGACTGGGGCTGGTGCAGGGGGAGGTGTAGAAGCCCTTAGGGGTGATCAGGGCCGGCAGCTGCCGCTCATCTCTCTGATGGTGCCGAGTGATAGGGACCAGTGCCGGGCACCGGCAGCGGGTGTGAGCGGTGGCTCCGGTGCTGCTGTGGGTGTGAGTGGGGCCAGCGCTGGCAGTGGCTCCAGTGTGGAACTGTGGTGCACAGGAGCAAAGAATTTTCAGTAACCACTAGAGGCTCTCCCCGATGACAGTGACCAGTGCCCACCTTGGTCTGTTAACCCTGCTCACCTGCTCCACCATCTCGTTGTGGCCAATGCCCGCCATGTTTCGCGCAAGCCCCCTGGTGGCCAGTGCATGTCATGGTGACTGGTTGTTTGGTTCTGGTTGTTCTGCCATTCGGTCTATTTGTATATTAGCCTTTTATTATATAGGATTGCTCCTCTTCTTCCCAGAAAAATGACACCATCATGTCTGCTCTCCTTTTCTACCTTCCTTTCTTTCCAGAATCCTCTCAGTCAGGCTTTCAACCCCACTGGTCCACTAGAACTGCTGTTACTAAGGTCAACAAAGACTGCAGGCTTGTCAAGTGCCATTGTTCATTGCTATCCTCTTTTTACTGTATCTTTTAGCAACATTTGGCAAAGTTGACTGTCAACTCCTTCCTTTGAGAAACATTTTTCTGAACTTCATTCCATTTTCATTCTTCTGGTTTTCTTGTCACCTCACCAGCCGCTCCTTCTCAGTGTCTTCTAGCTATCCTCTAGATGCTGGAATATTCTAAGGCTCAGCTCTGAATCCCTCCCTTTTCCCCTATTTTCTCCCTAAGGATTGGCACCATTAGCTATCAATACCATCTCTATACTGAAGACTCCCAATAGTTTGATTTCCTCCCAGGTCTCTAGATTCCTAAACTTACCTGCCCAGTTGTCATCTCCACTTAGATGTTTATTAATCACCTTAAGTTTAGGTGGCCAAAAGAGAACTCTTGCTTTTGTACCTCCTCACATCTGCTTCTCCCAAGTCTTTTCTTTCTATAAATGGCACCACCATCTTACCCACTCTGGGACCTCAGACACAGGAATCATTCTTCATGCATTTCTTTTCCCTTGCTCCTTACATTTATCCACCGAGTCTTGGCAGATTCATTTTTAAAATGTATTCCAAATCTGACTGCTTCTCCTCATTGGCGCTGCTCCAATCCTAGTCTACACCATTGTCTTCTCTCTGCTGGGCCCTCTAAGTCTCCTAATTGGCCCCACCACTCCTCTTCTTACCCTTTCCAATCATTTCGCTTATAACTGGACAGAGTGATCATATGAAATGTTACTCTAAATCAGAGCAGCATACACTGTGCTTAAAACCTTCTACAATTAGAATGAATCCAAACTCCTTCTCAAGTCCTATAAGACCCATACGCAGGCCTTGCCTGCTTCACTGTTCATGTTTTGTACACTCTCTCCCTTCATTTCCTGGCTCTCAGACTCCAGACTTAGACCTGCTCTTGAACTGTGGCATTTGCTGTTCCCTCTGCCTAAAATGCTTCCCCTGCTCCCCAAATCTTTGCGTGCCTGAATCCTCATCATTCAGGTCTCCATTTAATTACCACCTCCTCAGAGAGTGCCTAGTACTTAATAAATGTCTTTTTTTTTTTTAATGGGGACATGTTATCTTGTTACACATTCACAATAGCCCCATAATGGACATACTCTTGTCCTCAGTTTGTAGGTGGGAAAATTACATCAAAGAGGCTAATTAGTTTGTCCAAGGTCAGAGACCTATTAAGAATTTAAAGTGTGGGATGTGATTCCAAAGCCTTTGATTTTAATTCCCAACAACACTGCCTTCATAGTTATTTTCCTGAAACTGAGGACTTATTTTACAAAAATGGGGAAGGATTCCTAAAATATCTGTAAGCAGATGAATTAACATGGTAACTTTTTATACCTGGAGGAGCAAACAGGTACTAAAGGTGTTATAATCTATTTTGATCAGCAGGGCTGATTGTGTTTAAACAAATTTTTTTAAATTTAAACCTATAATTATAAAATAGTTTTATTTCTATTAGAACCTGTAGCTTGAACACAGGTTTTATTATTAAGTGCACAGAACTCTAGGAAGGAAACTGACGGGCTCTTTCGTGTTTCACCTTGGCTTGCTGAAGGAAAGTTGCAAGGTTTCTGGGGGGTCTCTCCTTGTCTTCTGTTTGATGACATGCGCATGAACGATTTTACACACACAGCTCTTTAAGTGTTTCAGAGTAAGGTAGTTATGTATTTGCACACTGAAATAACCAAGCGTGTCTCTTCCCCTCACCCATCAGAACCCAAGTTCTCCAGGGAGCCCATCGTAAGTGTGTCCTAAGCTATTTGAACTTCGTGGCCCATGTAGAGTCATCGAAGGTCTGCAGGGGGTGTTGCTGACTCTTCAGTAAAGGTGTGCTCTCTGACCCCTTGGCCCTATGTAGAATGCAGACATTGAAAGGGCTGCTTTTCTGATGATGAAGGGATCTTCTGGAGGAGAAATTGATGTCAAGTCCTAGGACACTGCCTCACCAGCATTCTAAAAGTATCCCCTTGATCCCTGGTTCTGCTCAGAGGATGATGGGTGAGGTGGAGCTGGGGAGGAAGGAACATTCTAGTGGAGATATCTAAAGGCAAAACCCCTTTTGTTTCTGTACTTTAATTCTCCAGAAGGTTAATACTCCTTTGAGTATCAGCCAGCAACTAAAAAGAGTTGTTTTTGAGACAATTGGGAAAGATCTAATATGGACTGTATATTACATGGTTAATTTTGTTGGGTGGGACAATAGTCTTATGGTTACATTGTAAAAGTATTATCTGTTAGTGATCCATACTAAAGTATTTATAGGTGAAATGGCTGAAATTTGCATTTAGCTCCAGAAGAAAGTGTGTGTATATGTTTGTGGGGAGGGTGTAGGTAAAACACTTAGTATGTTGATGGTTGTTGAAGTTGGATACAGGGGGGTTCTTTATACTAGCCTCTCTAGTTCTGTATGAGCTTGAAATGTCCTCAATAAAGTGGTTTTTAAAAACCACCCTTATTCCATGAATTCTGTCAGGTTTATAAACTTCTTCTTTTAGTTGCCCTAAAGAATTTGATGGTGCAGAAGGTCATGAAGGGATTTATCCAGAGGGAATGTCAACCCAGAGTCTATTTTGATGACAAAAAGTTTTCCATGTAAGTAGGCTGTGATGGTTAATTTTATGCATCAACTTGGCTAGATTATGGTATCTGGTTGATCAGATACCAGTCTAGATGTTGCCCTGAAGGTATTTTTTTAAGATGAGATTAGCACTTAAATCAGTAGACTTTGAGTAAAACAGCATATCCTTCATAATGTTTGTAGGCCTCATCCAATCAGTTGAAGGTCTTGAAAGAAAAGACTGATTCCTGAGGAAGAGGGAATTCTGCCTTCAGATGCTTTTAGACTTGAGCTGCAACATCTTTTCTTCCTTGAGTCCCCAGCTTGCTGCCCAGCCCTGCAGATTCTGGACTTGCCAGCCCCTACAATCATGTGAGCCAATTCCTTAAAAGAAATCTTTCTCTATATACACACAGCCAATTGGTTCTGTTTCTCTGGAGAACACTGACTAATACATAGACTGTATGGGTAATGCTGGTTGAATTGTCTAGTCAAGTAAAGTTTTGATTATTTGATGCAAACTTTTCTAAAGGATAGCCCCATTTTTGGTCATAATAAATAGATCTCACTGACCCTAAATGAATATTCTTTTTTTTTTTAAATGAATATTCTTTGATAATTAATGGTACTACAGAGCCTCAAGGCCATACTGGGGTCTTTACTGTGGATGGATGGAAGCTGTAGGGGAATGGGGAGGCTTCAGCTTAGGAGCTACTGAAGCTAAGGGCTTAGTATGTAGATGGCACTCAATGAATGTGCCATGGCAGTCTTACCTGAAGGGTGCCTCACCAGGGATTATATGTTGGGATTGTTTTTTTCTTCTTCAATGAAGAAGTTGGCAACTGCTTCAAGGTATAAGCAGGATGGAAAATCAGATGGCATGTGTTTTGGGAAGAATTGCTTATGGCCGTGGTCGGCAAACTGCGGCTTGTGAGCCACATGCGGCTCTTTGGCCCCTTGAGTGTGGCTCTTCCACAAAATACCACGGCCTGGGCGAGTCTATTTTGAAGAAGTGGTGTTAGAAGAAGTTTAAGTTTAAAAAATTTGGCTCTCAAAAGAAATTTCAATCGTTGTACTGTTGATATTTGGCTCTGTTGACTAATGAGTTTGCCGACCACTGGCTTATGAGTTCCCCCTGCAAATATAGGGGAGGTAGGCCACATTATGTTAGGGCCTTTGAGTGGCTTAAAAAGCTGCTTCACCTCTTGAGTTCAGTCTAAAGACAAGAAAAGGAAAAGGGGTTTCCAGTTCTGTGAGCTGGACCTGGCTTCTTCGCAGCCTTGGGAGCTGTAGGATACCTGGGAGGGGAGTTTAAACTAACACAGGGTTTCTCAACCTCAGCACTGTTGACATTTTGGGTAGGGTGTTGTCCTGTGCATTGTAGGGTGTTTAGCAGCATCCCTGGCCTCTACCCACTAGATGCCCCTTTCCGGTTGTGACAATCAAAATGTCTTCAGATATTGTCGAATGTCCTTTGGGAGCAAAATTAGTCCTGATTGAGGACCACTGTGTTTATTGGAGAGGTCCACTTACAGGACCTGCTGACTTCTGAGCTCAAGGCTATTAAGGTCTGAAACCCAGCATGAAGCAGGAATCCCTTTCCCCCAAAGAACACAAGAACCCTTACTAAGGGTTCAGTCTCAGGCTCCAAGGTAAGGAAGCAGTGACCGCAGACTTCACATTCACATTTTGGATAGATTTGCAGAAATAACTGCTGCCTGGATGGGTCATGTGTTACTCCCAGTCAGAGATGCTAGTGCCTCTGGGATTCTGAGATTCCCTGTGCTCCTGTCAAGTAACCCCGATCAGCATAGCACCACCGGCCAAAAGTCTGGGTTCACTTCCTGCTGTTTGGAGTGGCCAGGAGGAGCTCTGCTCAGGGCCACACTAGGAAGACTTATGGATTCCCAATGCTGTGAATACCCCATGGTGGTCATCCAGCCTCTCAGCTTTAGAACCCACTTACCAAGGTGAGTTGCAGACTCAGTGCTCTGAGGTAAGTGAGCTGGGCTGGACCCTCATGACCCAACTCATGGCCTATTTTTGCACCAGAGAGCTGCTGGTTGCATAGTGCAGAGGCTGTTTGAGGAAAGAACTGAGCTTGTGAAAATGGATTAATAACCTGTTACCTTGTGACCGGTAATGTCACAAACTCTGTTCTTCAAAACGTGGCCCTGCCCCACCTGCATCAAGACACCTGGGCAGTCTCACTGCAGGAGCACCTCCGGAGCTGGGACTCAGGAACTGGCATCTTTAACAAACTCACCATTTGGTTCTCATGCAAAAGGAATCTGAGACCATGGCTTTAGACACATATGCAAAACACAAGAAAGCATATATATACAGTGGAATATGATTCAACCTGAAAAAGGAAGGGAATGCTAACATAGGCTACCACATGGATGAACCTTGAGGACAGTATGCTGAGTGAAATAAGAAAGTAAAAAAAGGACAAATACTGGATGATTCCACTCAAATAAGATATTTAGAGTAGTCAAATTCACAGAGACAGAAAGTAGAACGATGGTTTCCAGGTGGGGGAGGGAATGGAGAATTGATGTTTAATGGGGACGGAGTTTCAGTTTGGGAAAATGGAAAGTCTCGGGAGATGGAAGGTGGTGATGGAAGCACAACATTGTGAATGTACTTAATGCCACTGAAATGTACACTTTAAAATGGTAAATTTTATGTTGTATGTGTTTTACCACAATTATAAAAACACCCAAGGGAATCCAGAGAGGAGCCTACATGCCTCAGTCTCCATTCCCCTATGGTCACTCTGTGAGAAGTGACCTCAGAGGCCCGGTGACTTGCAGCCAATTCTCTACACATTAATGAATGACTGTCTGCTTCCCTTCTTGTAATGGACAGAATCGACAGAATTTGCTTGAGTTCCATCTTTTGATGTGCTGGTGGATATGCAAAATCATCTCTGTGGAATTTCATGGGAAAAGTGCTTCCAAAGTACTGGGCATTTTTTCCCCTTGATTCCAACATCTTTGTCAACTCATACCTGACCTTACACAGTCTTTAAGACCAGGGAGAGTTCACCTTAACACTGCATTGTCCCTTGGAATTTACGCAGAACAATCACTGCAGGTGTGAGTCAAAATGACAGCTCTTCAGGAATCCTTAATTTTTAAGTGAAAAGCCTTTGATGGCCCTTCTCCTACCTTTCCTTCCTTCTTGTTTTTCTCTTCTTCTTTCTTTCTGATTTCTCTTCCTCTGCTATGCTTTCTCTACATTTTTTTTTCTTCTGAGTTTTCCATTTTGCAAATCTCAAAGGAAGACAAGATAGAAAACCCGCCCAGTGTTTTCCTTATCAAAATCACATGAAAGGGCTGGTGGTCAAAGGCTGAGCAGCATCTGGCCTGGACCTGCTGCTTAAAGATGTGGCCTGATTTCCCAGAGGGTACTCATGGGACAAGATTGCCAGGTGTGATCCCTTTGGTCCAGATAGCATGGGAGGACCCTATGTGCTTCACCTCTACTCTGCAACGTGCTTTATCATGGTGAGTCCAGAGCATCCTTCTTGTATTTCAGTACTTAAGTAGGTGGGACTTGGCCTCTGTGGCCTTGGGAATCATATTGGCACCTTGAGAAACCAGCACACAGATCCTCCTCAAACTCTCAACTGCCAGGGCTTCAGAGGGTGTGAAATGAGAACAAAGATGGGAAGACAGGCCAGGTGGTTTGTAAGGTGTTTGTGGTCTGGCAGGGGATAGATAAGGGGTGTCCACACAAAAATGGACAATGCAAAGGTACTGTGGGAAAAAGTCACTCATTTTCTGTAATCAGATGGCCAATGGGACGTTGGAGGAGGGAGTTGGTGGGTCCTCAGGGAAGGCCCTGTGGAGGAGGTAAGTTTTGGCCAACCCTTGGGTGGGGGGAAAGTGGACTCTAGTCCAGTGGGATGAACCAAAGCAAGCTGCTCCATGGCCTGCAAGGGTGCCCAGTAGACCAGAGAAGCCCTTGGGGCACAATATTTGAGGTGGCCCTCACTCAAGGGCTGTTCTGCACTCACACCACCCTGAGTGACACCTCTCTGAAATTTTCACCTTTGCTGCCAAGTCTGGGCCCTGTTGAAGCCACAGGTTCCTGTGGAGGAAGGAGGTGGAGACGCAGGCATTTGCATCTTCCTTCCTGGGAGAGCAAAGCACGCACATGGTTGTGGGGTGGTGAGGGTCAAAGCTGGTTTCACACGCACCCCACAGGAAGAGGCTGGCTCAGGGCTCAGCTGAAGGATTGGTTAGTGACAACATCTCGAAGTCTCCTATCAAGGGTCAATGATTCCCAAGTTACAACAGCAAGTGACTCAAATAAAGTCAGCTTTTGATTTTGGAGATGGGGGACCTTGCTTGACATTACTATTCTTTGGGAAACTTTTATCTTCTGCGTTGGACACTGTGTATTGAGGCCAGGTGTGGAATAGATAAGCCCTCTTCTTGAGAATGCCATTGCAGCTGAGGTACATTCCAGGGGTGTGTGGAGGTGGATCCCGAGCTTCAGAGGACCAGTGAGCATTTATTTATCCAGCTTGCATTCTTTACCTAAATGGTGACTGAGCCTTCTGCACTGGCCTTTCAGAACTGATGGAAGAGGGGCAAGAGGAAATTCTCCACTCTGGAAACTGTCACCTGCCACATGGTGGCTGCTAGAGTGAGCCCAGAAAGGCCTCCTGCTGGAGTCAGTGGGATCGTTAGTGACCAGGGTCCCAGCTGCAGCACCAGGTCCTGTGCTGGGTTTGCACTGAGGCCACGCCTCCCATGGGCTGCTCCCTTCAGTGACTGAGTGCAGTGGAGGCATGAAGGTAGATTCCCCTACCTCATCTGCGCCCCTTCCTGTTTCCCTTGACACAGGCATTTCCCTTCATAAAATCTTGCTGCATTTAATTCCACCTCAGCCACTGCTTTTTGGAGGATCTGGACTAACACAACTTGCTCTTCCATCTTGCAAAACTGAAAGAACTTTAAAGGGTTCCACCATGGAGCTTTAGTGACAGAAGACCTCCAGCAACTCTTTGAAGGTGACTGGATACATGGGGCTGCCACAGGTCTCCTGCTGCCCTAAGCAAGATGGCCCATATGTGGGATGTGGGGATACTTCTGGCTTTAATGATGCTTGGGAAGAGTTGAGCAGGGTTCTAAAGCTATGAAGAACCTGAAGGTCATCTGTCCCATCCCAGGGCAGATGCCAAAGCCAGACTTACAGTCCTTTTCCTTTCATCACCTCCCTGTCCCTGCAGTGCATCATAAGGTATGGGGACTGAACCAGGATTCAAATCCCATGGGTACCAACCCAGCTGAGTGACATAGTTGAGTGACTCCACCTTTCTGGGTCATTGGTGACATAGGGGTCTGTCTACTTGTCCTTCCCTTCTGACCTTGTAAGCCTGCGGTGACAAGGCACAGAAATGCCAGGAGAAGTGGAGAAATGCTATAGAAAAGCAAGCATGGCTAATTCATGTAGTGCTCTTCCTCCCTTCTCCTTTCTTTCCTTCCTTCTTGTTTTTCTCTTCTTCTTTCTTTCTGATTTCTCTTCCTCTGCTATGCTTTCTCTACATTTTTTTTTCTTGTGAGTTTTCCATTTTGCAAATCTCAAAGGAAGACAAGATAGAAAACCCGCCCAGTGTTTTCCTTATCAAAATCACATGAAAGGGCTGGTGGTCAAAGGCTGAGCAGCATCTGGCCTGGACCTGCTGACTCTGGAGTGCCTTCCCTGGGGCACTCCTGCGCTGCAGAGGTGAGAACTGGCTTCCTTCTGGCACTTGCGGGTCTGGGAACTCCCACTGTGAGGGCTACATTGAATTGACATCTAGATTACAGGGCTGAGTGAAAAGACCTGTGCATTACAAGATACAGTGGTTTGTGTTGCCTTGAGTGAACACAAATGGCTTCTGAATTTTAAAAAATATGCCTGGGAGGATTGGGTCAATTATTTATTACAGACAGGGGGGGGAAAAAGTCTGGTTTGCTAACTTGAGACTATTACAATGCAATCTAAGCCCTGGATTTTGAATTCACTGCCAAAGAAATATAGGTCCTATACCCTGGATACTTCTTTCTCATCACCTAACTTTGCTTTAGTAATCAAAAAGCACTAGGGCTTAAGCTACAGCACTCCTGGGGTCTATTACATGCCTCGCGTTGTGCATTTACTGTGGCAGCTCCCAGTGGAGCACAGGTGCAGAGCAAGAAGGCTAGGCGCAGTCAGGGTTCTGTATCCTTTGGTACACATTGAAGTTACATAATTACTTTGCAGGAAGCGATTGGGGGGTGAGGAACTGCTCCATAAAAAAAGAAAACCAGCTTTTGGAGTAAGAAAAGGTAAGAGAATAAGAATTTAAGGTAGAATTCTACTCATTGAACACTCTTGATTCCCCCCACCTTTTCATCTGTCAGATATTTTTTTGCATTAATCAAAAGATTTCTTCCCTTCTCCCACTCTCTTCATTTTTCCACCCTCAGAAAGTTTTGCCTTTCCCCCCAGTGGTATTTTAGTAAATCTATTGCCCTTTAAACAGGTCCTTGTTCTTTGTAATAAATATTTTTATTGATTTCAGAGAGAAGGGAGAGGGAGAGAGAGATAGAAACATTAATGATGAGAGAGAATAATTGATCGGCTATCTTCTGCATACCCCACACTGGGGATTAAACCCATAACTTGGGCATGTGCCCTGACCAGGACCAAACTATGACCTCCTGGTTCATAGGTTGATGCTCAACCACTGACCCACACTGGCTGGGTGGGTCCTTGTTCTTAACCTTTGCCATTAGTCATTTACTTAGTAACACATTTTGGGAGAAGATGGCAGATTGCTCAGCTGAACACTTATCTGTGCTGCTCTTCTTCTCCCCAGCCCTAAGTCAGCATTTCCCAGCTGATTCAACATGAGGTGATGTCATCTCAAAGTATTTATTCAGTGCAAGGGAAACGACCTCAGAGGCAGGATGCTGTAGGATCAGGGCTCGGGTGACCTTGGTGTGGATATCTGCGTGGGCCCTTCAGAAGGGGGAGTCTAGCTTGCATGTCAAAGTTCTCCTCGGGATCTTGTGAAAGAAATGAAATTGCCACACCTTCACTGACCAGCTTCAGGCCAAAGTCCAGAAGCTCCTCAGGGACGCTGTGTGGCACCTTCTCTAGAGTGTAGGTTCTCAGGCAAGCTTGCCACATCCTAGCTGTGTGACATTAGCCAAGTTACCTAGCTTTTCTGGGCCTCAGTTTCTTTTAAAAAAAAAAAGTATTTTTATTGATTTCAGAAAGGACGGGAGAGGGAGAGAGAGAGAAAGAAACATCAATGATGAGAGAGAATCATTGATCGGCTGCCTCCTGCATGCCCTCTACTGGAGATCAAGCCTGCAACCCAGGCATGTGCCCCTGAACAGAATTGAACCTGGGACCCCTCAGTCCACAGGTCAATGCTCTATCCACTGAGTCAAACCAGCCAGGGCTGGGCCTCAGTTTTCACATCTGTAAAATAGAAATAATAATAGGTAACATAGAACTGTAGCATGGATTTAATGGATGAATACATGTAAAATTACTCACACATACTAGTGTTGCATATTATTATCACTAGTTCTAAAGGAAGATGGGTTGCCTTTAGGTTAGGGAGCCATGATGGAGGTAGACAAGAGAGTGGGCCAAAGCAGAGAGCCAGAATGACCTGCACAAACTCTTCAGTAGAACATAACCTACAAATTTCATCTTTTTTTTTTAATAATAAATCTTTATTGTTCAGATTATTACAGGTGTTCCTCTCTCCCCCCCCCCATAGCTCCCCTCCACCTGATTCCCCACCCCTTCCCATACTCTTACCCCCAGCCACTGTCTTCATCCATAGGTGTAAGATTTTTGTCCAATCTCTTCCTGCACCCCTCAGACCCCCTTCCCCCTGAGAATTGTCCATCACCTCCCTTTCTATGTCCCTGATTCTATTATATTCACCAGTCCATTCTGTTCTTCAGGTTTTTTTATTCACTTGATTTTTAGATTCACTTGTTGGTAGGTGTGTATTTGATGTCTTTTTGCTGTTCATAATTTTTACCTTTACCTTTTTTTTTCTTCTTCCTCTTCTTAAAGAATACCCTTCAGCATTTCATGTAATCCTGGTTTGGTGGTGATGAACTCCTTTAGCTTTTTCTTGTCTGTGAAGCTCTTTGTCTGACCTTCAATTCTGAATGATAGCTTTGCTGGGTAGAGTAATCTTGGTTGTAGGTTCTTGCTGTTCATCACTTTGAATATTTCTTGCCACTCCCATCTAGCCTGCATAGTTTCTGTTGAGAAATCAGCTGACAGTCGTATGGGTACTCCCTTGTAGGTAACTAACTGTTTTTCTCTTGCTGCTTTCAAGATTCTCTCTTTGTCTTTTGCCCTTGGCATTTTAATTATGATGTGTCTTGGTGTGGTCCTCTTTGGATTCCTCTTGTTTGGGGTTCTGTGCACTTCTTGGACTTGTAAGTCTATTTCTTTCACCAGGTGGGGGAAGTTTTCAGTCATTATTACTTCAAATAGGTTTTCAGTATCTTGCTCTCTTTCTTCTTCTGGCTCCCCAAAAATTCGGATGTTGGTACGCTTAAAGCCGTCCCAGTGGCTCCTTATGCTATCCTCACACTTTTGGATTCTTCTTTCTTTCTGCCTCTCTGGTTGGGTGTTTTTTGCTTCCTCATGTTCCAGATCTTTGGTTTGACTCTTGGGGTACGGTGATCTACAGTTGAGTTTCTGTATATTCTTTATTTCAGACAGTGTATGCATAATTTCTGACTGATCCTTTTCCATTTTTTTTGGTATTCTCATTAAGGTCCTTGAAGGTCTCTTCAAGTTTCTCAGCAGTTTTTAGAAGACTCTTGAGTAACCTTATAAATGTGGTTCTGAATACTGTGTCGTCCAGTAGTTTACTTTCCTCCATCTCTTCTGTTCATGACATACTTCAGTGTCTCCGCATTTTGGCTGCCTCCCTGTGTTGATGGAGTGGCTTTGTGTGGTCAGTGACCTATAGGGGCTGGTAGCTCAGCTTCCCCAATCACCCTAGGTGGTCGCTCTTGGTACACCCCTTTGTGGACTGAGTGCAAAGTCTTGGTGTTGTTAAGCCTTGATTGCTGTTGGTACACTGGGAGGATTTGACCTCCAGGCCAATTGGCTGTTAGGATCAGCTGTGTCTATGCCGGGAGACAGCCTTATTCAACTAGACTTGCAAAATTGTAAAAGCCTCTGTGCTCAGCTTGGATGGGGCGGAGTTTCAGGGTGGAGCCTACAGCCTTGGCTTCCCTTCAGCCCCCTATGAGGTTCCTGGGTCTCAGTGTCTCTCAGTGTCCCTCGGTACTCCCTGCAAGCACCTCTGAGAGAAAGGAGCCCTGGAGTTTCGTCTGCTGCAAAACAGTCTAGTCTCTCCCCCAATGAATCTGGATTCCCAGATTCTCACCCGGAACTGGGGCTCAGCGCAGTCTGGAGCTTTTGTCTCCTTCCCGCTAGGGCAATTCAGCGGCACAGTCAACAGTCCGTCCTCTGCACGCATTCACATGCGTGCCTCCGGAGCTCTGCCTTTCGCCACTCCCCTGAGTTTCCGCCTTACAGCCCAGGTTCCCCCAGTATGAGCCTGGGTCCCCAGGGTCTTGCCCGGAACTAGGGTTCAGTGCAGTTGGAGCTGGGGTTCAGCGCAATCTGGAGCTTTTATCTCCTTTCTGCTAGAGAAGGCCAGCCAGGCACTCAGCCGCCCTGTCCTCTCCAGCTCCGTCCTCCCCGCACATGCATGCGCCCACATCTCCGCCCGTGTCTCCGTACCTCAGGCTTTTACAGCTCCTCTGATTTTCCTTGTGGTTTTCTCTTTCCTTCTAGTTGTAAGCGTTTCAGTCAGCCAGCTTTCCTGTGGCTCTGGATGATGTCCGTTTTGTCTTTTAGTTGTATTTTTGAAATTGTTGTGCGAGGCTGCAGTTTAGGTGTTTACCTATGCCGCCATCTTGGTTTCTCCTCCACAAATTTCATCATAATGTCTCCCTTTTTGAGTGCCATCTCTAGAAGACCATTCATAAACATGATCTTAAATTCTGATGACCACCCTGTGTGGAGACATAATTATCCCTATTTCATAAATAAAGAAACTGAGTCTTGCCCAAGGTCACCCTCCAGGAGGAGCAGGAACTGGACTGAAAGGTCCCATTTTTTTTCCTTCCATCACATGATCTCCTCCTCAAATTCATGTCAGCATTAGCCATCCTTAGTCACTCAGAGGTCTTAGAGTGCCTAGCTCTGGGGGTAATGATTTTGTAAGCAAAAATAATTTAAGGTTGTACAATGCCTTTGCTTGGAAAGAGCTTTACATTTGTTATCGCAGTACTTGTATGAATTAAATCACCAACAAATGAAATGTGCTCTCTTGGAACCCAGGGCAATCCTTGCTTAATAGCCCATAACCACAGCATGCATTATTCTGGGGTGGTTAAGTGGTGGGCAGGTTAGGGTAGAAAGGATGCAATTTTTGAGAAATTAAAATTAATGTCCTAGTTGTGCTGGAAATGAACAGACTTGCCAAGGGTTCTGGAGGGACCCAAAGTCCCTGGGAGTTCAGCATCTCTTCCTTTCGGTGTCTACAGTGGACACTGTCTGCAGCCGGACTTCAGAGCAGAGCTCTCTCCTGATCTTCTCCCTCCACCCTCCCCAGGTCACTCCTCCCATCTTGAGGACCTCTGTATGTGAGTGTGTCCCCACACGCAAATGTGTGTGTGATCAGAGGGC
Organism: Eptesicus fuscus; assembly: GCF_027574615.1. NCBI lineage: Eukaryota > Metazoa > Chordata > Mammalia > Chiroptera > Vespertilionidae > Eptesicus > Eptesicus fuscus. The sequence goes on from NC_072481.1 coordinate 91,236,477, forward strand.
CTCCAATAGCCCTCCTGAGAGGGCTGGACACACACAGCATGTAGGTTAAAATCCTGCAAATGCCAGATGGCACATATCCTTTGCATTTGATCAAAACAACACATGTCATGTCCACTTACTTGCCCATTTCATATTCTGGCTCTGGACTTAGCCATTTGAATGTGAATTTAGGCAGGAACAAACCTATGTTTGATGAATTTAACTAATAAGAGATGGACACAGAGCTGGCTCTCCGCTGAATAGGTTCCCTGCCTTCCTCTGTGGCTCACTTCTGCTTCTCCCTTTTCGGGCAGGATTTTTATGTAGCCCAAGGCCATAGCTGTCTCTGAACCTTGCAATGAGTCTCAAAATGTCCTTGTATTGTGAACACTTGCAGCTAAGTGTCTCTGACGTGCAGCCTATCCAGTATGATGTAGCAACACTGAGAGCAACTGATATTTAAATTAAATAAGTAACGTTTGCATAGTACTTTACAGTTCACAAATAACAACACCAAACATTTCCAAGGTGTTTCTTATATACCAGATACTGTTATAAGTATATTATGCAGAACTACCATCACGTAGGGTCTATTGTTATCGTCTTCACTTTACAGAAGGAAAACTGAGGGCCAAAGTGCTTAAGGAAACCGATTAAGCTAATAAGAGACAGAGTCTGGCTCCAAGTCCATGCCTTCAAGAACTCAGTTTTACTGCCTCATACATCAACAGTAAGGATTATCATGTCCTCTAGGTAATATTGGTGGTTTCACAATGCAAACACGTTTGCTCAAGACCACACGGCCAAAGTGATGGAGCCAGTACCTGGATCAGATCTTCTCATACCAAAGTGCTGCCTCTTTATATCTTGCTCCATTGCCTCGTTTGTAAAGGGTACAATGCCAACTGTAGTTGTTGGGGTAGCTCACCGTAGAGGTGCCCACCAGACAGGACAGTGTCTACGGACAGAGCTTGGCAGAGGGAGCACGCTGAGAGAAAGTGACGTGGCGCAGGTGAGATTTGGAAGGAAGGAAGATTCTGGGCAGGAGGCAAGCCTTGGGAAGGCAGGGCCCTAAAGAGGCTAGAGTGCAGGCATGGGCAGTGAGAGGGCAGCCTCGGCTATCTCAGCCAAAGAGTGAAAAGGGGAATCTGAAGGCAAGAGTAGCAGACAATAGAAATGTAAGGGAGCAAAAAAGAAGTTCAAGTCTGGGTTTGAGTAAGTCTTTCTTTCAGTAGCGGTGTGAGCTAAACCAGGTCCCAGGACCTCAGTTTCTCCCTTGTGACATGGAGAGGCTGTGTAAGCACTCCCTTGCTCAGCTTCCAACCTTTAGACCTGACTTATCAAGCTTGACCTCAGTCTGCTCAGGTGAAGATCCCGAGTGTTTGGAGGGATTTTGTGTTGAGCATGACCCTTGTGCCTTCTCCACTGGTTTATTAGAATTTACTTTAAAAACAGAAAAGAAGCAGCCATCGAATGTGTCTCTGCCACGGAGGAGTCTGTTCTCCCCTGGCCGACTTAGGCTGCTCTGTTCATCAACGGACAAGTTTAAAGATCCCATATCCATGCCTTCAACATCCAGGAAACATCTGCACTGAGGGCTCCAGGGGCTGTCTAGGAAAATCTCACCAAAATGATTATAGACTTTACAAACTTTTCATTGGAAACATCTATTTCCCTGTGGATAGAGATGAGTGGCTTTGGTCTGATGGCTAAATGCAGTCTACTTGATATTCTGGTCACATCACATCCCAGCTTGTGCTTCTCCACGTGTTTTGTTCAGATGTCCCCCAGGACTTACATGCTCTACTTCTAGGACAGCAGTTCTATCCCAGGTATCCACAGGACCCCTACACTTTACCGTATAAACCAAGTCCTTGAGTCCCTGGTTGTATCTGTGTATTTAAAAAAACCCAAAACTTCATTCATCTTTTTGGGATAGGTTAACCTGAGTTATACATGACAACGATTCTGCTTGGACATTAAATCTTTCTCATATGTATATCCTGGTTTTCAGTGTATGCTTGAAAGTATAACTGGGGTCCTGTGTCTGTTTTTGGAATTATTTGCTGGAAGGGGAAATTGCAGCCTTTCTGATGAGCGGGGCAGATTCCCGTTTCTCTAGGCCTGTGGGAAGACAGAGAAAGGATAGAGCTAAGTCCTTGAACGTGCTGAGATGACTCCTCAGCTTAAAGTTTGCTTCCTTCCCTTTCTGTATTAGTTTGCTAGGGCTGCCGTAACAAAGTATCACAGATGGTGGCTTAAACAAGACATTTATTTCCTTCAGTTCTAGAGGCTGGAAGTCTGAGTTCAAAGTGCTGGCAGGGTTGGTTTCCTCTGAGGCTTGTAGATGACCACCTTCTCACTGTCTCTTTTTTTTTTAAAATTTCTTTATTAATTAAGGTGTCACATATTTGTCCTCATCCCCCCATTCCCATCCCACACCCCTCCCCACGGATGTCCCAACCCCCTGTTGAACTTAACTGTTGGATAGGCTCATATGCATGCACACAAGTCCTTTGGTTGATCTCTCCCCCTCTCCCCCCATCCTCCCCTATCCTCCCTCTGAGGCCCGATAGTCCGATCGATGCCTCCTTGTTTCTGGTTCTGTTCTTGTTCATCAGTCTATGTTGTTCATCATTTCCCCTAGATGAGCGAGATCATATGTCACTAGAGATATACTTATAAGAACTGAATGTGAGACGAGCAATAATAGTTATGCTGACAGGCAAATGAATCAGTCTGTAGTGAGTTTCTTTCTGGACCAACAGTTCTTTAGAGACCCAATTTCAATGTCCACCAGTTCCTTATGTGTACATGTTAGCCCTGACCCCTCAGCTCTGGATGGTGGACAAATGGTGGTAACGGAGGTCCGACTCCCTCTGGTTTGGTCTCGGCCAGACCCAGGGGCACGGCTTCACCCGGACTCAGGGGCACGTGGCCTCACCCAGACCCAGGGACACGTGGCCTCTCCCAGACCCATCACTGTCTCTTTACATGGTCTTCTGACTGTGTGTGTCTGGGTCCTAATCTTTTTTTTTTTTTAAGGACACCAGTCATATTGAGTTAGGACCCACCCTGATGACCTTATTTTAAATTAATTACATCTGTAAAGAACTTATCTCCAAATATGGTCACATTTTAGGGTGCTGTGGATTAGGACTTCAACATATACATTTTTGGTAGGATGCGATTCAGCCCGTAACAACCTTCTATTCATTAGAAATTCAGTAGGGTTAACACCTGTAATTCATGCTTGGATGTGAATTATGCATCATTTGCCCTCTTCCCAAGCATTAACCACACAAGGTTCTAGTGTTTTTAGAGAAAGGATGTTCCTAGGTAAGGTGCCTGGGAGTTTGGGAGACCAGGGAAGGAGTACTCCGGGCTTCATGGTGATTGCTGAGATGTTGGTTGGTAGAGCAAAAGTAAGTGGCCGAGCAGGGCAGAAAGGGAGGTGAAATGGCCCCAAAGGTCAGCATCATCTGGAATTAGGATCACAGAAATACAGCCAGAAGTGATCATTGGAGAGCATTCTCCCCTGCAGAGTTCCGGGATTGGAAGTCTGTAATAGTGTCCTCTTCACAGCACATGGAGAAGACTCATTTCTTTGGTCTCATTTACAACAGACTACCTGGTAACTGGCAATAGTTTACCACAGGGGATATAGAGAGGACAGACTGGGAAAGGCATATGTATTGAGGGAATGTACTACCAGGGAGGCTAGAAGAGCAGATATCTATTAATTTTATCTGCTCAGCACTCTGCCTTCCTTTTTTCTCATTTTTTTTTTTTTTTAACACCAGAAATGGGTATGTGATGCAGGATGGGTAAATTACTTCACCATTCTAATCACAATGACTGTTCTAAAAGGTATAATTGGTTGAGCCAAGCTGAGCTAAGTGGAGTTTTTCCTGGGCTTTTCATATAGGAGCCTGAAGAAAGACTCTTACTCCCTGGTTGAAGAGGTGTTAAGGATGTGAGTCAGAATCACTGTGGTCAGGAATCCATCCCTCAGGGAAGCTGGTTTGGCTGGAAGAATTAAGGACACAGAGAGAAACTGAGATCAGAGCAGAGGCGCTGAGTCGATGGGTTCCAAGTCCCTGACTTGAGGCCCTGACTTGGCAAGGCCACCTCCATACCTGCCTGCCCTCTATGTGACTTGGTCTCATGAGCCAATAAATCCCTCCTTGGATTTCTGCCACTTGTGACTAAAAGAGTCCTGCCTAATTCAGGTAGAGTGTGAATTAAATTAAAACTTGTGAAAGTATAGTAAGAATGAAAAGGCTTTTTGTAAGCTCTGTTCTGCACAGGAAGAATGAGGAGGGATAGGCCTATAACTTGGAGGCCTATTTGGTGATTGAGAACAAGCAAAATATCAAATTATCCTCCACTTTTACTTTCTGAAAGGAATCTTCTTCAGGTTGGAAAGACGAAAAGAAACTTCACTAAAAGGGAATTGAAACCCAAGCTAGGGGAGGAGGCAGTAAGACAGAGTCACCACCCTGACATGAGCTCATCTCCAGCCCTGCCGGGCCATGTTAGTGGAGTGGACATGTTGCCATATGATTTAGAGAGATGTGCTTTTGTAGGAATCATGACATGGGATGACACACTGTAAAAGTGAAATACATGTCAGATCAATTTTCAAAAGCTATTGGGATTCAGGGTGGAGTTCTTAGACTCTCTGGGGGGAATGTCATACCTTGATTTTAGCAGATATTCAAGTCCTTCATGACCGAACCCCTGGTCTCAGACAACCAGAAACAGAAGGAGCAGCTTTGCTTGGAGGTGGTCAATAATGAGAGGCAGTGACAACGTGGTGGGTTCTGTTTTGGACAAACTGCACTTGAGGTGCCTGTGGGACCTCCGGGCAGGGCTCTTCCAATGGCAAATTGAACATTTTGATCTGGAGCTCAGAAGACAAGTCAGAGCTGGTGGATTGCTTGGGGCGGGGGGCCATGAGCAGGAAGGCTGTAGCCAGATGGTGAATGAGACCCCCAGGGATCCCATGCATCTAGAAGAGAGAAGAGTGGGCTCCAAGCCAGAAGCTTCAGGGTGACTTCTTTTGAAGGCTCAGTGGAGGGACAAGAGCCAATGGAGAGAAAGAGTCTTCAGAGATCAGCAGGATATTAGGAGAAAAAGGGAGAAAAGAGAACCTGAAAAAGAGGGCAGTGGTTAACAGTGTCAAATGCTACAGGATGATAATGCTAAGGAAGAAAGATGACACTGGATTATGGATGAGGTTACTGGTGACCTTTGAGAAATCTGTCTCAATAAACAAAGGCATAAAAGTGGAATAGGAAGAAGTGAGCGGATGATGTGAAATATTGCCTCATTTCCTTTCTCCCACCATCACTCCCACCATCTCATCTCTCTGCCTTTCAATGGTCTCAGAACTAGGCGTACTGGCAGTGTTTCCTCCCCACGTCCACACCAGCTTCCATGCTGCCACCTGTTGGAAGCTGCCCATTGTCTTCACTAGCAGAGAGGTGTGGACAAGGAACCCAGAAGGCTGGTTAACCTTGAAGGCTCTGAAAGGTCAGAGCCAAGCACCCACTGTCTAGTTGAGACAAAGGGAGCTGAAGCAACTTCCACCTTTTAGTCTCATGTAAATCCTTGCTGATGGGCTATCATGGAGCTATTCCTGGAATTGCCTGCCTAAGAGATGTGGGTGGATCCCAAACCTGAATAAAAGGGATGGCAAGGCTGGAGCAAAGCGGAGTCCTTCCTCTTGAGCTGGGCTCCCGCCTGGCCCCCAATATTTCCAAATTAATATTTTCTAGTCTCTTTCATTTGAGTGTGGCCTCCTCCAGAGCCCGAACCCTGAACCTGAACCCTGAACCATGCGGGATGTGGGGGGGTGGGGGGGGTGGGGGGGACACTCACAGCCACCAGGCTCTCAGTGGCCTGAGGAAGAACATGCAAATCCCAAACCTGGTATATTAATTATTTAGAGGAATACTGACTTCAAAGCTCATGCAATGGGCCCTGAAATCTCAGAGACCCAGCACCATCTGAGTTTACTTCTCACTCAGGAAAAGCCCCCCTTGGAAGCAGCGTGGGGTTGGGCTCTGCGACACACAATCAGTCAAGGATGAGTTTGACCGAGGTTCTCCACAGTGTGGCTCCAAGCTTGCCATGGTGCTGATGTCCAAACCAGCAGAGAGTAGAACCCCTGGATGGAGGCCCAGCTGTGGCCTGAACAGGCAGGATTCGGGCCCGTCCTGGAAGTGGTGTATATTATGTCACTACTGCAATATTCCGTTGGCAAGAATTGAATCACATGGTGGAACTTAACTTAGAGAGAAGCTGGGGAATGCAGTCTAGCTGAGTCACGGGAGGAAAGGAAAAACTTAGTCAATCTGGTGGTCATGGCATTCAAGACCTTGCAAAATTGGATCCAGCCTACTTTTCCAGTCCTGTCTTTCTGGACTTTGACTTACCCCAAGGCACAGGATAGCATTCCTTACTGTTCCTCACACACAACATGCATATTCTAATTTCCCCCCTGAAGCAAGAATACTTCTCCTATCTCTTCCTACTTCTTGAAATTCCAATTATGCTGCAAGCCACAGGAATATGCCACCTCTTCCACACAGCCTTTCTCTGAGTTGCAGTGATTTCTTCCTTTTGTAATTTATTTGTCCCAGACTCCATCACTCTTTATCTCCTGCTTGTATTATAGTTTTAACAGGTATATAAATTCCCCTGTCCTTCAACAGTTGTAGACTGTAGACACCTTCAGGGGAGGTTGAAATCACAGTTATCTTTGCTCACCCTGTATTTATAGTAACTATAGGTTCTACGATTGCAAATCAGGTTGTGTGGTCTGAGAAGTCTTAATATACATACCAGGATCAGTTGGGTAAAATCTTAGGTTGTGATAGCCTTCGGGACTGCCCTGGAGCAGAATTCTGAAGACATAATAGAAACTCAATGAATACTGTTGGTTGGAATGAAATGGAATCACTGCTATTGCTTAGGAACATACAAAATAAGAAAGAATAACGTAGAGGAACTTTTCGAATAGTGGCAGAGCTGGTTTGAGAAGTATCTTGGGGTGCTGGCTTGCCCAGAACAATTACTAGTATTCTGTACTCGCTCAACCAAACAGAAATACCTAGACACTTTATTGAAAAAGTATAAAAATTAAGCAAGGAAGAAATGTGGTGTTTTGTGATTGGCATTTTGTGCTAGTGCATGACCATTTGTGCTAGCGAGTGTTTTTGAAGGCACTCCTGGGTTCTGAGATGCTTTTAAGATGAATGGTTTTATTTATTTATTTACTTATGTATTTATTTACTTTACTATTATTTTTAAAATCCTCATCTGAGGATACTTTTCCATTTACTTATTTACTTATTTATTAGAGACAGGGAAAGACAGAGAGAAACATTGATGTGAGAGAAACATATTGATTGATTGCCTCCTGCATGAGCCTGACCAGGGCACAGTGAGGTACGTGCCCTTGACTGGAATTGAACCCGGGATCCTTCTGTCTGCAGGCCAATGCTCTATGCACTGAGCCAAATCAGCTAGGGTGTGAATGGTTTTATTTGATGTCTATAATGGTTATTCAGAAACTGGAAACTTATTTACAGGTTTGTGGCTGAGGGCCTGAGAACTGTCTGTGAATTATTTTGTCAACAAATCAAGCAGGGCTGGCTGGCTTCAAGTCAGCTTATTACCTATATCCGACCCTCAATTATGGATGTAAACACACGGAAGACATTATTTTACTAGTAAAAATGTTTGTGTGTATCTGTTCTGTTCGTGGCTGAGATTTTGTTGTCATTAATCTGAGTTGAAGCAAGAAGGAGCAAATGAAAGGGTGAGCTGGTGCCAGAGTCAAGCTTCTCAGACTGTGGCTGGGCTGACTCCAATCTTGGTTTTCAAGAGGATTGGGCTGGGGTAGTGTGTCCTGGGTGGGCTGCCTTCAGTATTTCCCTGTCTATCTGTGGGACAGGAGACACCTCTCTAAGTTGCTAGCATCACAGTCACTCCCATAAGCCATGTTGCAGGGGAGTGGGGAGGAAAGATGGATGAGTCAATGTGGAAATAGCTCTGTTGCCTGATTGCTGGTCTTCCTTCCAGATCCCCCAAGAGCCCTCAAATCCATGACCCTGGCCTGTGATGGAGCCCAGCCCAGCAAGCCTTTCCTGGTGTTTTGTTAAAGGGCACTCCATCCAGCCCAATTTCCAAGTTTTTTCTTTTCCTACATTTTTGTCCAAATGGCAACTGTTCCCAAGATACATGTGTCTTTGCTCATTCTGTTTCTTCTTTGTAGAATACCTCTCCTCCCTCAACCTGTCTGACCCAGTTAGAATCCAAAGCATCCTTTAATTCACCTCAAATTGAAGTCTCTTCATTCTTCTTTAAATTTTTTTTAAAAATTGATTTTAGAGAGAGAGAGAGAGAGAGAGAGAGAGAGAGAGAGAGAGGGGGGGGGTGGGGGAGAGAGAGAGAAACATTGATGTGAGAGAGAAACATCAATTGGTTTCATCCTCTTTGCACCCCAACCAGGGATTGAACACACAACCTGGGCACATGCCCTGACTGGGAATCAACAGGTCACCTTTTGGTGCACGGGACAACACCCAACCAGCTGAGCCACACCAGCCAGGGCTTCATTCTTCTTTTTGATGACCTCAACCAATTATGAACTCAGAGTTGGGCTCTTTTTTGTATCTGTTGCTGCTGCTGCTTCTGGCACTCTCACTACCCTCCCTTCCCTCCCCACCCCGCCCCCAGCAGCTGTGTATCCCCAGCACTTTCCAGGGCACTGCTTTCCACCTCTCCAAGTGTGGTCTGGCTCTGCAGTCAGTCTTCCTGCTTAAATTCAGAGCTTCTGTGACCTTGGCCGTCAGTGAGGCTGTTGGGGGGACTATGTAGGAAAACCGTATGCCACGCTCAGAGCCAGACACATGCAGATACCCATTGGGTGGAAGCTTGTATTTTAACTAGTCAGAGGGGAACTCACTTTGTGTACAAATGGGCAATGAGAGGTGAGAGCAAGTGATGCAAAGTTCAGAACCTGGACATGAGGATTGAAGAAATCTGGTGGAATAACTGCTGGTCCTCCTTTGAGATCTGAAGGTAACCAGGCAGGGGTGGGCAGCCTCTGAGTCTCAGTGACAAGCCCAGGCAGACGCCCCTGGTGGAGCCTAGCCGAGGTCTGAGGAGGTGGGTGGGATTCAGCTTTGTATAAAGAAGAACTTTCTGGCTGGGAGTGCTGTCTGCAGATGGACGGGGCTGCTTGAGGGGTGGTGGGTTGGCCATCACGAGATATGCTTGATAGAAGCCTGGCCAGAGCTTGGGAGGAAGACTGCCCTTCAAAGGCCCCTGTGAGCCTGGCATCGCTGTCTGTACGTGGTACAGTGGTATTCAAATGGGAATATTATAAAATGGGAATTATTATACTTGTAGAAATCATGTCCCCTCTCCTTTTTAAGAGCAGGTGTTGGGTGTGGGTTGGGGAGGGAGTCAAATCCAGTTTCTGCCCTCAGCACCGCCTGGGCTTTCCGGGGGCAGTCTCAGTGCCTTTCAACCAGCTCTCACCTGAGCCACAGGCCTGATGCAGGGGTGTGAGCGGGAGGGCTGCAGGCTGACAATCCCACACAGGGATTTTGTTTGGTGGGGTGGGGTCGGTACGAGGTGGCTGTTGCATGTTAAAGAATAAAATAAGGCCATCGGACAGGAGTTGGCAGGAGTTGAATCTGAGCGTCCATTTGACTGAAGGGCTATTTATAAAGTTGGCACGATGTGTTCAGCTTGGTAGGGGCTCTCTTTTTCCCAGGACATGGTGCCCCCAGAGCTCCAGGGAGGGACATTTGGGCTCACCAGGCCCCTGTCACTGCAGTGAGAGACACCCAGTCTCACAAGCTGACTCCCACATACCATGGATATTGGTGGCTGCATTTATTTTGTGTTGGGGGAGGGGGAAAGTGGACTTAGCTTTTTTTTCATTTGCTGAAGACATTATTTTGAAGAAAAATGTTCAGAGAATTGAAAGAGATGCTTGTAGAAAATTTGTTTTATTGTTAATGAAATCATAGCTATCGAGGTTAACTCAGGCTGCTCCTAAAGCAGCGCTAAAACAAGTGGTTTATGAAGACAAACTCTGAGTCAGGAAGCCCAGCAGAGTGGGTGCAGCCCTGGACTGCGGGTCAGAAGGTCTGGGCTTCTTCCCACCTCTATCACTTAGCAGCTGTGTGATCTCGGAGCCTCAGTTTCCTCCATCTGTAACTTAGCCTGGTCATCCCTGCACTGCCAGCCTCACCCAGGTGCTGTAAGTTTATCTTATAAGCAATATTAAAATACAGAGTCTACCAAAATCTACTCCTTTTCTTTCTGGCTATGGGCATAATCCCACTGTACTTCCTATAAATTGGCTTCTTGCTTCTCCTGCATCATGTCTCTCTGAAAAATACTGTTTCTGTGTCTCTTCCAACAGCTTGCCTTGCGGCTGACTTGGGGGTGGAGGGGAGGCCTGCTTCCCTAAGAGGGGTGTACCAGATTTCTTTCTCTGTCTCTGCTGGTCTCTCTCCCACAATACTGGGTCAGGTTTAGGTCTGACCCCTCATTTCCTGTTGTCCTTCCCCTTGACCATCCAGCCCCAGCCACTCAACTCCAGTCCTCCATTTTTGCCTTGAACAGAGATTTGAAAGAGACGCATGGATTTGAAGTCGTGCTCCCCCCACAGGGCCATTGCATTTCCTGCTCTCGTTAATGGTCCTGTTTATTTCTTCCTCAGTCAGCCATGGATAGTTCTCTCATCTCCTCAGTCTTCCTCATGCGAGAGGCCTATCTTAACAACCCATTTCCCATTTGTCTTTTATTTTTCTTCACAGCAGTTACCACCATATAACATACTATATATTTTATTTATGTACTGTGTCTCCATCTCACACCCACCCTAGGATGTAAGTTCCATGAGGCAGGACTTTTTCTTCCTTTTGTTTACTGCCCATTTTTCTCCAACACCTCCCCTTACAGAATGAGCTGGGGAGTAAACTCCCTTTTTCTGTTATCTGGAAGAATTTGTATCAACTTGAGATGATCTGTTCCTTAAAAGTTTGACCTCTCCTGTAAATCCATCTGGGCCAGTACATTTGTGTGTGGTGGTGGTGGTGGTAGTGGTGGTAGTGGTAGGGGCATAATTTTAACCGGTGTAGCAGTACCTTTAGTAACTATAGCACTATTCATAAATTTTTTTGAGTGAGTTTTAATAAGTTATATTTTTGTAGAAATTTGTTGAATTTTCAATATTGTTGGCATATCATTTATTTTTTTGTATATATATTTTTAAAATATGTTTTTATTGATTTTTTAGAGAGAGAGAGGAAGGGAGAGGGATAAAGATAGGAACATCAATCAGCAGCCTCCTGCAGGCTGCAACCCCCCTCCCTTCCCCCACACATGCCCCTTACATGTGGCCTTGACCTCTTGGTTCCTGGGTTGACACTCAATCGCCAAGCTACACCGGCTGGGCCATTTTTTGGTATGTTTTATGTGTAGCTATACCCCCTATTATTCATAATATTGCTTTTGTAGCTTTTATCTTATCTTGATGAGTCTTGAAAAATTTATCTATATCAGTTTTAACAAAGAACCAGCTCTCAGCCTTTTGGTTTTCTCTATTGCATTTTTGTTTTCTGTTTTGTTGCTCTCTGCTTCTGTTTTTATTTTCTAATTTATTCTTATTTGAATTTGTTGTGCTTTCCCCCCTGAATTACTTAAGAATAATACTTATATTCTAATATAAGTACTTAGCTACAAATTTCCTTCAAAATATATTTGGCTGCATCCCAGAAGTTTTGATATATGGTGTTTTTACTATAATTCAGTTTTAGATATTTAAAAATTTTTATTTTGATATTCCCCTTTAACCCATGAGTAATTTATCAATATTGCTAAATATGTGTGCATTTTAATTTATATTTTAAACTTCTAATTTAATTTCATTGTGGCCAGAGTTCCAAGTCTTCTTTGTATCTAAGTTTGAAGTTTATTGAGACTTTTTAAAATACATGATCAAATTTTGCATATATTCCATGTGTGCTTGAGAAAGATGTATATTCTCTATTATTTGGAAAATGCTACATATATTAATTATTCATTATTTGTTATTTGAGTGGGTCATAGCTTGCAATTGAGTGGTTCGTATTTTCTATATCCTTGCTGATTTTTTGTCTTCTTGATCTATCATCTGAAAAAGCAATGCTAAATTCACCCCAGTTTTACAAAATTTTACCTAATATATTTGAGGTTATATCATGCACATTTATGTTTAAAGTTGTTCTCTTCTTGGTGATTAAAACTTTTATTATTTAGTAGTAATTCTCTCAATCCCTAATACTCTTATTGTTTTGGAGTCTAGTTTAAATGATACTAATGTGCTACATGACTTTCTTTTGGTTCATATTTGCCTAATGTGCCATTTTTTAAATCTTTTTGCTTTCAACCTTCACCTGTCCTTATCTCTTATAAATAACACATACATGGACTTGAAATATTCAGTCTATTAATAATTGAGTGGTGAGTTTCAATCAAATGCATTTATTTTAATTATTGATATATTTGGATTTACTTTTACTTTTATTATTGTTTCCAGTTTCTATTTTTAAAATATATTTTCTTGCTTTTGAAAAAAAATGTTATATCAATATTCCTCCCAATAAGACAAGAACTTTTATCCTTTGTCTCTCTCTCTGCCAGCCCTGCCCCCTGGTTGAACTCCCGGTCAAGGGGACAATTTGCATATTAGCCTTTTATTATATAGGATGATAGAATAATATTTCTAAAAATCCACAGGAAAATTATTTTAGTAAATACAAAGGTTCTCAAATGATTATACTGAAGGATATGTAAAACAACTTCTACCAACCCCTATCTATACTTTTAATATGGATTATTATTGATAGTTTTCTCCTTTTCTTTAATCTTAGCTATTGTTTAAAATACAACACAAACTCTCCCACATTATTTGGTCACCACTGCTTTATGTATCTCTTGCATCATCTCCTGCATTTGTCTTTCTTCTTTTTCAAGTGCTTTATATAACACTATTTTTTATGAGTCTTTGTGGTGAAATATTTGAGGGCTTGTCTATTTGAGAAATTTTTAAAATCATGCTTATATATTTGGATGGCAGTTATAAAATTTCAGGTTTAAAGTTCTTTTTTCTTTTCAATATTCAAAAATATAATTCTATAGTTATTGTTGCTGTGGGAAAATATGATTTTAATCTGCATCTGCTTTCCCTTCCCTGGAAACATTTAAAATAATCTTTTTGGAATTCTTAATTATTATAATAATGAATCTAGGTCTGAGTTTTACCTTATACATATAGTTTTGTCAGTTCTGGGCCCTTTAAATTGGAAGTTTCTAGTCTTTTATAATTCTGGATAATTCAGTCTACTATTTTTAAAATTATTTCTTCTTTCTATTTTAATTATTTTCTCTTCCTAATAATTAAATATTACTTATATGTTAGCTCTTACTTCTACTTCTAATCTCCATATTGCCCAGCATTTCTCTTATATTTTTCTGATTCTTTGATTTCTCTTCTTTCTGGGAGAACTTGTCAATCTGGTCTTCCAAATTAATTTATTCCCTGGCTGTTTTTGTTTTGCTCTTTATGCCAACCATAGAGTTCTTTATTGCAAATATTATATTTTTATACTTATTATTTATAGTTTGATGCAATTATATGCTTTCTTTTCTGTTTCATGTTGCTAATATTCCTATTTTTATTGATTTCAGAGAGGAAGGGAGAGGGAGAGAGAGATAGAAACATCAACAATGAGAGAGAATCATTGATTGGTTGCCTCCTGCATGCCCCACACTGGGGATCGAGCCCACAACCCAGGCATGTGCTCTTGACCGGAATAGAACTCGGGACCCTCAGTCCACAGGCCGTGGCTCTATCCACTGAGCCAAACCAGCTAGGGCAATATTTCTATTTTTAAAAGTATGCCTCTTAGCTTAATTTTAACTTGCCTCAGTGTCCTGATATTCTGGTGGAATCCTTAATCTTGTGTGTTTTATTTCTCTTGAAGAGATGGTGTTCCCAGTTATCTTGTTGATTTGGCTTTTGAGTTTGTTTTCCCAGAGGGTATCAGCTCTTCCTCAAGCAGTGCACCAGAGCCCAGCCTTGTCCCTTCCAATGAACTCAGGGAGGAAGGGGAGAATGAGCCCTGGGGTACAGAGCTCCTCACTTTGAAAAAAATCTCCTAAAGCCAGGACTTTACTTTTGCCTTCAAGAAGAAAGCAGAATTAGGAGAAGATGCTTTTTAAAATTTAATTCCTTAGCCTTGGGGGATTGGAAAAGGAGGAGTGCAGAAGTTGGTAATGAGACCCTCACCCCTGCCCCAACCAGCCTGCTTGCCTTGCCTTCTGCCTAGAGTGCTGAAGTCAGAGATGTTCCTCCTACCTAAGGATGGAAAATTCATCTTTGGAGGAACTTTAAGTCCCCAGAGAAAACACCTTTATACATTGACATTTCCCTAAAAGAAAAGTCAGCTTTCTATTGCTTGATCATTTCCTAAAGCCTCATAGTCAACAAGTTCCACCCATGTATACAGAGCAGACACTCAATTGTAAGACTTCCCTACTAGTTGGATATGGACCAACAAGTAAGGATCAACATTCATTTGAGGACAGCTTTCAGCATGAGAGACCGAAACTAGCATTGTCTCTAGAGGAGACACCCTGCAGGAATCAGAAGAAAACAAGTTGAATAATGTTTTTAGTAAAAAGAAACAGTCTGAGAACAAAAGAGAGCTCTTTGAAATAAAAAACATGAAAGCTGAAACAAAATTTTCAGTGAGACTTAGAAGATAAAGAGAATCTCTTAGAAAGTAATAAAAAAGACAATAAGATAGACAACTGAGGGAAAAGATGAGAAAATAAAGGGTGTGTTTGAGAAGTCTAACATCTTTCTTGAGTTCTTTATAAAGAAAATAGAGAAAATAGACTGGAGAAATTATAAAAATAAATATAATAAGAAAATATTAGAACTGAAGGACATAAATTTTCAATTTAAATAGACCTAAGAGAACCTAACATAGGATTGAAAATACTGGGTAAAAACTTTCAGAAAGATAAAAGAGGTCACAAAGCATCAGAAATTAAATTTGCATTTGATTTTTTAGTAGTGATGCTGAATATTAGATAACTAGAGGCCCGGTGCATGAATTCGTGCACAGGTGGGGTCCGTCCAGCCGGCCCTGCTCCTGATCAGGGTGGGGAGGGCTGATTGGGGGTGGGGCCAGTAGGGCGGAGGAGCTGCGGGAAGTTGGCTGGCCAGCCCTGCCCCCTGGTTGAACTCCCGGTCGAGGGGACAATTTGCATATTAGACTTTTATTATATAGGATGATAGAATAATATTTCTAAAAATTCACAGGAAAATTATTTTAGTAAATACAAAGCTTCTCAAATGATTATACTGAAGGATATGTAAAATAGATAAAAGTGAAATCATATCTCTTGGGGTGTAAAAACTGTAGTTCCAAACTGCCTTCTACATTTCTAAATCAGCTTTATTGAGGTACTAGAGGCCCGGTGCACAAAATTCGTGCAAAGGTACAGTCCCTAGGCCTGGCCGGTGATTGAAGCACAAGTATCTGGTGTGGAAGGGCAGTCCCAGCTGACCTCTGGGCCCTGGGAAGCACCTGGGCCCCTGGGCCTCCACGCGCCCCCCCTCTACTCCCCTCCACCTGGTTCACAGCGCCTAAGTCCCCACATGGAGATGCAGTGAGCACAGCTGGATGGACACTGCAGGCTGGAGTGCAGTGTGGACCTCTGGGCCACCCAGTGGCGCCACACGGAAGCCAGGCAAGCAGTGTGCTCTCTCCTGGCCAGCCTTGCAGACCAGCTCCTGCGCAAACCCACAGGGAGCCCTACCAGCCCCTGTGGTCCCAGCGGCTGTGGCCCAGCTCACCTGGAAGATGCTGTGTGGGTGCGGGATGGGCTCCTCACGGGCACCCAGCACCTGAGCACAGGGGCTTCCCTGGCGCATGAGCCCTGACATCCCAGGGGAGGGGGTAACAAGGGGAGTTAGAGTGAGCTCTGTGGACACCCTGCATTCTCACCACATCTTCGTCCCGTTACCCCCACCCCCAGGTAGCCGGCTAGAGGTTGCAGTGCATCACCGATGCCCGCCATGTCTGCACCGCCCCCTGCTAGTCAGTGCACTCCATAGGGAGCAGTCAAATTCCCGGTCTCCTGGTCGAACGACCGCCCGAGGGGACAATTTGCATATTAGGCTTTTATTATATAGATTCTCTTCCTCCACATCCTGGACCCTGACAACCACTGATAATTTTCCTATCACTGTAGTTTTACTTTTTCTAGAGTTTCATATAAATGAAATCATACAGTATTTAGTTTTTTGAGTCTTTTGTTTAGCATAACATTTGTGAGAGTCATTTATGTTGGTGCATATATCAGTAATCATTCCTTTTTATTGCTTTGCAGAGCTCTATTGTATTAATGTACCATAGCTTGTTCTTACATTTACCTATTAAAGGAAAATTTGTGTTGTTTCCAGTTTGGGGAAATTATGGATAAAGCTGCTATGAATATTGGTGAATATGACTATACTAGAGGCCCGATGCATGAAGATTCGTGCAAGAATAGGCCCTCCTTCCCCTGGCTGCTGGCACCGGCTTCCCTCCGGCACCCAGGACCCGGGCTGCTTCATTCCGGCTGCCACTGCCACCCACCGGGACCCGGGCTGCTTCACTTCAGCCACTGCCAGGCACCTGGGCTGCTTCGCTCCAGTCACTGCTGCCACCCACCAGGGGCATGCTCCGAACCACGCCACGGCTGCTCGGAGCACGCCCCCACCCCTGGTGTGTGTCTGCTGGGGCTGGGGTGGCACACAGTCCCCTCCCGCCCATCTGCGTGCGCAGCTCCTCCTGAGTGGTCGTGATGCAGCCTCCTCCTGAGCTGGTCGTGATGCCCGGCTAATTTGCATATTGCCTGTTTATATATATGTAGGTGTTTTCATTTCCTATGGGTAAACTTATAGTAGTGGAATTGATGGTCATATGATAAGTCTAATTTTATAAGAAACTTCCAAACTGTTCTCCAAAAAGATAGTACCATTTTATGTGTCATCAAAATGTGTTTTAGTTGCTCCGTATGCTTGCCATCACTTAGTGTTGTCAGTCTTTTTAATTTTAATCAATTTAATTGGTGTGTTTTGTTGTATCATTGTAGCTTTAATTTCTGTATCTGGATGAATAATTTGTTGACATGCTTTTATAGACATTTGTATATCTTCTTTTTAAGATTTTGTTCAAATATTTCTCCCATTAAAAAGATAGGCTGTTTTTATTTGTTATAGAATTATAATAATTCTTTATATATTCTGGATTCAATTTTTTTTCCTCAGATGTACATTTTCTAAATAGTTTCTCCCTGTGGTTTGCCTTATTTTCATAACAATGTCTTCAGAAAAACAATGGTTTTAATTTTGATAAAATTTCATTTATTAATTTTTAATTTTATTAGTTAGTGCTGCTGTGTCCTGTGTATAAGATCTTTGCTACCTCAGGATTGCATATATTTTTTCCTGGAAATTTTATAATTTTGTCTTTTAGATTTAGGTCTATGAGTTAACATTTGTCTATGGTTTGAGTTAAGGTCCATGTGGATATCTGGCTGTCCAGCACCATTTGTTTGAAAAGACTGTCCTGTTGATTATCTTGTCATTTTTGTTAAAAATTAATCGAGCATTTTCATATGTGAGTTTATTTTTAGACTCCTTAATCTGTTCCACTGATGCATATGTTTATCAAGATAGACACTATCAAAATAGTTCACTATCTTGATTACTATTGCTGTTTAGTAAGATTTGAAATTAAGTGGTGTTAGATCCTCAAATTATTTTTTCTTTTCCAATTTTTCTGGACTTGAAGGTCCTTTTGATAAGGGTTAACTAGGTAGCTTAATACAGGAAGGGAGGAGATCCAGAGAGGATAGAGACATCTTGGCCTGAACAATTAAAACAGCCAAACCAAGGACAGAGGTTTCTGTAGCCTGAGCAGCTGGGAGAGCCATAGGGGTAATAAAACATCTTCGGTCAGGAAAAAAAAAAGAAGAAAAGAAAAGGCCACTTTACTCTTTGAGCTAAGAAACCAGGGGTTCCAGTCTCAAGGCTTGGCAGGATAAGGTTGCTAGGTACCATAAGATAGATCAAAAGTAACTCCAATTTGAACAGATAAGATGGACATGTGAAGGACAAAGAGAAGGCACAGAATATTGAGAAGAAGGAAATATATTTTCACAGAGGATAGAAGAATGTTGTAAAATAAGGGGAAAGAAAGAGCGGGGCACCATGTGAGCTTTGGACTTTGCAAAGTGACCAATGAGGAGGGTAAGGGGGTCCTAAATTTGGGAAGAGTCCAATTAGAAAGGGTCATGAAGAGACAAAGAACTTCAGCCTTTATAATGCCTCAAGACAAAGAGAGCAGTGGCCACCTTCATTAGGGGATCCCTCTATCTCTCCTTAGCCAGTAGAGACAGAGTCTTAGGAATAGAAACTTAGAAATTAGAAATTTTAGAGATAGCATCTGCTTGCAATAAAGTTTCTGTACTTCTCACATACTACCTTTTGTCCGTGGCTTCATTCTTCAAATCCATCTGGACAAGAACCCGGGAAAGAAACCACCCCTGCATCCTGTTCAATAAAAAAAACCCAAATCACTTTGTATATCCATATAAATTTTAGAAATTTAGAATCAGTTTGTCTATTTCTACAAAAAAGTGCCTTTGTTAAGTTTATATGTCAACTTGGGGACAATTGACATTTTATCACTATTGATTCTTCTTATCTATGAATAACTATATTTCTTCATTTATTTAGAATCATGTGTAAATACATAAGCCAGTAACATGGTCATTTATTATCATCACCATGTATTATATATTACACATAATTGTATGTGCTATACTTTCATACAACTGGCAGCATCACTACAAAGCTGTAGACGTAGGGTAATGTGTATGTGTCTTAGTTTTTAACAAAAAAGTTTAAAAATAAAAAATTAGCTCTAACCGGTTTGGCTCAGTGGATAGAGCGTTGGCCTGTGGACTGAAAGGCCCCAGGTTCGATTCTGGTCAAGGACATGTACCTTGGTTGCGGGCACATCCCCAGTTGGAGGTGTGCAAGAGGCAGCTGATCGATGTTTCTAACTCTCTTTCCCTCTCCCTTCCTCTCTGTAAAAAATCAATAAAATATATTTAAAAAAAATTAGCTTGTTACTTATAAATTTTCTTTTTAATAAAATTTATTGGGGTGACATTGGTTAACAACATTGTTGACCATAACAATGTTTTGGTCAACAATGGACTGCATATACAACAATGATCCCATCCTATATAATAAAGAGGTAATATGCAAATTGACCCTCACGCCATTGCACAAGATGGCCACCTCCATGTGGTCAAAGATGACAGCCACAAGATAGCTGGCAGGGGAGGGTAGTTGTGGGCAATCAGGCTAACAGGAAAGGGCAGTTAGAGGGGGACCAGGCCTGTAGGGGAGGGCACTTGGGGGGGGACCAGGCCTGCAGGGGAGGGCAGTTCGTCGTCAGACATCCCCTGAGGGCTCCTGGGCTGCGAGAGGGTGCAGGCCAGGCTGAGGGACCCTCTGAGTGCACAAATTTCATGCACTGGGCCTCTAGTAAGATTATAATGAAGCTGAAAAATTCCTATCACCTAGTTATGTCTTAGCTGTTGTAATGTTGTAACACAGAACATTACTCACATGTTTGTAGTGGTGCTGGTATTAACAAGCCTACTGTGCTGCCAGTTGTATGAAAGTATAGCACATACAATAATGTGTAGTACATAATACATGGTGATGACAATAAGTGACCATGTTACTGGTTTATGTATTTACTAGACTATACTTTTTACTATTATTTTAGAATGTACTCTTTCTACTAAAAAAAAAAAAAAAAATTGCACCGTGGCTGGTTTGGCTCAGCAGATAGAGTGTTTGCAGATTGAAAGGTCCCAAGTTCGATTCTAGTCAAGGGCATATGCCCAGGTTGTGGGCTCAATCCCTAGTAGGGGGCATGTAGGAGGCAGCTGATCAATGATTCTCTCTCATCATTGATGTTTCTATTTCTCTCTTCCTCTCTCTCTGAACTCAATAAAAATATATATAAAAATATTTTTAAAGCGAAAACAATAAATACAAGATATATGAGACTGCTACTGGCATAATACAACATGCTGTTTCATGGCAAAATTTTTAAAAAAATATATTTTTATTGATTTCAGAGAGGAAGGGAGAGGGAGAGAGAGATAGAAACATCAATGATGAGAGAGAATCATTGATTGGCTACCTCCTGAACATCCCCTACTGGGAATCAAGCCTGAAACCTGGGCATGTGCCCTGACTGGGAATCAAACTGTGACATCCTAGTTCATAGGTCAATGCTCAATCATTGAGCCACCCCATCTTTTTTTCTTGTGCTTGATTTAATTTTGTGTTGTTTTGGGCAGTAACATGGTGTATAAGTTTGTAGCCTAGGAGCAATAGACTATATTAGAAGCCTAGTACATAGTAGGCTGTACCATCTAGGTTTGTGTAAGTTCATTCTATGATGTTCACACAATGATGAAATTGCCTAAGGATACACTTCTCAGAATATTTTCTTGTAACTAAGAGGGACATGACTCTACAACATCTATGACTGCAATCAAGACCCTTGCTTGGGCATGGGGTGATGTCACATAGGAATGTGTATGAATGACATCTGGAATAAGATGCTCAAAAGATTCATCCATGACTTCAATAAAGGATTTGCCAAGGATAATGAGGTTGCAAAAATTAACAAGGCTGTGGTTGAAATGGCAAACAACTGTAACCTGGGTGGATGAGGATGATGTTGAAGAGATCCTAGAGGTGGGTCCTGAGGAGTTGACTAATGAGGAATTGTTGGAATAGGAACAGGAACACATAGCTGAAGAAGAAGCAAGAGAAAAAAAAACTGCAGAGAAGAAAAAGAAGCCCCAAGAAAATTCAGAGCATATGGTTTAGCAGAAGCTTTTCCAGACCTCAAAAAGTTCCTTAAAAAGTTTGAAAACAGCCCTGGCCAGTTTGGCTCAGTGGATGGAGTATTGTCCCGTGGACTGGAGGGCCCTGGGATAGATTCCTAGTCAGGGCATATGCCTGAGTTGCGGGCTCAGTCTTCAGTGTGGGGTGTGCAGGAGGCAGCCAATCAGTGATTCTCTCTCATCATTGAGGTTTCTAACTCTCTATCCCTCTCCCTTCCTCTCTGAAATCAATAAAAATATACATAAAAGAAAAAGTTTGAAAATATGGACCCCAACACCAATAGGTTTTTATTGATAGAGAGAAAGGTTCATGGTGCATTGTCTGCTTAGAAGCAAATATTTGATGAAAAAATAAGTAAACCAAGCAAACCACCATGGACACATTTCTGAAAAGAGTGACACCTCCTCAAGAAGAGCCTCAGGCAGGTCCTTCAGGGGGAGTTCCAGAGGAAGGCACTGCTGTCATAGATGACAGCTCCATGTGTGGTACTGCCCTGAACACCCTCCACTGGGACAGGATGTGGAGGTGGGAGACAGGGATGCTGATGATCCTGGGCCTGTGTGAGCCCAGGCTAATGTGTGTGTTTGTGTCTTAGTTTTTAACAAAAAAGTTAAAAAAAATTTTTAAATGTAAATTTCATCCTATCTAATAATAGAGTAACATGTAAATTACCATCACTCCGCTATGCCCACGATTGGGCGATGGGAGGCTGGGGGGCGGGACTTGGGATGGCCTATTCGGCCATTGAGAGGCACGGATCCACTGCCACTGAGGGGGGCTACCCTGCTGTTGAGAGGCACAGGGGGCGGGGCCCCCACCCCCTGTGCCTCTCAACGGCCAGATCCGCGGCCGCTGAGGGGGCCTGCCACGGACACCCAGCTGTGCCTCTCAACGGCAGGGTAGCCAGGTGTCCGCGGCAGCCTCCCTCAGCGGCTGTTGAGAGGCGCAGGGGGCGGGAGTCCTGGGAGTCCTGCCCCCTGCGCCTCTAAACAGCAGGGTAGCCCCCCTCAGCGGCCGTGGACCATCAAAAGTGGGGGAGCTGGGTGCCTGTCTGCTCCGGCACTAGGCCTTTCAGAAGCCTCCGGAGAGCCGGAGGCTTCTGAAAGGCCTGGTGCACCAGCGGACAGGCACCCAGCTCCACCGCGAAAAGCAAAAGTGTGTAGGGGACCCTACACATGCATGATTCAATCATGCACTGGGCCTCTATCTAGTTTAGAAATAATTAGCTTGCTGTTTATGCATTTTCTTTTTAATTGAGTTTATTGGGATGACACTGGTTAACAAAATTATACAAGATTCAGGTGCATAATTCTACAGCACATAATCTGTACATTACATGTGTCTTCACCACCCTAAGTCAAACCTTCATCCAGGTTTGTGTATGTGCCCTCTATCATGTCCACATGATGGAATTGCCTAATGATGCATTTCTCAGAATGTACCCCAGCATTAAGTGACATGTAACTGTATTTGTCTTATTTTTATTTTTCTCTGCTATATTTTGTAGTTTTCAGCATGTACATCTTTATCCTTAGTTATTGCATGCTTTTTATATTGTAAACTAATGGCCTGGTGCACGAAATTCATGCACATTAAAAGGGAATTAATTAGAGGAAATATTTTAATATTGCTTTTTGCCCTTTTTCTATAATAGAAATGTCAGAGATGAAAGAAAATTAGTAAAATGTATATGAAAATCTTCTTCCTGTCAGAGTCTGGGGTGAGTCACAGGACCCAGAGTCAAGTTCCCGCCCACCCACGCATGCCTTGAAATTGCGTGAGATCTAGACCCAGCCAGCCTCACCCCCATTGGGCGAGATCCAGACCCAGCCGGCCCCACCCCTATCAACCCCCACCAGGTGAAGGCCACAGCCTCAGGTCCCCTGTCAAGCCCCGCTGGGTCGGGGGGCACAGCCTCAGGGCCCCCGTCAAACCCTGCTGGGTGGGGGCACAGCCTCAGGTCCCTAGGCCTGGTGCCATGGCAGGGGGCACAGCCTGAGGTCCTCCTCCTGGGCCAGGGTGGGGACCGTGCTTTAAGGTCCCCCGTCAAGCCCCACCAGGCAGGGGGTGTGGCCTGAGGTCCCCCGTCAAGCCCCACCAGGCAGGGGGATGCAGCCTAAGGTCCCCAGTCAAGCCCTGCTGGGCGAGAGACGTGGCCTGGGGTCCCCCAGACTGGGGTGGGGGGTGCAGCCTGAGGTTCCTCGGCCCAGCACCAGGGCAGCAGGCACACCTTGAGGTCCCCCTTCAAGCCCCACAGGGTGGGGGGCACAGCCTCAGGTCTCCCGTCAAGCCCTGTCAGGTGGAGTGTGTGGCCTAAGGTCCCCCCACCTGGCACTGGGGCGGGGGCATGGCCTGAGATTCCCCTGGCCTGGGCCGGGGCGGGGAGCACACTTTGACCATGCTTTAAGGTCCCCTGTCAAGCCCCACCAGGTGGAGGGCGTGGCCTGAGGCTTTCTGTCAAACCCCACTGGTCAGGGGGTGCAGCCTGAGGTCCCCCAGCCAGGGCTGGGGCAGGGTTGTGGCCTGAGGTCCCCTCGCCCAGCACCGGGGCAGGGAACACACCTTGAGGTCCCCTGTCAAGCCCTGCCAGGCGGGGGGCACGGCCTGATGTCCCTCGGCTTGGCACCGGGGTGGGGGGTGCAGCCTGAGGTCCCTGGTCAAGTCCCACCAGGTGGGGGGAGCAGCCTCAGGTCCCTGCTGATTGCTCATTAAGGCTCGTTACTGGAACTCGGCCTCCATTGTGGGCGCAGCCATCTTGTGTTACAGAAACCACCCCCCCCTCCACTGTGGGCACTGCCATCTTTGTTGTGGAGTGACTGTCAATTTGCATATTCCCTCTTTATTAGATTAGATCGTCGAGTTTTTTGGAAAAATTTTATTCTCCAGTTGTTTATTGCTGTCTGTATAAATGCTGTTGATTTCCCCCTGCCTTTTTTGAGATATAATTGACATACAACATTGTGAGAGTTTAAGGTATACAATACAATAATTTGATACACATATTTACTTTGATATGTTTAATACAATAAGTTTAGTTAACAAATCCTTGATCTTACATAATTACCATGTTGTTGTTATTAAAGCTCTACTTTCATAGCAACTTTCAAGTAGTCAATCCAGTATGCTTAACTACAGTCATTAGATCCCTGGAATCTATTTATGTTGTAACTGAAAGTTTGAGGTCTTTTGTGGTTCTGTATGAATTTTAAGATTTTTTTCTTTCTGTGAAAAATGCCACAAGAATTTTGATAAGGATTGCATTAAATCTATAGATGGCTTTCGGTATGGACATTTTAATAATATTAACTCTTCCAATCCTTGAATATGAGATATCTTTTCATTTATTTGTGTCTTCTTCAAATTCTTCCCTCAAAGTCTTATAGTGGTTTTTTTTTTATAGTAGATTTTTCATTTCCTTGGTTAAATTATTCCTAAGTATTTTATTGTTTTTGATGCTATTGTAAATGATGTTGTTTTCTTATTTCTTTCTCAGATAGTTTATTGTTAATCATACTATTGATTTTTAAATCTTGACTCTGTATCTTGCAACTTTGCTAAGTGTACTTAATAGTTTTAGTAATTCTACTAGCTTTTTAATATATTCCTTAGGGTTTTCTATGTAGATACTGATGTTTGCAAATTAATAGCTTTTCTTTTTCTTTTCCAATATGTATGACTTGCATTGCTTTTGTCTTGCCACTTTGCACTGGCTAAGACTTTCGGTTCAATGTTAAATAGAAGTGCTGAGAGTGAACATCCTTTCTCTCTTACAGCTCTTAGGGGAGAAGCAGTCTTTCACCAGTAAGGATAATGTTACAAGTAAATGTTCATAGATGCTCTTTATCAGACTAAAGAATTTCTGTTTTGTTGGGAGTTTTTATCATAAATGAGTGTTAAATTTTGTCAACATTTTTTCTGTGTTTATTGAGATTGTCCTAAGGTTTATCTCTTTATTCTGTTAATATGGCAAACTATATTGATTGCTTTTCAAATGTTAAACTAACCTTGAAGTCCTGGATGAATTCCACTTGAACATGTATTATCTTTTAAAAATATTATTTGGTTTGTTTTGCCAATATTTTCTTAAGAATTTTTGCCTTATGTTCATAAAGAATATTAGCCACCATTTTATTTTCTTAGAATGTCTTTGCTTTTTAGTACCAGGGCAATGGTGGGATAATAACATGAGATGGAAATATTTTTTTTTCTCTTCTCTTTTCTGAAAGTGTTTGTGTAGGATCGATATAATTTCTTCCTTAAATATTTGATAGAATTTGTTGGAGAAGCTGTCTGGACCTGGATTTTTATTTGTGTGAAGGCTTTAAATTATAATTACATTTCTTTAATAGATATAGGCTTACACATGTTTTTTTATTTCTTCTTTTATTTCTTCTAATCTGAATCTTTTAAGATATATGCCCATTAATCTAACCTGTGAAATTGATTGGCATACAGTTGTACATACTCTTCCCTTATAATTCTTTAAATATTTGTAGGATCTGTGGTGATGTTTTCCCTTTTACTCCTGATATTGGTAATCTGTGTCTTGTTGGTCAGTCTAGTTAGAGGCTTATCAATTTCAATGATCTTCTGAGAAATCAGCTTTGGGTTTTATTTATTTATTTGTTTATTTTTTATTTTTTTTTATTTTTTTCCAGTTTATTGGAATATAGCCACAGTTATTTGCAAATTGTCTATGGCTGCTTTCAGACTAACACGAGAGAATTGGCGTTTCAGAGAGGAAGGGAGAGGGATAGAGAGTTAGAAACATCAATGAGAGAGAAACATCAATCAGCTGCCTCCTGCACATCCCCCACTGGGGATGTGCCCGCAACCAAGGTACATGCCCTTGACCGGAATCGAACCCGGGACCCTTCAGTCCGCAGGCCGACACTCTATCCACTGAGCCAAACCGGTTTCGGCAGCTTTGGGTTTTATTGATTTTTCTCTATTGTTTTCCATTTTATATTTTTATAACAGAAAATAGTAGTCATAGTTTATCTTTTGTTTCAGAAGTGAACAATATTAAATAGTCATAATAATTTTAATATGAACTCAAAATGTGCAACAAAAATTATTATGCAACCCTATTTGGAGGATGAGCAAAGTAGTAGAGGGGAGATAGTTTACAAAAACTATATTCTAATTTTCATAAGATGTCAATAATACACTAAAATGGATTAATCAACAAATTGCAGAATAAGCACTATTTGAAATGTGACAGTAAATATTGGAAGAAAGAGCTAAAGGAATTGAAAATAGTAGTATTTAGAAAGTGAGACTGGAGAGTTAGGTAGGAGACTGTCATTTTTTCATAATGAGGATTTTTTTGTATTGAGTTTGAATTTAATAATATATGCATGCATTATATTGTTAAAATAAAGATTAATTTAATATTTTAATATCAGGTTAAGAAAAAGCATGGCTGGAAAACAGCAAGATTGGAAAGGCCACTGGTCTTGATACTGGGGTCCTGGATAAAGGCAAAGAAAGAAAAAAAAAGAAATCAGTAAGTCCAGGGAATCAATTGAGAGTCCTGGGACAGAGTGCACACCTGGTCTCAAGGGATAAGCCCCTGATTTTGAATATTGCTAAAAGAGGTCTTTCATTTTCATTAGTTAAAAAGTTCTGCATTTGTTCTTATTCTGATAGAATTATTATAAAGGTGAAGTTATAAAACCTGTTGTGATCAAGCTTATGATGGGCATATATATATATCCATAACATAATAGCTCTTTACAGTTTAAAAAGAGAATTTTCTTAAGCATTGCTCTGTTTAATCCTCATTTTAGCCCTGCAAGACCAGTATTCAAGTATATAACATCTTCAATTTGCATCTGAGCTTAGGTTAAAAGGTTTGCCAGGTGGTGGATTCCAAACTCATTACTTCCACTAATCTATATATATAAACCCCTAATATGCAAATAGACTGAACGGAGGAACGGCAGAACAACCGAACAACCGGTCGCTATGACGTGCGCTGACCACCAGGGGTCATGCACGGAACATGGTGGGCAACGGCAGCAGGTGGCAGAGCATGGAACATGGCAGGCGTTGCCCGCTGCAGGATGGTGGAGCAGGTGTGCAGGGGCGCCAGCCCAAGGCTGGGTGCCGGTCGCTGTCAACTGGGTGAGCCTTTGGTGGTTAATGAAAATTCTTTGCTCCCACGCACTGTGGTCCTGCCTGGTGCTCGCACCTGCTGCCAGTGCCGGAGTCGCTGCTTGCACCCAGTGCCGGTGCCTGGCACTGGCCCGGATCGCTTGGTGCCATCAGCAGGTGCGAGTGGTAGCTGCTGGTCCGATCACCCCTGAGGGCTTCTCCACCTTCCCCTGCTCCTGAGGGGTGATTGGGACAGCAATTGCCGCTCATATCCGCTGATAGCGCCAGCCCTGCTCGCACCCACTGCTGGCGCCAGCCCCAATTGCTCTGTGCTGTCAGCGGGTGCGAGCAGGGTTGGTGCTGTCAGCACGTGGGAGCAGTGGCAGAGGAAGTGGTATTGCCGGCAGACAGGGGCCCTGGGGCCGTGGCAGGAGGGGCTGGGCGGGGGTGGAGGATGGGTCACGACCTGCCCCTGTGCCCACCACAGCCTCGTGGCCCACAGTTCCTTTCAAGGTGCACGAATTCGTGCACTGGGCCCCTATCCTATCTAATAAAAAACAAATATGCAAATTGACCATACCCCAACACACCCACAAGCCACACCCACCACCCAATCAGAGCGAGTATGCAAATTAACCCAAACCAAGATGGCTACAGCCACAGAGAGCAAGGTTTCCTAGGTAACAGAGGAAGCCAAGCTTTCTGCCAGCCGTTGCAGGCCTAAGCCTCCACTCAAGCTACAAAGTTTCAATTATAGAAGGTAAACAAATTCAAACAAATGGCGGCAGAATGGAGCTTGAGAGAGCAGGCCAGGGTTGCCGCCAGCAACAGGGGAAGCAAAGCTTTCCGCACACCCTGGCCGGGCCCACCCGCTTAAGGCAACAAAGTTTCAATTATAACCCCAACACAAATGGCTGCGGGCCTCAGACGGAGCCCGAGGCTTGGCTCTGCTCCAGGCTACAAAGTTTCAATTGTAGAAGGAAAATAAATTCCAGATACCAGGACCTCCACTTGCGTTGCCAGGGGGCGTGGCCTGCCTGCAAACCACCACAGGCCACTTGCTCAGGCCGCCCCACGCCCCAAGGGAACCCCACCCTGATCAGGGACACCCTTCAGGGCAAACCAGCTGGCCCCCACCCCTGTACCAGGCCTCTATCCTATCTAATAAAAAGAGTACTATGCAGATTGATCATCACTGCAACACACAATATAGCTGCCCCCATGTGGTCAAAGATCCTGCCCCCATGTGGACACAAGATGGCCACCACAAGATGGCCAGCAGGAGAGGGCAGTTGGGAGGCACCCGGCCTGCAAGGGAGGGCAGTTGAGAAGGACCAGGCCTGCAAGGGAGGGCAGTTGGAGGTGATCAACCCTGCAGGAGAGGGCAGTTAGGGGTAACCAGGCCGGCAGAGGAGGGAAGTTGGGGGCAAACAGGCTGGCAGCAGAGTGGTTAAGGGGTGATCAGGCTGGCAGGCAGAAGCGGTTAGGGGCAATCAGGAAGGCAGGCAGGCAAGCAGTTGGGAGCCAGCAGTCCTGGATTGTGAGAGGGATTTCCGACTGCCCTGGGATCGGGCCTAAATGGCCAGTCGGACATCCCTTGAGGGGTCCCAGATTGGAGAGGGTACAGGCTGGGCTGAGGGACAACTCCCCTCCGTGCACGAATTTCATGCACCGGGCCTCTAGTTAATTCTATAATATACATTGTCACATCACAAAACAATTTTAAGTACATTGATTTAATTATCTGCATATGTTTATAACTATAACCTGTTGTTTGAATGGCAGGTAGTAGGATGAAATATATACCAACTTTGGTTTGAATATAGACTGTACTATATTCAAACCAAAGTTGGTATATATTTACTTGCTGGGTGACCTTGGGAACATTACTTATTTATCTGAGCCTCATTTTCTCCACCAGGGTATTACTACTTTCTTCATAGGATTGTTCTTAAGATTTAACTTACATAAAATGTTTATTAGAGTACCTGGAAGTTAGTATGGACACAATAATTACTTAATAGTATGATCGTTTTTGTTAACTATACAAACTGTGAGATTATTTAATGATTCATGTTTTCTATTATTGTCCATGAGAACAGTAATACTGACTCCCTATCAAAATGATGATATTAAGTTCTAGTGTAACACTCAGATTTTAAAAATTAGGTATGCAGATGTGAACATGAAAGTTAAACTGAAATTACTTTTTAAATTAATACACTTTTAGAGATCATCTTTCCAGTAGCACGAATCACTAAGAATCAGACTACTGATACATAAATCCTGCTTTTGTAAAATAGTATAAACTCAGAGAAAAATGTGGGTAAATGTACAGTATATCAAATAGTTAATGGTTGTCTTTCTAAGGGCTGGGATCTGGTGGGCATTGAGTCCTATTGTATTTGTATTTCTAGTGCTCTAAAAAATAATGAGTGGATACTACGTCTATAATCTGAAAAAAGACTATGATTTAAAAATAATTACATGAAAAATAAACCTTTATCAAAAAAGTTTGACTTGACTTGCTCCATGGTGGTTCTTAGTGATAATTTCTTCCTAAATGCTCTGAAATCTTCCTCCTGGCTAACATCAGCTGAAGGTCTCTAGTTCTAGAATTTCTGTAAGCACCAGGGGACTACTTGTGTCATAGAATTTCCATCTGGTTTCCATACAGGAGGTGTATTCTCAGGACCTTATAGTTTACAGTAGTCAAAACAATTAAGTCTTAGAGAAAATTGGCTCATTCTAAAGGAGAGATTTTACTGCTAGTCTTCCCAGCCATGAATATGACCTGCTGAGGACTTCTCTGCTGTCAAAATCATTTTAATTAAACATATTTATAAATAGAAATTAAAAAGTGATTTTGACTATCTCACACTCCAAGATGACATTCAAGTTTTGCTTTTCAATTATTCCTAAAGTTATTTCTACAACTAATGCTGTATGTAACCTTTTTCTCCCTTTCAGGTCCACAGGGGTCTATCCAAGGCTCCCTTCCTTTATTCCATCTCTCCACGTTTTCCCTTTGCCCCTTTCTTTCTGGAGCGCCTGGTTCTTCAAAGATCTTGGAGCGGGTGGAGAGAGGCTGGCTTGGCTTCAACAGCTGCTCCAGCAACTTGGCTTCCTGGTTCCTCAGGCAGCCTCCCTTTTACCAAGGGTTCTCTGGGTTTGGTGTCCAGCAGCTGCCAGAATTTCAAATGCTTTCAGGTATCACCTTATTAAAGTCTTAAAAGTGCCATCATTTTCCAAACTGACAACCTGTCTCCCAAGGAAGATGTCTAGAGAAGGTTAGTTCACCTAGCGCTCCCTCTGTTACCGACTGCTACTTGTGAGTGTAAATAAAAGCAGTCCAGGCAGCAAATCCTCCCAAGGAAGTGTGCATTCATGTAAACAAAACCTGCCCCTGGGCTGCTGCTTGGCTTTTATTTCAGGGATGACCGGGAGCTGACTGCTGGTCTGTCACAGCTGGCAACCACACAGGAGAGCCCTGTCACCTCCATGGTGAGCTTTGAATAGGTAAAGCACTTGAGCACTTATTGTCTGGCCTCAAGTTTACCACATTGACATCGTATTTCATTTTGAACCTTTACACTCACTGGAATATAAAATTAAAAAAAAAAAAGACTTCTGGGATGACTCCCCTTTAGAAAGAGTTAAGAAAAGTTCAAAAAAGGATGTCACAGGTCATGTTCGGAACACAGGGGAAAGATGATGGATTATCTGATGACTCCGATTCTGGGAACTAGCTGAGCTTTTTTTGATGGGTCATCCATCTATGATAGATGTGGATGGGCAACAAATCCTGTTCCCCAAAGTCTTCTAGGTCAAGTTCAGAGTAAAACTCACGTGTGCTTGGCATTTGACCCTATTCAAAGTTGCTTTTTGAGAAGAGTTTTGACCCTATACACAGGAAATCTTGTGGGCAAGCCTCTGTGATGAGATGGGATGTAGTTCAGGCTTTAGTTTTTATAAGAAAACTATAACTTGGTCGCTTCCTTCTGAATACCTAGAGCACATGGTTTTTCTCTCAACTAGCAAACTGAGTTCTCACCCTCTGGCAGAGGTATAAAACCTGGTGGTTATCAGCATATAATTTGGAGTCAGACAGCCTGGAGTTGGAAATTTAGTTCTGCTACATACTATTGACAATGTTTAACATGTCTGTTTCTTGGTCTTTCCATTTGTAAAATGGGTCTAATAGTACTTATCCACAGGGCAGTTGTGAGGAGTAATGAAATAAGGTATGTTGAGCACGGGAGTGCTTGCTTTGTGCAGATGGGTGGGACTAAGGAAGGTTTAGAGGAAGCAGGTGTTCTGGTTGTTGTTCCTTTTTAGTTTTCTTAAGTGTTCAGCTCCTGCCAAATCCAGTAAGAACACTGATCTTTGAGAATAACGAGAATAATAGTTGCTAACATTTATTGGGCATTTATTATGTGCGAGGCCTTCCTTATTTACTCCTCACCACAAGCACCGGAGGAGAAGCCCGAAGCACATGCTATCCACTCATTCCTCTGTGGTTGTCCCTGTGCCAGGTCATGAGATGAGCAAAAGGCTGCTTCCAGGGTAGGAAGTTTTTCACAGGCTTTGATATAGCCTTATGTCTTCACCCTTATAGAGGGTCAATGTGAAGATAGCCATGAGATAAGCATTGTTATTGAATACTAGAGGCCTGATGCACGGAATTCGTGCATGGGTAGGGTCCCTAGGCCTGGCCAGCAATAAGAGCCGATCTGTGGGGCAACCAGTGGGGTGATCGGGGCCCCCGCTGGCCCCCGCCTTGGCCAGCCTGGCACCGCCCACTCACCAGCCCTGCCCCCTGCTGCCGCTGCCACCGGTCGCCTCCTGCAGAGGGAGGCAACTGGCAGGGCGATTGGGGGTAGTGGGGGCTTTGCTGGCACCCACCTTGGCTGGCTTAGGGCCTGCGGGCTGGGGGCAGCTCCTGCATTGAGCGTCTGCTCCCTGGTGGTCAGTTTGCATCAGAGCAACTGCTCGTTCTGCTGGTCAGTCAATTTGCATATTAGGCTTTTATTATATAGGACTAGGGGCCCGGTACATGAAATTCGTGCACTGGGGGTCGGGGGTCCCTCAGCCCAACCTGCCCCCTCTCAGATACTGGGAGCCCTCAGGGGATGTCCTTTGTGGGAGGCAACCAGGCTGGTCAGGGGAAGGCACCAGCCCCATCACCCCGCTGCTGCAGCCACTGCTAGTCACCGCAGCCACCAAGGTGTTTTCATCAACACAAACTCCAGTCCCTTCACCAAGAAAAAATGACAACTTTCTTTAGGCATTTTCAAGATGTGTCTTTCAGAGGATATGCATTTCTTTATTTTTTATCCTCACCTGAGGATATGTTTCCATTGACTTTTAGAGAATGTGGAAGAGAAAGGGAAAGACAGAGAGAAACATCAAAGTGAGAGGAACACTTTGATTTGTTGCCTCCTGCATGAGCCCTGATCTGGGCCCCAGCCAGAGAGGAGCCTGCAAGCTAGGTACATGCCCTTGATCAGAATCAACCCAGACCCTGTTGTCTGCAGGCCGAGGCATTATCCACTGAGTCAAACTGGCTAGGGCAGGATATGACATTTCTTAGCCCTCCAGCAACGGACCTTCATTTTTTTCTCCAGAAGTGTGGTGGAAAAACCATAGATCACCTTTTTGGATTCTTACCCAAGTTACTAAGAATATTACCAGTGACATACAGGAAGCTTAGTCAATGTGCAGTCAGAAAAGGTGTTTCCTCTATAGTTCACACCAATCGAGGGCTGGGCCCTGCCCAGGCCTAAAGCCTCTGGCAGAAGCTTTAGGCCTGGGCAGGCCCCTCCAGCTCCCTCTGATCACAGGCTCAGCTCTGCCCAGGCCTGCTCAGATGGAAAGCCTCTTGGGCAGGAGTGGACCCCCAGCTCCCTGTGATCAATCGCAGGGGGTCCGCTCCTGCCCAGGCTGAAAGCAGACCCCCAGCTCCCTGCCCAGGCAATCGATAGCAGGGGATCCACTCTTGCACCAGGCAGAAGCAACCCCCAGCTCCCTGCGATCGATTGCAGGGGGTCTGCTCTGGCACCAGGCCAAAAGCCTTTCAGCCTGGGGCCAGAGAGGACACCCAGCTCCCTGCGATCAATCACAGGGGATCCGCTCGTGCACCGGAGTGGACACCCAGCTCCCTGTGATCGATCACAGGGGATCCACTCATGCACCGGAGTGGACACCCAGCTCCCTGCGATCGATCACAGGGGATCCGCTCGTGCACTGGAGTGGACCGGAGTGGACACCCAGCTCCCTGCGATCGATCACAGGGGGTCCACTCCTGCAGCAGGCCGAAGCAACCCCCAGCTCCCTGCGATCGATTGCAGGGGGTCTGCTCTGGCACCAGGCTAAAAGCCTCTGCCAGAAGCTTTCGGCCTGGGGCCTGAGCAGATACCCAGCTCCCGGTGATCGATCGCAGGGGGTCCGCTTGTGCACCAGGCCGAACCCCAGCTCCCTGTGATCTGTCGCAGGGGGTCCGCTCAGGGCGCCTATGTATGCAAATTAGCCGCCATCTTGGTTGGGTTAATTTGCATACTTGCCCTGATTGACTGGTGGGTGTGGCTTGGGCATAGCGAAGGTGTGGTCAATTTGCATATTACTCTTTTATTAGGTAGGATGGTACATTTCATTGTTCAGTGGCCTTTATAGAAACCACTAGAGGCCTGGTGTATGAAATTTGTGCACTTGGGGTGGGGGTCCCTCAGCCCGGCCTACACCCTCTCACAGTCCGTGAACCCTCGGGATAGGTCTGACTGCAGGCTCTCAGCAGACACTGGATCTGCCAGTGACTTGATCTTGGACTTATTATTCCCAGAACTGCAAGAAATACATTTCTGTTGTTTATAAGCCTGCAGTCGGACATCTTTAGCGCTGCCACTGCGCTCATCAGCTGTGAGCCCAGCTTCTGGCTGATCAGCGCTCCCCCTGTGGGAGCATACTGACTCCTGCATTGAGTGTCTGGCCCCGGTGGTTAGTGTGCATCATAGCGACTGGTTGTTCTGCTGTTGGGCTGAAACTGGCTCTCTGACATCCCCCAAGGGGTCCTGGATTGTGAGAGGGCACAGGCCAGGCTGAGGGTCCCCACTGGTGCATGATCAGGGCCGGGGAGAGATGTAGGAGTTGGCCAGCTGGGGAGGGACCAAGGGAGGGCTCCAGGGCATCTCTGGCCCATCTCGCACAGTCCCAATCAGCTGGATCCCAGCAAGCTCACCTACCAGTTGGAGTATCTGCCCCCTGGTGGTCAGTGCATGTCATAGCGACTGGTCAACTGGTCAACTGTCTGTCCCCTGGTGGTCAGTGCACGTCATAGCAAGCAGTTGAGTGGCCTTAGCATATTATGCTTTGATTGGTTGAATGGCTGACCGGACGACAGGACACTTAGCATATTAGGTTTTTATTATATAGGATATGTCATGAATTCCTCTGAGGACTATGGAAAAGGTTGTCTCTCTTGATGTTTCTGTTTATCAGACAGATATCTGGGCTTAATGCCCAGAGATTCTGATTCAGTCAGTTTGGGTAGGGTGGGATAACTGTATTTTTAAAATGCTTTCTCCCTCTCTTTCTGTGAACCTTAGGCACAAGCTAGGGTTAGAAGCTTTAGTGGGGGTCCTGAACTTTCTCCATGAGTCCTGATTGTTTGGCATCGTGGAACTAAGATTTGTGCTCAGTTATAGCTTCCTGCTATAGATGGAATGTTTGTGTCCTCCCAAAATTCATATGTTGAATTCTAAGCCCAATGTGATGGTGTGAGGAGGTGGGGCCTTTGGGAGGTGATCAGGTTGTGTTAGGGCCCTAACAAAAGAGACCCAAGGTTTCTCGATCCTTCCACCATGTAAGGACATGGTGAGAAGATGGCCATCTCTAAGCCAGGAAACAGGCTCTCAGCAGACACTGGATCTGCCAGTGACTTGATCTTGGACTTATTATTCCCAGAACTGCAAGAAATACATTTCTGTTGTTTATAAGCCACCCAGTCAATGGCATTCTGTCATAGCAGCCTGAATGGCAAAAACACTTTCTTTTACCTAGTTTCTCTTATAAATTTTTGTTCCCTTTTTAGGCCTTGTTTCTTGTTCTTTTATTTACCTTCTTTTAATGTTTTTATTGTTCACATATCGTTTATTGTTCAGCAGCAGGCACAGTCACAGGGCTTGGTGAAATCCAGGAAGGCAACCCCAAAGAGTCTGGGGAAAGCCACATCTTTGCATAGTCATGTAGGGAAACTTCCTTCTCCAGCCACAAGGGTTTGTGCCTCCATGAAACCTTCCTTCCCTCTTTTCACGATCACATCTTTGCCATTTCTCCACCTAGAATGTCCAACCTCTTTATTTCACTTACCAAAATTCTCCCAAGTCTCCACACCCAGATTGTGGGGCATCCTTGAATATGTGGCTTAGGTATGGGAACTTTGTTGCTGGTAGTCACGCCCTACTTTTGAGTAAAGTTGTAAAATGGTAAGTGTGAATCAAGGCTGAGAAGAGAATCATTTATGAGAAGAGAATCATTCTCAAATATTTAACATAACAGACTTGTGCCTTCTATTTGTTATTTTTCCTAGGACATATGAGAAGGGGTTACAAATAATTTATTCACTTATTAGCCCCCTATGTGAGGAGGGGGGCTAAAGACAAGGCAGTCTTAGTCAGTGGGAGGAAATAAAGAGATCTCTCTAGACTAGGTCCCAGAGACAATGTTTGGAGATGTTTTTGGATGTCACAGCTTGGGAGGTGGTACTAGCATCTAGGGTGCAGAGGCCATGGACTCTGTCTAACATCCTACAATGCATAGACTCCCTGCAACAAAGAACTGTCTGGACTGAAATGTTAATAATGACAAGGTTGAGAAACCTTGCACTAGATAAACTTAGAAGTTACTGATTGAGACCCAGTTAAGAGAAGATTGCTAGCAAAGATTTATGTCAGAGGATAAGAAAACAAAGTAGTAAATCTGATCCTCTTACCAGAAAATGAGTCAAAGGAAGCATTTAGCTCTTTCATTGCCAACCCTTTCCTGACTCTACAGCTGCTCATTCAGTACGAAATGGACATTTTTAACTTTGACTCTGCACATAGCGATGCCAAACAAATGACTCCAGGGAAAGCATACCACTGAATCATTGCCAAGTAGTATCGTCATCCCTTTAATTTGTTTAGTTTTTCCTTGGGTGCGGCAAGAGCTCCCTCCCACCTTCCCACGTGTGACTAGGTTAGAAAATTCTCCCTAGTATCCGTTTCTCTCTACAGGAAATGCAGTGTGCGTAGTTAAAGTTGGGCGGGACAAGGGTCCTTGAGGGGATCCTGTAAACTTCTGTCAAAATATTCCTTTCATAGGGTTGTTGTCTTGGCTGAACATAGGCTGTCGATGAGCCTTAACTATGGTTTTGTATGTTTATAATACATTTTAGGGTCCAGAGTTAGAGTTTGTTTTAAACTTTATTTTGATGATTAATGTGTAAAATGTATGTACATGTTATAATAATACAAATGATTTGTATACTCATGTGTTAGTTGTACTGGTGAGCACGATTTTTAACCCATGAAAATTAATTAGTTCTGCCAGTATTTATTGCCTGTCAACTATGTACAGACATGAGACTGGGTACAATGTCATGGGAATTCATAGTCTGATTTGGGAGACAGCCAAGTAAAAAGCTAACTGCAGTAAAGTGTGCTAAGTGCAATGTTAGGGCAATTATACAGTCAGCGGTCCTGTAAGCCGAGACCTGAGATCTGAGACTTAAAGGTTAGTAGGAGTTAGTGATAAAAAGTATACGGGGAAATAGAGGTGGGGGTGGGAGATGATATTCCATTAAGAGGGACAAGCATGGGCAAAAGTTTACAAGTTAGAAAAAGAGAGTATGGAGCCTTTAGTGAACTTTCAGATGTTCAGCAGAGTTATTTTGAAGATATAGATTTAGGATTCTGGAGAATAGGTAAGTAAAAAGTTTATTCATTGGACTGAGTAACTAAAGACAGTATGTAGAACATGGAGAGAACAGGGCTGAGGGAAACACAGAAAGGAGATGGGCAAAAGAGTAGGAGCTACAACTTGTACAACTTGGCAAGAGAAAGTAAAAAGACAAGACACAGGGGCTAGAAAACATTTGCAACACTAATATGTAAAGAACTCTGACTAATCAATAAGGAAAAAAAGAGCAACCCAATAAATAAAGGGACAAAATAAATAAAAAAAAATTTCATAAACAAATGACAAGATCCTCAATTTTGTTGGTAGTCTGTAAAATACTAGCTAGAACCGCAAAAGATATTATTTCTCACCCCTGAGATGATAACATTTAGAAAGTCTGACAATGCCAAATACTGGCCAGAATGTGGACCAATGAGAACTCTGATGTGCTGCTGGTGGGGTTGTAAATTAGTGCAACCACTTTGGAAAAAATTGGCATTAACTTAGTCAATATGAAGATGCATATATCTTACATGTTCAAGGGTGCCAGGAGGCATGTGGCAGTATCATTTGTAGTAACAAAATACCGCAAATAACCAAAATATCTGTTACTAGTAGAATAGAAAAATATACTTTTGTCTATTTGGACAACGAGATACCATAGAACAGTGAAAATTAACAAAACACTACTCTATGTGTGTTATGAATGGAATTTGTTCCTGTGAAATTTGTGTTGAAGTCCTAACCCCCAGTATCTCAGAATGTGACATATTTAAATAGGTAATTAATTTGAAATGAGGTCATTAGGGTGGGTCCTAATCCAATGACCTGCGTCCTAATAAAAAGTGGAAATTAGGATACACACACGTAAAGAAGGAAGACTATGTGAAGACATAGGAAGAAAATGGCCATCTATAAGCTAAGGAGAGAGGCCTTAGAAGAAACCAACCCTGTTGACACTTTGATCTTGGACTTCTAGCCTCCAGAATCATGAAAAAATAAACTTCTATTGTTTAAGCTGCCATCTGTGATATTTAATTATGGCAGCCCTAGCAGACTAATATAATGTATCAATATGAATGGATCTTAAAAAAATATAAGGTTGGATGAAACTGCAAGCCGCAGAACATATACAGTGTGATTCCACTTAGGTAGAGATAAACATAAACACAC
The DNA here is from genome assembly GCF_027574615.1 of Eptesicus fuscus. Classification (NCBI taxonomy): domain Eukaryota; kingdom Metazoa; phylum Chordata; class Mammalia; order Chiroptera; family Vespertilionidae; genus Eptesicus; species Eptesicus fuscus. The sequence continues at coordinate 91,274,740 of NC_072481.1, forward strand.
ACACACACACACACACACACACACACACACACACACACACACACACACACACACACCAAATTCTTACATTCTGACACTCCTTTTAAAAGATGGATCTTAATTCCTATTCTCTTGAATGTGGGTTGAATTTAATGACTCAATTCTAATGAATAGAATAAAGAATAATTATGTGATAGAGTGACTTTAAAAAAATGCTCACACAAGGACATGCTTATTGAATTTTTGAGAGAGGGGAAAAGTGGGGTGGGGAAGAGAGAGCAAGAGTGAGAGAGAGAGAGAGAGAGAGACATAGATATGAGAGAGAAACATCAATCAGTTGCCTCCCAAACGTGCCCCACAGACTGGGTATCTAACCTGCAACCTAGGTATGTGACCTGACCAGAAATCAAGCCCATAGCCTTTTGATTTACAGTACGATGCTTCAACCAACTGAGCCATACCAGCCAGGGCTAGTGTGTGACTTTTGGTACTAGATCATAAAAGACAATGTGACTTTTTCCTTGCCTCCTCTTGGATCCCTTGCTCTGAGGGAAGGCAAGTGCCATATTCTAAGGACATTCAAGTAGTTCAATGAAGAGGTCCATGTGGCAAAGACTTGATGCCTCTTGCCAAAAGCCTGTGAATGTGGCATCTTGGAAATGTCTCCTCAGCCCCAGTCCAGCCTTCAGAAGACTGAAGCCCTGGCTGAAGTCTAGACTGAAACCTCAGAAGAGATCTGGATACAGGACCATTCAATGAAGCTGCTCCCAAATTTCTAACCACAAAACATGAGAAATGACAAAAGTTCATCATTTTAAGTTGTTAAGTTTTGGAATAATTTGTTACAAGCAATAGATAACTAATAGAGAAAAAGCAAGGGAATGATAAACATAAATTTCAGTGTAATGATGACCTCTTTGGTGGAAGGCAGTAGACACAATTAGAGAGGGGAGCATAGAGATTTTAAAGATGCTGGTACAGGGATGCTTAAAGAGGTCACTCTTATTGGAACCTTCCCCATCCCAGAGCTGACTGGCAGGTGTCTCTGAGTTTCCATCAGGGTGGCCTACACTGTTTGCTCTGCCCTGGTGATTCCCTGAGACCCCACCCCACCCTATTTGCAGCCCCACCCAAGCTGTTTGCAGCAGCTTTCCTATATTAATGGCTTGTCCTGACTCAGGTTTCAGACTTTCCTAAAAGCTCTCAAGCAAGCAGCAGCTGGCATCAGCAAGCCCCATACCTATTGATAAGAGGCACCAGGCCTGGCACTAGCACCAGCCTGTCTTGCTTGACAGCTGGGCCTTGCCTGGGCACTTCCAATCCCAATATAAGTAGCAGCCATCTGCAGATCTATCTGTAGCTTCTGCCGGGTAGTCCCAGGCAGTGGCTGACTTTGCACCTCCCAGGAGACCCCAGAGCCAGTGCACCCAGTGGATAGCTTCAGACCATACAGGATTACAACTCTACACATCCACAAGTGACACACTCAAGGGGCAGACTCAGTGAGCACCAAAGCCCCACTGAAGCAAGCCCTGCTCCATGGGGATTCCTCCTGGTGACACCAACAGCAATCAATGCTCAACTACAACAAGACTATGCACACAGCCCATGCAGGGTGCACCTAGAATGCCTGGCTCAGGTGACTGGAGAGGCTGAGCCACTGGGCCCTATAGGATACCTACTTCACAAGGTCACTCTACCAATTCCAGGAGACAGCAGTTCTAACTAATACATAAAACAAGCACAGGGAAGCAGCCAATATGCGGAGACAAAGAAACATGTCACAAATGAAAGAAATGAAAGCAAGCAAACCACTGGATACAGAGTTAAAAACCATGGTTATAAGGTTGCTCAAGTATCTTAATGAGAACTTCAAGGAACTTAGTGAGACTTTCAAGGATCTTAGTTAGAATGTCAAACACATGAAAAGGGACCAGTCAGAAGTTAAGCATACACTAACTGAAATAAAGAATAATTTACAGGGATTCTACAGTAGAGTAGAAGTTTCCAAGAATCAAATCAATAATTTGGAATATGAGGAAGCAAAAAACACCCAATAAGAAGAGAAAAAAAATCCAAAAAAATTGAAGATAGTGTAAGGAACCTCTGGAATAACTTCAACCATATCAACATTTGCATTATGGAGGTGCAAGAAGGAGAAGAGAGCACGCAAGATATTGAAAACCTATTTGAAGAAATAATGATAGAAAACTTCCCCTACCTGGTGAAAGAAATATTCTTACAAGTCCAGGAAATGCAGAGGCCCACACCAAGAAACATCATAATTAAAATGCCAAGGGTAAAAGACAAAGAACGAATCTTAAAAGCAACAAGAAAAAAGCAGTTAGTTACCTACAAGGGAGCCCCCATATGATTGTCAGAAACTTTTTTAACAGAACTTTGCGGCCAGAAGGGGAATGGCAAGAAATATTCAAAGTGATGAATAGCAATGACCTAAAATTGAGATTAGATTACTCTATCCAGCAAAGCTATCATTTAAAATTGAAGGTCTGATAAAGAGCTTCACAGACAAGAAAAAGCTAAAGGAGTTCATCACCACCAAACCAGTATTATATGAAATATTAAAGGGTCTTCTTTAAAAAGAAGAGGGGAAAAAAAGATAAAAAATATGAACAATAAAATGGCAATATATACATATCTATCAACAATTTAATCTAAAAATCAAAATAAATGGACAAGAAATCTAATGAACAAAATAAACCAATGAATAAAATAAAATCAGAGGCATGGAAACATGGAACAGACTGACGATTTTCAGCGGGAAGGTGGGGGAGTGGGAAGAGATTAACCAAAGATCTTATATGCATATGTGCATTACCTATGGACATAGACAATAGGGTGGTGAAGGCCTGGGGCAGGGTGAAAACGGGGGGGAAAGAGGTGTGAGGGGGAAAAAAGGGACATCTGTAATACTGTCAACAATATAAATTTTTAAAAATTAAATTAAAAAATAAAGATGCTGGTAAGGTTTTATTTATTTTTATTTGGGTAGCAAGAATATCTGTATTCATGCTATTATTTAAAAAACTGTATATCTGTGTTTATATACACATATCCTATCTAATAAAAGAGAAACATGCAAATTTACTGTACCTCCGCTATGCCCACAAGCCACGCCCACCAGCCAATCAGGAGTGAGTATGCAAATTAACCTAACAAATATGGCAGCGGCCACAGACCTGGAAAGAGCAGGAGGCTTGGGTTGCCCCCAGTGATGGAGGAAGCCAAGCTTTCCGCCCGCCCTGGCCGGTCCTGGCCTCCGCTCAATGCTACAAAGTTTCAATTATAGAAGATAAATAAATCCCAACAAAAATGGCAGCAGCCACGGAGCTGGAGCCAGCTGGAGGCTTGGGTTGCTCCTGGCGAAGGAGGAAGCCAAGCTTTCCTGCACACCCTGGCCGGCCCTGGCCTCCGCTCAAGGCTACAAAGTTTCAGTTATAGAAGATAAATAAATCCCAGATACCAGGGCCTCTGCTTGGGTTGTTGGGGGCGTGGCCAGACTGAAAACCACCACAGGCCCCTTGCCCAGGCCACCCCACACCCTAAGGGAACCCCCACCTTGATCCGGGACACCCTTCAGGGCAAACCAGCCAGACCCCACCCGTGCACCAAGCCTCTGTCCTATCTAATAAAAGAGCAATATGCAAATTGACTGTCACTCCAACACACAAGATGGCTGCCCCCATGTGGACACAAGATGGCCGCCACAAGATGGCCAGCAGGATAGGGCAGTTGTGGGCAACCAGGCCTGCAAGGGAGGGCAGTTGTGAGGGACCAGGCCTGCAAGGGAGGGCAGTTGGAGGGGACCATGCCTGAAGGGGAGGGCAGTTAGGGGCAATCAGGCTGGAAGGGGAGCAGTTAAACATCAATCAGGCTGGCAGGGGAGTTGTTAGGGGGTGATCAGGCTGGCAGACAGAAGCGGTTAGGGGCAATCAGGAAGGCAGGCAGGCGAGCAGTTGGGAGCCAGCAGTCCTGGATTGTGAGAGGGATCCCAGATTGGAGAGGGTGCAAGCTGGGCTGAGGGACACCCCACCTCCCCCCACTCATGAATTTTGTGCACTGGGCCTCTAGTACATTATATGAGTTTTGTATATGAGAGGTATTATATTAAAAATAACTGTGGACAGAGAAACAGAAAGAAATCCAAGAGTTAAGTTTCATGGCTGCTAAGAAATGAATGAATGTGGACATAGAGAACAGGTTATGGTGCCTGTGAAGTAGGGCTGACTAGAGAATACAAAAGGATTGCCAGACTGCACTGAGCATCCAGTTGAGTTTACAGACAGTGGAAGTGGAGTAGCAGCCACCTATATCAGGCTGAGTGGCTTCCCTCCAGTTATGCCCAGTGATGCATATTAAGTCTGAAGAAGGCACATCGTAAATAGCCTCAAGGAGCAAAGTCTTGCCTTTGCCATCACACCCCAGCTCAGTGTCAGATCTTCCATGAAGTTCCCATGGGCGATCCTCCCTTCACCCCAGCTAAGTGGATAATTTATTTTCTTGTGCCTTTACCAAAATAATAACAGCCCTGGCCAGTTTGGCTCAGTTGGTTAGAGCATCAACCCATACACCAAAGGATTATGGGTTTGATTCCTGGTCAGGGCAGACACCCAGGTTTCAGATTCAATCACCAGTTGGGGCATATACGGGGGGCAACAGATCAATGTTCATCTCTCACTGTGATGTTTCTCTGTCTCTCTGTCTCTGTCTCTCTCTCTCGCCCCCCCGCTCCCTTCCCCTTCCTCTTTATAATCAATGAAAAAGCATGTCCTTGGGTGAGGATTATAAACAAACAAATAAATAAATAAATAAAAACAACAATGGTTAACACTTATAACACTCATCATGTACCAGAAGCACTATGATAATGCTTCTCATGTCTAATTACTTTTTATCTTTACACCATTCTGTGGAGTTAGTACTCCTATTATCTCTATTTTACAAAAAATGTTACACAGTAGTCATGGGGATGCCAGGAGCTGTTCAACTCTAAAGCACCAGGGCACAGCTGTCACTTCATACAGCTTCCTAAATGATGGGTACATACAGAGATCCCAGACCCATGTTCAGTTGAAGGCAATGATAAATTTACATTTTTATGGCCCTGCCAGACTGTGAGCTATCACTGCTGGAAAGAGAAGTCCCCATAACTTCAGTGGGAGTTGCAGCTGAGTCAGAAGAAAGGCTGCTGGAGTCTCAGGCCTTCTGCTTAAAGGGCCCACAATGGACTTACTCAGACTCACTAGCTCTGAGCTTCAGCACTGTGGCAGCAAGTCAAAAGGCACCAGGGATATACAGGGAGGAACTGAATTGTCTGGCATCAGGGGAAGAGCTGAAGGACAGCTTTCTCTCAGACAGAAATGCTGGCAGAGGCCACTGTTACTTTTCTGACCTCTCCACCCACTACAGATTCACCAGGCAGGTGCTATATCTGAGACTCCATCAACCTGGCTAACACGGTTTGCCCAGCCTTGGTGATTCCCTGAGATCCAGCCCCACCCACCTTGCAGGCCCACCCAAGCTGTTTCCAGTGGCTTTTCCATATGAATGGTTTATCTTGGCTCATGCTTCAAGCTTTTCTAAAATCTCTCAAACAAGCAGCATCCGGCCTTGGCTTACCCCATACCTCACTAAGTGGCCCCAGGCCTGGCACTAGCATCAGCCAGCCTTGATTCATAGTCTGGCCTCTTCTGGGTACATTTAAGCCCAGTACAAGTAGAAGCCATGTGCAGATGCAGACCACTTTGTAGCCCTGGGCAGAAAACAGGTGGTGGCTGACCTTGGCCTACACCTCCTGGGAGGCCCCAGAGCCATTGTACCTGGTGGACATCTTCAGACCACATCAAAGCACCACCTGACCACCTCTATAGGTGACATACTCAAGGGGTGAACTCAGCAAGCACCAGAGCCCTGATGAAGTAAGTCCTGCTCCGTGGGGTGGGCCCCTGCAGTTGATCCTCCATAGTGGTCATAACCAGTCCTTGCAGCCAATCAGTCTGGTGGTAAATCCCTGCCATTGATATTCCAACAGCAATCTGCTTAATTACAGCAAGAGGATGTACACAGACCACATGGGTAGGGTGCATTTGGAGTGCCCAACTAGGATAAATAGGGAGGCTTAGCCAGTGTACCCTACAGGACACCTACAACTAAAGACCACTCTACCACGCCTAGGAGATGTAGCAGCTCTACCTAATACATAGAAACAAACACAGGGAGACTGCCAAAATGAGGAGACAATGAAACATGTCCCAAATGAAAAAAACAGAACTAAACTCCAGAAAAAGAACTAACCAAAACAGAGAAAACCAATCTACTAGATGCAGAGTTCAAAGAGGAAGAATAGATAAACTTAGTGAGAACTTCAACGAAGAGATAGGAAACATAAAAAAAAAAAAAAAGAAAGAAAGTAGAAAACAGAAAAGAACCAGTCAGAAATGAAGACTACATGAACTGATATGAAGAATACATTACAGGGAATCATCAGTGGAGTAGATGAAACAGAGAATCATAGCAGAGATTTGGAAGATAAAGAAGCAGAAAACACCCAATCAGAATAGCAAAAAGAAAAAAAAAGAATTAAAAGAATGAGTATAGTATAAGGAGCCTCCAGGACAATTTCAAGCATACCAACATTTGCATCATGGGGGTGCCAGAAGGGGAAGAGAAAAAGCAAAAAATTGAAAACCTATGTAAAAAATAACGATAGAAAACTTCACTAACCTGGGAAGGAAATAGACATACAAGTCTAGGAAGCACAGAGAGTTCCTAACAAGATGAACTCAAAGAGTCCCACACCAAGACACATCATAATTAAAATGCCAAAGGTTGCCGAAACCAGTTTGGCTTAGTGGATAGAGCGTCGGCCTGCGGACTCAAGGGTCCCAGTTAGATTCCGGTCAAGGGCATGTACCTTGGATTGCAGGCACATCCCCAGTGGGGAGTGTGCAGGAGGCAGCTGATGTTTCTCTCTAATGGATGTTTCTAGCTCTCTATCCCTCTCCTTCCTCTCTGAAAAATCAATAAAAAAAATATATCAAAAAAAAAAATGCCAAAGGTTAAAGACAAAGAATCTTAATAGCAGCAAGAAAAAAGCAGTTAGTTACCTACAAGGGAACTCCCTTAAGATTGTCAGCTGATTTCTCAATGGAAACTTTGCAGGTAAAAGGGATTGGCATGTAATATTCAAACAGATGACAGCCAAGGACCTACAATCAAGATTACTCTACCCAGCAAAGCTATCGTTTAGAATAGAAGGATATAAAAAGAGCTTCATAGACAAGAAGAATCTAAAGGAGTTCATCACCACCAAACCAGTACTACATGAAATGATAAAGAAGAAGAAGAAGAAGAAGAAGAAGAAGAAGAAGAAGAAAAAGAAGAAGAAGAAGAAGAAGAAGAAGAAGAAGAAGAAGAAGAAGAAGAAGAAAAAGATAAAATGTATGAATAATAAAATGGCAATAAATATTTGAATTTAAAAAACAAAATAAATAAACAAGCAGAACAGAAACAGACTCATAGATACAAAGAACATTTTGATGGATGCCAGGTAGGTGGATGGTTGGGGGAGCTGGGTGAAAAAGATGAAGGGATTAAGAAGTCAAAATTGGTAGTTACAGAATAGTCACTGGGATGTAAAGTTAAGCATAGTTGATAATATTGTAACAAATATGTATGGGGTCAGGTGGGTGCTAGATTTATTGGGATGATTACTTAGTAAATTATATAATGTCAAATCACTGGGTGTACACCTAAAACCAATATAATATTGTATGTCAACCATAATTGAAAAATAAAAAAATATTTAAGGTAAATAAAAACACAAAAATATTGCATTCTTGTTTACCTTCATTCCACTCCCTGCACCTCTTTCCCATTATCCCACCAATATCTCTTGTGAAGACACACCAATATATCACTTTTATACTAATTTGTGCTTCAGGGGAACCTTACCTGAGGCATCCTCTAACCTCATCTAGCCTGGAACTGGGGCTGGGAAAAGGAGCCTTTAGGAACTTGCAAGAAGGACATAGACACACCTGTTTCTGCCTGTTGTCACAGGAAATCTTACCTAGAAAACAAACATTTGGATATGTCCTTGACTGGCGGAACTGGACATGATTCTGTAGTTTGGAGTCTGTGGTGAGGGTGTAAACATATCTGGTTATAGATTCAAAAGGAAGAAAGGTGATAGGATGGAGAAAGTTGGAGAACAGGGCAGGAGACTGGAAAAGCTGAACTGGGCATCTGGGCAGTCAGGTCAGTCCAGGCTGCGCATGTGGGAAAGATGCAGCCATGAGGCTGGTGTCCAGGTCAGGACCACAGTGGGAAACACGAGGCAGGTCCTCGATCAGGACTAAGGGGGTCAGAAAGAGATTCAAAATCCGTGAACCACAGAGTAGATGCGTGCCGTCAGGGATGTGTGAACCTCAGCTGGCAGCTGCTTCACTGATCCTGGACAGAATAGCCCGGGGCACTGGAGCACTGAGGTAAATATAGTCAAGAAGTCTTGGCATGTGGGAAGCAGTTGGCAGCCTGGGCGTTGTGGCCTGCTACTCAAAATGCTAGAAAGATTGGTTAAGGAGAAAAGCTTACTTAATTTTTCCAGGAAAGATTAACAAACAGATATGGAGGAAGAAAGATAAGTCAAAGCAATGCAATGGGCCCAAAGTTCTTGAGGTTGCATTCAGGCCATTGTTTTCATTTGGGAAGAGTGCTGATTCATAGGGGCTGTCACTCAGCCTCCAGGGCTCCTCTCCCTGATGAACTTTTATCTCAGGAGGCAGGCCTCCAACCCCCAAGCCAGAGGTGGGGCTGTGCCAGAGCACTGCCTGACTCTCCAGGGTGAAAGGGAAACTCAGGGGAAAATGATTTAATTGCCTACGTAAAAACAATCAAACAAACAACAAATTGGGGTTTTAAGAATAACAAAGGCATATGATAAAAAACTTAAAACTCTATATAAAAGAATATACAATAAAAATAAACCTACATTCCACTCTGACTCCTTTACCCTCAGTTGCCCATCCTAGAAACAATGACTGTTCTCAGATTATGTTTTTAAAATATATTTTTATTGATTTCAGAGAGGAAGGAAGAGAGAGAGATAGAAACATAAATGATGAGAGAGAATCATTGATCGGCTGCCTCCTGCACGCCTCACACTGGGGATCAAGTCCACAACCCGGACATGTGCCCTGACAGGGAATCGAACTGTGACCGCCTGGTTTATAGGTCGATGCATAACCACTTAGCCACACGGCCGGCTGCATCCTCCAGAGAAACTTTGTGCATATAGAATCATATAGGAATATGCAGCATGATCTCAATTACATGTTTATCACACATTTGACAACATACCATTTTCAGTGGTGAGCTGAAGCCAACCCTAGTGGCTCAGAAGAGCCAATTGTTAAATTTTCAGTAATTTTATGAGCTGGTTGTTAAAGATCATTATTAAAAACTAAATTATATGACCTTATAATTAAATTATATTAAAAATATGCAAAACTCATAGCTTCCTAGTTACTTTATGCATGTTACTCCTATCTATGTTCTTGAGGTTATTTATGTATATTGTATCTTTAGTGTAGAAACACAACATGTGATATAATGATGTGCTATTTGCATCTCTTCGCAATTCTGCAGTCAGTGAGGATATGATGGTGTCTTGGCATTGCCCATGGTGGGAATATTTACAGCTTGGAAATAAGCAAACAGTACAAATCAGAGCTTGATTTATTGTTTTGCTAACTGTCTAGACCAGGGGTCTGTAAACATTTTTGTAAAGGTGCAGATAGTCAATATCTGAGGCTTTGTGGGCACATGGTCTCTGTTGCAGCGACTGAACTGTTGCAGCACAAAAGCAGCCATAGACAACATGGAAATGAATTAACATGGCTGTGTTCCAAACTGTGTTGACAGAGCCAAAGGCTGTTGTTTGCTGACTCCTGTTATAGACTTAGAAAAGTGATGAGGAAATGATAGTCACGCAGATTAAACATAAAACTGTTGTGTCTAACTTTATTATGTTGTGAGTTGAGGAAATACTCTTCCAGTATTCAAAAACTATTGATCTGATTCAGCAAGTTGCTCATGTCATTGATAAACAAGTGAGGTTGCAACGTGCATATTTGTTGTTTCATTTTATTCGTGAATAAAAATGAAACATCAACCAATCATCATGTTTGAATCACATTCATTTGTCAGTGATATGAGTGCTTTATTGATTTACTTAAGCTTCATTTGTTGTCTAATTTTGTGACACAATTGTTAGTGATAGAATTAAAAAATTAACAATGGATTTTGTAAGAAATAGCAACTCCTGTTGATGTTATAGCTTGAAATTTACAATGAAGAGTATACAATATTTTATTATTTATAAATTGTGCACTAAAATCCTTTATATTTATGGGTAAAACTAATTATTTTATGTAATATACACATACTTAAATTTTTTGTATTATTATATATTTACTAGCTTAGCATTGCATGTAACTGTTCAGAACCTTACTTTTATTAACAATATAGTTTGAGGAATTTTTCATACATATAGGTCTGCCTCATTCTTTTCAGCAACTTCATCCTTTTTAACAACTTGTACCATCTTAGATGTGATCCATATTTGCTTGACCACTCTCCTATTGATGGGTATCTATGCAAATTGTAAGTCTTTTTACTATTAGAAGCAATGCTACAGTGAACATACATGTCATTGGACACATACACAAATATATCTGTAGCATAAATTTTTAGAAGTAGAATTGCTGGGCTAGTGAGTGCATGCATTTTTAATTGTGATAGATTATCAATAAATAACTTTTCAAAGAAGTTGAACCAGTTACACTCCCACCTAAAATATAAGGGAATGCCTGTTTCTCTAACCTTTGCCATAACACTTTTTTGATTTTGGAAAAGCTGATGAATTAAAATCGTCTTCTATTAAAACTTAACTTGCATTTCATTTTTAATGAGGGAGAGTGGACACGTTTTCATGTCTAAATGCCATTTGTATTATCAGGTAGGTAAACTATGTTTTTTGTTCATTTTGTCTCTCCCAACAGAATATGAGCTCTACAAGGCAGGGAGTTTTAATTGTTATTTGAATCTCCAAAAGTTTAGAATGGTGCCTGGCAAATAATAGTTACTCAGTAAATATTTGTTAATTTATTGCTAAGTGGTTCAGCCCCTTGTTTATCATATATGTTGTCATATTCTTTCCCAGTTAGTCATTTGCCTTTTGACTTTTTTTTTTTTGTGGCATTTTTTTCCCTTTCAGGATTTTAAATTTTTATGTAGTTGAATTTAGGAATCTTTTCTTTTATGGTTTCTGTACCTTTGTGTTTTATTTGGAAAGATATTTATTCCCTCAAATAAATTCTTCTGTGTTATCTTCTAGAAATTTACAGTTTGATTATTTTTAGGTTTCATTCTTTGAAACATCTGGAAATTATGTTAGAATAAGTGATAAATGAAGCATCAAACTTATTTTTCCATTTTGCTGCCCAGTTCTGACATACTCTTTGAAATATCTCATTCCTCTAGTGATGTGGAATTCACTTTGTCCTATACCAAATTCCCATATGTGGGTGGTCTGTTTCTGGTCTCTCTATTGCTCCATCTGTGTATTCATATGCCAACACCAAGCTGTTTTAATTATTAATGCCTAGTCTTTTACATGGTGTTTATAGCATCTGAGTGATCAAAATCATGTAAATATTACCGTGTGATTAAGCCACTTTTTGCCTTGGGCCTAAACATATGGTATTTAAAATAATTGTATAAAGTGCTTTTGCATAAATCATCTCTCTTGATTTTTACAATACTTCTGAGAGGGAGCTGGTGGCAGTGTTTTTGTTGTACCATTTTACAGATCAGGAAGCTGAGGCTCAGAGACATTGGGGTTTTTGCCCATGATAATTCACCTAATAGTTGGTTGGTTGGGTACTAGACAAACTCTTATTCTTTCCCGTAACAAAATGTTACTTACAGAAAATGCATCGTTAAAATAATTAAGACAAAAATTACTCTAAATCCATAACCTAATCAAACCAATGATTTATGTCTACATATTTTCCTTATTCTTTCTTATCTATTCGCTCTCTTCTGCTGTCTTCCTCAGACCTAATCAAGAAGCTCAGGTGAGTTAATGTCAGAGAAATTTGAAAAAGATAGTGACTTGTATATTAAGAGATTCTTAGCATAGTTTTTGGCATATAATATGCACTCAATAAGTGATAGCTATTATTTATATTTTTATTCTTAGTTATTTATTTGAGAGCCTGAGCTTAGAAATAAGAGAGACCTGAGTTCAAGTTTCTGCTCTTCTGTTTATTAGCTGGGTGACCTTGGGCAAGTTATTTAACCTCTCTGAGCCTTGATACCTCATATGTAAGTGGGTATTGTAATAAGATCCTCAGGGGTTTTGTGACCATTAAATAAAAATAACATATGAAGCCTATTTTAGCATAGTGTCTGCACATAGTATATAAACCCTCAAACAATGTTAATGATTTTCTCATTGATTATTTTGAGGATTGTAAACTTATTTCCCCACAAATGGGGACATTTCCATTAATTTTTTTTCCAAGAAAATCAGGTATAATTAGTTTTCCAGTTATTCTGTATTCATGAATACACTTTTGCATACCTGATGACTCTCAATTTCCTTATCTGAAAAAGAAGGAATAAAAACCAGTGTAGAAAGGTTACTTCAATTTAGATTCCACCTATTCTTGCTAAGACCCACTGGTTCTGTTTGCATTATATGCTAGAAAAGGGTTTGTGAAATAAAGTAATAGACTAAGACTTGGGAAGAATGCTGAAATAATGAAGGGAATTATTTCCAAGCACACTTAAATGTTTGAGAAGTATCATTTAAATACAATGTATCTGAAATCTCTGAACCAACTATATTTCTTTATTAACTTGTGATTACAATTAATTGTGTACTGTTATTAAATAATAACAACATGATTATCCTATCTAATAAAAGAGTAATATGCAAATTAACCATCACTCCAATACACAAGATGGCTGCCCCCATGTGGTCAAAGGTCCTGCCCCCATGTGGACACAAGATGGCCACCACAAGATGGCCAGCAGGGGAGGACAATTGGGAGGGACCAGGCCTGCAAGGGAGGGCAGTTGTGGGCAATCAAGCCCGCAGAGGTGGGCAGTTAGGGGTGACCAGGCTGGCAGAGGAGGGAAGTTGGGCAGAACCCATGCCTGCAGGGGAGAGCAGTTGGGGGGGACCAGGCCTGCAGGGGAGGGAAGTTAGGGGTGACCAGGCCTGAAGGGGAGGGCAGTTAGGGGCAAACAGGCTGGCAGGGGAGCAGATAGGGATCAATCAGGCTGGCAGGGGAGTGGCTAGGGGGTGATCAGGCTGGCAGGCAGAAGCAGTTAGGGGCAATCAGGTAGGCAGGCAGGTGAGCAGTTGGGAGCCAGCAGTCTTGGATTGTGAGGCCTGGTGGGATCGGGCTTAAATGGGCAGTCGGACTTCCCTTGAGGGGCCCCAGATTGGAGAGCATGCAGGCTGGGCTGAGGGACAACCCCCCCTATGCACGAATTTTGTGCACTGGCCCTCTAGTAATAATATAATAGTATAGCAAAATGTTTGTGTCCCTCCCACCGAAGTAATATGTTGAAACTCTAACCCCCTCGCCCCCCAAATGCAAGTGTTTTCATAAAAAGAGGAAGAAACACCAGAGCTTGCTCTCTCTCCCGGCACCAGAAGAGGACACAATAGGAAGGGCAATCTGCAAACCAGGAAGGGGGCCCTCTATAAGAACTAAATCAAGGGGCACCTTTGTCTAGAGCAGTGGTTCTCAATCTTTCTAATGCCGCGACCTTTTAATACAGTTCCTCATGTTGTGGTGACCCCCAACCATAAAATTATTTTCATTGCTACTTCATAACTGTAATTTTGCTACTGTTATGAACGTAATGTAAATATCTGTGTTTTCCGATGGTCTTAGAGGACCCTGCTAGTGGTTCTGTAGAGCCTAAGACCATTGGAACCGCTGCTGTAGAGCCTAAGACCATCGGAAAACACAGATATTTACATTACGATTCATAACAGTAGCAAAATTATAGCTATGAAGTAGCAACGAAAATAATTTTATGGTTGGGGGTCACCACAACATGAGGAACTGTATTAAAGGGTCGCGGCATTAGGAAGGTTGAGATCCCCTGGTCTAGAGACTTTCCAATCTCTAGAACTGTGAGAAATGTGTCTAGTTTTTAAGTCTGTGGTATTTTGTTACTGCAACTCAAGTGGACTAAGACATGTACCAGTCTCTCTCCCCAACACAGTATGTTGTTATGTGTAGGTCATGTTCAGTTCATCTCTGTACACCTTGTGCCTGGCCCAGAACATGATGCCTGACAATGGTGGGTGCTCCGAAAATGTTTGCAGAAGTAACAAATATGTCCCAAGGACTTTTGCTTGGAGATATTTGGTTATTCTAGATTAAGATATTAATTTATCCTTAATAAATTAAAGGTAACTGCTGATTGGACAGTCCTACGCAGATATCCCAAGGTCCCCTCAAATTCAGCTAAATGTATCCTTTCCTTCTATGAAATTAATGCCTCACCCCAGTCTCCTAATTTCTTTTCCCCTCAGCACCATCATTTTTCTAGGCTCAAAACCTGGAGTCATTTTTGCTGTCCCCTCCCCCTCTTCTTCTTCCATATTCGTTAAGTCACCCAGTCAACCACTTTTGCCTTCAAACCATCTCTTGTCTCTATCACCTCCTCCTCAATCCTATGCCATTTTCTAGTCCAGGCCCATCACCTCTTTTCTGAAGTACTGGAATGATCTTACTCTCTCTCTTCTTTTTTTAAAAATATATTTTTATTGATTTCAGAGAGGAAGGGAGAGGGAGAGAGAGATGGAAACATCAATGATTAGAATCAGTAATAGGCTGTCTCCTGCACATCGCCCATTGGGGATCGAGCCCACAACCTGGGCTTGTGCCCTGACTGGGAATTGAATCGTGACCTCCTGGCTCTTAGGTCGATGCTCAACCAGTGAATGACGCCAGCCAGGCTGATCTTACTCTCTTTCACAGATAGTAATAATACATTACCTTTCTTTCTGTTGAAATATAAAAGTTGAGCAGTCACAAAGTAAATGTATAGAGAAAAAGACTTATTTTTCCTCATTTCCCCTTCAATCCCACTTTCTTAAAGGCAATCAATGTTAACAATTTGATATATATATTTCCATATTTTCTTCTATGCTGATATATATGCATAGTTTGTTTTTTTTTTAAAATAGGGCATATAGTACATGTAATCCAATGTACAAAAGACAGTTCTTTCAAGCAATGGGGCTGGATCAACCAGATATCATGTAGGAAAAACAAACCTCTACTTTATTACACACCATATGTAAAAATTAAAATGAAATAGATAATAGACATGAATGTAAACTTAAATTTCTAAAAGAAAGCACAGGAGGAGATATTTGCAACCTGGGGTAGCAAAGATTGCTTGAATAGAACACAAAAAGCACTATTCGTAAAAAAACAAATGAAAAGTGGTGCTTTATTATCAAAGTTAAAAAATTCTGTTCTTCAAAAAATACCATTAAAAAAATGAAAACTTGAACCACTGACTTTAAGAAAATATTTTACTATATATCTCTAAAAATTATGCCAGACATATAAGTAACTTACAATTCAACAATAAGAAAACAACATAATTTAAAAAAACAGGCAAGACTTGAAAAGATGGTTCACAAAAATTATACAAATGCCCATTAAGCACATGAATAGATGCTTATCATTAGTTTTTATGGAAATGCAAATTAAAACCTCAAGATACACTGCACATCTAATTAAGTACTTAAAATGAAAAAGACTGACAATACCAAGTGTTGATAAGGATGTGTAGCAACTGGAAACCTCATATACCTGTATTGCTGATGGGAGAATCATTTGGCATTGCTTATAAAGTTAAACAGACACTTACAATGCGACTCAGGAAGTTCTCTTGTAAATAGTTACCCAAGAAAAATGAAAAGAGTTTGTACAAAGACTTTGTACAAATGTTTATAATAGTTTTATATAATAGGCAAAAACTGGAAACAACCCAAACATTTAACAGGTGATTATAGTATGTTCCTACAACAGAATCATACTCAGAAATAGAAAGGAATGAATTACTGACACAGGCAACAATCTGGATGACTCTCAAAATATTATACTGAGCAAAAGAAGCCACACACAAAAGAGTATGATTCCATTTATGTTAGATCCTAAAACAGGCAGAGTTAATCTATCTATAGGGATAGAAAGTTCAATGGTTGCCTGGGGCTGGTAGAGGGAATCACTGACAAGGGGCACAAAGGAACATTTTTGGATGACAGATTTTTGAATACCCTGATTGAGGTCATAGAGAATGAATGTGTGCATTTGTTTAAAACTCATTAAATGGTGCACTTAATGGGTATATTTTATTGTATGCCAATT
This sequence comes from Eptesicus fuscus, assembly GCF_027574615.1. Taxonomy (NCBI): domain Eukaryota; kingdom Metazoa; phylum Chordata; class Mammalia; order Chiroptera; family Vespertilionidae; genus Eptesicus; species Eptesicus fuscus. Next base: position 91,291,218 of record NC_072481.1, read on the forward strand.
ATAACTCCATAAAGTATGTGTGTGTGTGTGTGTGTGTGTGTGTGTGTGTATGTATGTATGTATGTAACAAGAATATGCTACACCTTATTCTGTTCTTTTTCCCACCAAAGTATCATGGACATTGCTCTGCATCAAGAGATAGAGGCCTAGCCCATTCTTCTTAATAACTGTGTGATATTTTATGGTGTGGATACCTTCTTTTTGGTGGACATTTTGAATGTTTCCTTTTTTTCTTCTTGACAAACGTGGCTGCTATAAACATTTTTCATGTATGTTTTTATACACTAGAGCTTTTGTATCTGATAAAGCAGATTTACAAAGATTGCATTGATGGTTCAAGGGGGTATGGGCATTTAAAATTTTAGTAGATATTGTCATATACTTTTTTTTTTTTTTTTTTTAAACCTTGTCACTATTTTTAAAAATATATATATTTTATTGATTTTTTACAGAGAGGAAGGGAGAAGGATAGAGAGTCAGAAACATCAATGAGAGAGAAACATCAATCAGCTGCCTCCTGCACACCCCCTACTGGGGATGTGCCCACAACCAAGGTACATGCCCTTGACCGGAATCGAACCTGGGACCCTCTATCCACTGAGCAAAACCGGTTTCGGCTATTGTCATATACTTTCTATAAAGGAAAGACACTCTCTTCAGCAATATATTATTGTTTCCCGCAGCATCAGCAGCACTGTATATTACCACTCTTTTTGCCACGTGTTCAGTGAAAAATGGTGTCTCATTTTATTTAATTTTTAAAAAATATATTTTTATTGATTCAGAGAGGAAGGGAGAAGGAGAAAGAGATAGAAACATCAATGATGAGAGAGAATCATCGATCAGCTGCCTCCTGCACGCCCCCTACTGGGGATCGAGCATGCAACCAGGCACATACTCTCGACCAGAATTGAACCTGGGAGCCTTCAGTCCGCAGGCCGAAGCTTTATCCACTGAGCCAAACCAGCTAGGGTGGTATCTCATTTTAATTTGTATTTTTCTTGCTACCAGAGGTGTTGATCTTTCTTTTCTTCCTTCCTTTTTTTTTTTTTTTTTTTTTTTTTTAGCATACTTGGATTTTACCTTTTAAAATTACTTATTTCCTTTGCCAAATTTTCTTCAGTCTACAGGCTGATATTCTATCCAATGAGCCCAAACTGCTAGGGCTATGGGTTATTTTTCTTTTTAAAAATTTAATTTTTCTACTAATATCTTAGTGGAGCTCTCTGTGTATTGACTTTTTGTTATTAGAAGATTATTTTTGTTGCCTATTTCATTATTTAGGGAACACAGTGTAGTCATTGAATGAATCTCTGTGAAATAACCCCTAAGGCCTAGCACCCGTTAAAAGTCAATTCCCATGGGAAATTTATAAACTGTTAAAAGTAATCAGAAAAGTTCTACCTCTTTGACTTTACATAAATTTCTGATGATTCAAATATGCCCTCACCTAAAACTGAAAGTCTATAAACAAGGTTATAAAAATAAAATGCTAAATTCAATAGTAAAGTTGCTTAAATGTAGTATGTTTTTTTTTTTTTTTAAAAAAACTAAGTAGAAATTGTCATATGGCACCAATGCCAGATCAATGTCATTCCCATGTAACTAGGTAAATTATGTTCATTAATAATGGAATAAAGTCTCAATTATTTATACGGAATATTTTTTCTTCTATAACTCAAAACCTCAGTCAATCCTTTTCCATGTTTGAATTGGTAGATTGGTGAGCAATTTTTTCACAATAGGTACTCCAACCCATTAGGAAACCTGGTAGTTTCTTTCTCAAGAATTGCTCATTCATAAAATTCCAGTGGGATGCAGATGCATCTCAAGACTAGAAGAAGAAGGCACTTGAGATTTGAATGTTTTATGCACTGAATTAGCTCAGGATTATGAGATGTAATCCTTTCACTGTGAAAAGAAGACTGGGTCATTTCTGTCCGTTCAATGCATGCCCACAAAACCTAGGCTCAATTGCCATAATTTCATACAGACAATAATATGGATGACTCTCAAAAGATTATGCTGAGCAAAAGAAACCACATACAAAAGCACGGTGATGGGAGGTTTCCCTTAGGAGGTGATCTTTGCACTATGGACTGAAGGAAGCTAGAAGTTAATAAAAAAGATGGGGATAGGAAAGGGAGGGAAAGATTTCAGCCAGATGGTACTGTGCTGGAAGAAGCAGGTCACAGCCAGAGAGTGAAAAAAAGTTGAATGTGACTCAATGTAGAGAGAGGAAAGACATGGAGGTGAATGGGGCTGCATAATAGGATGAGGCCCGACATGCAGGGTTTTGTAGGTGTGTTAAGAACACTGGACATCAATGGATGGTTTTAATGGGGAGACTGGAATACCAGATTGTCACCATGGAAACACCACCCTGGCTGCAGTATCAGCAATGGAGGAAATGGCACCAGGATGAAAGTGAAGAACCCATGTAGGAGGCTATGCAGTGGTCCAAGTGAGAGATAATGGATGCTTGTACTAGAATGGCAGGAGAGATGGAGAAAAGAAAGCTTCTTTGTTAAGAATTAGCAGGGCTTGGTGATAAACTAAATCGAGAGGTGAGGGAAAGAAGAGAGTATACAGGTGCTGAGGTTTCTGAAGAGCATAGCAGGATGGACCCTGAGTGCCATTTACTCAGGTGAAACACTGACAGAGGTCGAGCCTGGGAGACAGATCATCATGACTTTGGTTTTGGATACGTCAAACTTGAGGTGCTTCTGAGGTATCTGCAGCAGAGCCTGATAATACTTTACCAACAGCCTTTCTCCTCTTTTTCTTTTAATAAGAAGTCTTCCTGAATTTAACTGCACACAGGGCTGCCCAGTTACAGATGATACTTCCCAACTTTTTTTGCATCTAGGTCTGCCCATGAAACTAACTTCTGGCCAATAGAATATGAGTAGAAGTGATGTGTACAACTTCTGGGTCATGCCTTTAAGAGGAATCCATTTATGCTTCCCTCACCCTCTTTTCCTTCCTGCTGACTGGGATGCAGATGTGGTGAGGGGATTGGAATGATGATCTTGCATCTAGAACTGAGAACCTCATAAGGAGGTAGAGCTTTCTATCAACTTGGCCTGCCTACCACTGGACTGTGGTTTGAGAGAAAACTATGCTTCTACCTGTTTTAAGGCATTGTGTTTTTGCATTTATTTGTACCTTAATCATGTAGTATCCAAAGGGAGATGTCAAGTTGGATATATGAACTCAGAGAGAAAGTTTGGAAAGGAGATGAATTTGAGAATTCTTAAAATGTAGGAAAAATTAAAGCCATGAGTGTGGATGAGATTGTTTGAGGATTAGAGAATGAGAGTCTCAAGGAGTTTGTATTTTTGAGAAAGATGAATCATTAAAGGAAATGGAAGGCTCAACTAAAGTAATAGATGGAGACCCAGGAATGAACAGTGTCATGAAGTCCAAGAGAAGTAGGTGAGTGCTTTAAGAAGGAGGGAGTGATTAGCACTGTTGACCTTAAACATTACCCTCTGGGGAAATTTTATTATACATTGGCCAGCTTGGTCAATGATAACTTGAGCCCCATTCCACATCTCTGTCACTCCTCCCAGTCTTGACATGGCTTCTTCTATATATTTTTAGTTATAAGACTTCTGTTCAGCTAGACGTCAGGTGGTTGTTCTGTAGTTTAGTTGTAATTTTGATATGGTCACGGGAGGATGTGAGTACCCATTTGCCTAATTTGCCATCTTAACTGGAACTCTAATGAGCTAGGTTCATAGATGAGGGAGAAGGGCATGCCATCAGAAAATAGAAGTCATTCAAATGTTTTCAGCAGAGAGAATTTAATACAAGGAATTTATTATACAAGAAGAGCTGAGAAGCTCCATAGGGGATGATGAGTCAAATTAGAGCTTAATAAAGCAAGAAGCCTACAGCAGCTTTAGCATCAGAAGTGTATTCACTACAAGCTGGGGCACTGGGTGGAAATGAAACCAGTCCAGGCCTGCTAAGTGGGAGCTGGGATCATGGAGGGAGGGGCTATCTGATGGGAGATGGACCCACTGTCAGAGATGCTGCCTGAGGCTTCTCTCCATTCCCAGGGCCTTTTGCTGATCCAAACTCTTGTAAAGCCACTTGGCAAGGGAGTTTGAGAACAGAAAAAAAGAGAAAGAGCATGGATGCACAGGTGAATAGACAGGCAGGTGAGGAGAACGGCCATAATGGACAAGGCACTGTGTGTCTTTAGGAGGTGCCTATTAATGCTGCCATCTTATCTCTGGGGGTCAGAGAGGCATAAAAGGGACCAGAGAGATGCATTCAATTGTTCAAAGTCATACTGGGACAGAGACAGACTTTGAATATTGGGCTGTCTGGCTCTGGCTTCTCCAGCACCCCATTGAGGAATAGGATGTGGCTTTCTGTTCTGAGGAAGAGGCTTTCTGGGGATGCTTGGGCAGAAGAGGACAGGGTTGAGAAGCAACTCAGGTGAGGGGGTTCTTAGGTGATTCATTGCTCCAGGCCAGCTAAGATCAGCTCAGGTGCCAGTTTCCCACGATAAAAGCAGAGCCTGCCCATTGCAGTACCTTTGCCCTTCCTTGGCAATGGTATGAGAATTTTGGTCTGGATCAAAGATAAAAAGGTATCTCTTATTGAGAGAAGGCCCCATCGATGGGCCAGAGCAGGAAGAACCTTGGAAAGCAGGAGGTGATGTCTGCCCAACAAGTACTTTCCCCTGCTTGGATTCTGAACATCAGAACGGTAGGAGCAGCCACATGAAAAATGAGAACGCTGACTTTGGCCATGGTTTGGCTGATGGGGAGGAAAGAGAGGGAAACATACAGGTCACACCCGCTGCAGGCAGAGCCTTGCTGCAGTGCTATCTGCCAGGCAGCCAGCTACATTCTGGGAGGACAAAGGAAGCATCAAAGCCCCAATCCTTTGAGTTCATCTCTTCAGTGCACATTTGGATCTTCGCCATGAACAACACTGTGGAGGCTTGGCACGGATCTTTGGGTTGCAGCAGTGTTTTCTAGCTAGTTGCCTAACTTAAGTGGTGAGTTTTCAGACTGTGCTGGGAAGATTTGAACTCTGATGATGAAGCCACGTTTACTGCAATGCTGGCTAGTTCATGCACAGCATCAAAGGATGGCCACAAAGTTATTGCCAATGATTTTAAGAATTTATAAGCAGGTTAATTCAAGTATTATTGCATGGGATATAACCTATGACAGGATTTGTGCTCTCTCTGTTCTCCAGCGTGATGGTTCCAAAGTGCCACTTAGAGTCCAAGCTTCTTTTCCTAACCCTCTCACCCCTCTCATTCCGTTGTTCCTTCTGAAAGGAAGGAGAAGCATCTTACCCTGTTGGCAGCATCTAGGCCACAATGCCTCCTGCTCACATTGCAACCCTCAGAGCAATGCTTTGCAACCACAGTCCTGTGTAAGTGATTGCTAAGTGGGGGGCAGGAACTGCTTCAACAAGGCTAACCTGGATAAACAGAAGCCTTAGCAAAGCAAGTGTTAATAATTGAAAGAAAAGGGAAAATTAAAACGGTACTTGACCTCTATGCTTTTTACCATCTCAAACTGTATTCTGGTAGTTTCCTTATGTGAAGGGCATTGAGCAACATGGCTCTTCATCTGGGACTGGATAGAAACCATTCATTTTTGGGTCTGAACAGCCCAGTCTGGCAGTTAATGATCTTGTTCAAGGGACAGTTTGGCCCAAAGAGCATTTCATTAAATACAGTGCGCTCATCACAATGACGTGCCCAGGAATCTGCTTCTGTGCTAGGAGAACAATCCCACTTTGTAAACAATCCACTTTATTTAGCACAGTGTATACTTGATGTGACTGATTGATCTCCTGGGAGTAAGACATGGGTAGATTGGCGAGGAGGAGGAGGGGCAGTGACTATTTACTACTAAATGGAAGCCACACAAATTCTGCCCTCACCCTGACCCTCACCATCTAGTAAAATGGGACTCCATAGCCTTGCCCGACAGAACGGCTTGGCACTAATGGGTCCTGGGCCCATGGTCCTTCCAGGGAGAACCAAAGTCTGCCAACTGCAGCCATGGGGATGGCCAATGGGCCTGGCACTGGCACACCCCTGCTCTCCTATGCAGCCCCTGAGGCTCCAAATTCCTTCACTCTTTTGACAAGTATTGAATAGGTGACTCCTCCCTCTCACCGTTTGTGGTGAGTGCTGGGGATACACTAGGAGAGGGTTCTTGTACTCAAGGAATGTAGAGTCCTACATGGGAAAGGCACAGCGGATGTGGTTAGTTGCTGATGCTTATTTTTTGGTGCTCGCTCTGTTGAGCACTGCTTCTATATTTGCACCAGTAAGTTCTAATGGAACTATAGACTTTGGGAAAATCCATAGAGTCTCTCTGTTTCTCTGTCTCTGTCTTTCTTTCTCATCCCTTCCTCTTTTATCTCTCTCCATCTTTTCTGTCTCTGCAAACAGAAACCATGAACAGTGGTCATCTTTTCAAAGTTGGTCTATAGAATTGAGACCAAGTCCGTCACAGCAAGGCCTGGGCTTCAAAGCAGGCGTGGAGAGGACTGGACGTGGAGAAACACTGAAGTCCAACTGTCAACTTAGAGACAGGGATCCCCAGGCAGGGCATGGTCAGAAATCAGTGCACAAAGATGGCCGTGGGCCAGAGATAGGTCAGTAAGTAACGCATGGAACTGCGATTACTTACCTGTGGAATGCCAGGAGGACTGTTGAGGTCAAAGGGAGCAGAAACAGGGCAGACAAGTGGCCACTGCCAACAAGAACACATGGAAAGAAAGGCAGCCTCCTGGCCCAGTCGGGCAGCCTCCTGCATTCATGTGCTGGGCAGAGCCCATCTGGGAACAAGCTTCTTTGGGAACTGCAGGTGGGAGCTGGGGACGAGGTGAGTATGGTGAGGAGTTTACAGCAGATGGACGGTCAGGTTTGGCACCTGTCTAGATTTAGTCTGAGCCATTTTTGTTGTTGCTGATTTCCTGAAGTGCGGATCCAAACAAAGTAGTCCTAATAATTTCTGAGGGAATTCAATTTGGGAGTAACTTCTGAGAGAGGTCAAAATGTAAAGAAACATCTCCTTGGGACACTGAGTTGTAGACTGGCTTTCATCTCAGTTCTCTTCAGCTAATTTCCTTCCACGTTTAAAGAAAAAGGAGAGGCTGTTTGTTCTGTCACATGGAACTGCGGTTACTCACCTGTGGAAGGATGCCCCCCCTTGAGACTCTGGCAAGAGCAAGGGAAATGCCTTTCATCACTAGCCCAGAGGAATCCTCATGATCCTGGCTTCCATTTTGGTCAAAACTGAGATGACAGGCCTCAATGCAGCATTGGGGAGAACTCTAATTTTGATCCCTTTTACCTGCCTCCCTTGAGGGAGGCAGAAGTAGATGAAAAAACTAGGCTACCTTTTCTCTGTTCTATGTACAGAGACATATCCTGTTATAACGTGAACAATTATTGTGATTTGAACTTCCGGTTCAGGTCCCATCTCAAAATCAAAGCCTCTGTAGGTGAGAGGAAGCAACTGTGAGAAAGGGTTGTTTGTTTTTTTTTTTTAAACCAAAGTGTTGTTAGATAATATTATTGTATGCCTACTGCCTTCGTCCATTTGGGCTACTCTAAAAAACAACAACAAACCACAGGCTGTGTAGTTATAGACAACAATTCTGGAGGCTGAAAGTCTAAGATTGGGGGCCAACATGGTCAGTTGAGGGCCTTCTTCTGGGTCTCATAGTTCTTATCATGTCCTCAAAGCAGAAGAGGCTGGGGATCTCTCTGGGGCCTCTTTTATGAGGGTACCAATCCCATCCAGAAAGGGTCCACTCTCATGACCCATCTCCCGAAGGGCCCATCTTTATCACCATCATCTTTGAGGGTTAGGATTCCAACATGAATTTTTTGAGGAGACAAACACTTAGACCGTGGTCGGCAAACTGCGGCTCGTGAGCCACATGTGGCTCTTTGGCCCCTTGAGTGTGGCTCTTCCACAAAATACCATGGCCTGGGCAAGTCTATTTTGAAGAAGTGGCGTTAGAAGAAGTTTAAGTTTAAAAACTTTGGCTCTCAAAAGAAATTTCAATCGTTGTACTGTTGATGTTTGGCTCTGTTGACTAATGAGTTTGCCAATCACTGACTTAGACCATAGCATCTACCTTCTTTTTGTCTTTGTATTTTTGTAATAGTTTTATAAATACAACTAGAGTCCCAGTGCATGAAATTCCTGCATGGGTAGGGTCCCTAGGCCTGGCCAGCGATCAGGGCTTATTGGGGCCTTCTGGCTGCCACCTGGGGCCTTCCTTCATTCCACACCTCCCCCTAGTGGTCAGCGCACATCATAGCGAGCGATTGGACTCTTGGTCTCCTAGTTGAACTCCCGAGGAGACACTTTGCATATTAGTCTTTTATATTTATAGATTAGGGATGGCAAGATTCCTAGAGAAAATTTCCAATTGGTACAAATGAAACATCTTATTTTGGACGATTATGGACAGTTCTATTTGGAGGATATTTTTTTACACTTCCTTAATTACAGCCCCTTTGATACATGTAACTCCATGAACTTTATTACTTCTATATTTGAAATTCTTTAAAAATTTTTTATTGAAGTTTTACTTGTGAAAAATATACATAACATGAAATTTACTATATTAAACATTTCTAAATGTACAGTTTAGTAGTGTTGTGCAGTTGCTTTATTGTGCAACCAATTTCTAGAATTTTTCTTCTTGTAAAATGAAAACTCCTCATTCTTCCTCCCCCAGCCCCTGGCAAACATCATTCTACTTTCTGTCTCTATGACTTGACAACTCATATAGGTGGATACATATTGTAGTTGTCTTTCTGTGACTGGTTTATTTTACTTAGCATAATGTCCTCAAAGATTTGATATTCTTTTATTTCATCTTTAAAATAGTATTTCTCTTAAAATCTGAGGGCTAACCCATTTAAACTTTGGAAATATCAATAGAATTTTAAAAAATTAGTCTATAAACCTGGAAATGTTAAAGACAAGTGTGCATCTGTAAAATAGCATATTGCTATAGCGGAGTAGAACATCTCAGAGGTGAAAGTCAAATGGACCGATGCCTCCCTAAGGAAGGGAGAGGGGTTGTGCTAAGTGGCGCCAGCTGGGAACCTCCTGTACAGCAGGGAGCTGAGCCTGAAGGACTGCACCAGGAGCAGAGGACGTTCTGCAGATGTGCTGTGCTCCCGGTAGGGGCCCATGGTCACGCTTTTCGCCTGGGGCTGCAGCAACAGCTGCCAGTGGAGTGGGCTGGCAGAGGCTCCGGAGGGAGACATCTGCCTGGCTGTTGCCAGAATGGAAGAACAGGAGGCAGCTGCATAGAAGTGAAGACAAGGATAGGAGCAGAAATATTGAAAGAACACCCTTGACATCCTTGCACCCCCACCCCCAAAGCATAGCGCCTGTTTTAGTCTGTTCTTGGACAGAGAAGCTCTTGCCTAAGTATCCGCTCAGCTGAGTCACACAAATGCTGGACCCAGGGGGTGGGCACTGATGGGGGACCCGGACTGTTCCTCTTTCAGGTGTGGCCTTTAAATGCTCCTTAGAGTTTCCTTATGTGCCAGCAGCCTTGCTAAAAATCTCTAGGAACCATGACATCTTTTTCAAAGAAATGTAATTTGCTACTGTCAGTGACACGGATTTACCACCCCAAAAGGTCAATGTGTTTTCTTGCTATTTATCAAACCTTTTACACTCTGATGAGTAATGAAAAGCACAATGGTAATGTGTTACTGATTTGGCATTGTTTGCTATTAGAGATGAACTGGGACAAAGGAGTAATCAGTTACAATTTCATTCACAATTTACTCTCTCCTGAGGGTGCGCACACACATATCAATAAGACTTGAAAACCACAATGTGAGTAGCCTTTATTAAAGATCTACGGAGGAATTTTCACTTTAAAAAGACTTGTTCCCATCCATCAGTTCCTTTGGGCCTCACAAGAGTGTCGATGATATTGCTTTAGTTGACTAGAATGAGGCTTAAAGAAGAAATGGCTTGTCGAAGGCCATATAGAAAGTCAGAAGAGCTACAGTATAGGTTTCCTGAGTGTTAAACCAGAGCTCTTTTTACTTAATTATACTTGAAGAGTGTGTCAGGGCCATAGCAAGAGATGGAAGAGATGGGTTCTTTCTTTCTTTCTCCCACTGTCTGCTTTCCCCAATCCCAGCCCAAGTGATCCTGAGATGTTAAATTAGTTATTATTTAAAAATCAAGGTGGACATAATTAATAGGTTGAACTGTATAAAACTATCATTTTTAAAAGGTTAAAATAGTCAAATATCAGCAATTTCATATTTCAAACTAATTGAGCTCCCAAAATTTGTATAGGTTAAATTTCCCATGCAGCATCAAATTGTTTTTTTTGTTGGTTAATTTGGCCAGTTGCTTTCCTTTCAGTTTTGCTGCCCTCTGATCTGAATGGACCAGTGGCCTCAGATCATTATTTTAGTGGCCCCCAAACCCAACTAAGCCGGTTGTAGAGGCAGCAGGACAAACTGTGCAATTAACCCCAAGCCAAGCAATTCAGGGTCATGTAAATATGACTCACAAATGGCCAGCCAGCGAGAATTTTCAACAGGTCTAACTGGCTCCTTGTTACTGCCCATTTTGCCTGAAAGGGGAATTAACTCAGTATTCTTTTTCATTCATCTGGCATAAATACACGTGTTCTGGTGAATGGGAGACAGCTGATCTCCAGGGCTGTTACAGGGGATGATTAGAAAATCAGAAGGGCATCTTGGCCGAATGTCAAGAATAAAGGAAGGGGCAGTGAGTCAACGAGCTAAAGAGGCACACATTAGAGTCATTCATGTGTAGCGCTGCGGAGCTGGAAACTTGCATCACTGGCCGAGCTTCTCACCATCTGGAGTGAAACTGAGACACTCCCACCAGGGATGGATGGGCTCCAAGTGGGGACCGGCTGGCAGGAGGGCCCTGGCCACACTGGAGGAAAACAGAGCCGCCTCCTTCCGCTGACGGCAGACAAGCGAGGGCAGCATCCTCTGCACTTTCTTTTCTTTGAGAACCACTTGATATTGGGCGTGAAATAAGGACGCTGTGAAGCCCCTGCGCTGCTTTAGAGGAGGGGTGTTTTTAAGGCGCTACACCCAAAGTTTCTCAATGTCCCTTTTTCTGGCAATAAGGGCTCCACTTGCCCTCGGCACTCCACGTGGGAAGAGCTCACAAAAGGGCTCTGTCAGACTGAACAACCCTGGTTCCCTCAGCAAGGTTACAGACTCTGCAAGCTCCAGTTCGAAAGACAGGCAGGGGCTGCGGGCCACAATCCTAGAGCAAATGTTAGGGAGCACGGTGCAGGGGCGCTCACTTCCGTCAGGTCAGTGATAGTGCTGTGCCGGGGAGCCAGCTCTCTGGAAAAACAAAACAAAACAAAACAACCCTGATTTGTAACATCTTCAGATTTCCGTGGTGTAAAACATTCCCACTGTGGTTAGTTTCAAACCACCAATAATTTAACAACAGGCTCGCAAAATTTTTGGATGTTGGACAAGCTCTCCTGAGCATGTAGAATGGGCTTGAACACAGCACAACTTGTGGCTTAAAACTGCAACTGGGCAAATGCATGAGCAAAGGTTAAAACGTAAGGATTCTGGGGGGAAAGTGAGTGTTTCAGGGGTGGACCCATCGTCTCCCCTACCTGCTTCCCTCTTTTCCTCCTAACTTGTCCTCAGAGCAGCTGCTCCCTTAATACAGCACCGCTCAGGGTAAGTGTCCTGGTCCAAGGCTTTACGTCCAAGTAACTGACTCAAAATACTGTCCCCCTGGTCACAGCCCCAAAGCACCCTGAGCCCACGGTCTTCCTGAGACGCCCTCACACACCTGAGCTGCCGCACTCAGGGAAGCTCCTCAGGGGCTGCCCCGTGGCTGGAACATAGCCTGGTCTCAGACACCCCCTTGGTGCGCCTCATGCATAACTTAAAATAGCCATCTCCATAAATAGAAATTCGGTTACATTGTTGGGAAGGTAGAACTCAGCTCGGAGGTGGAATGGGTTTATAAAATGATAGGATGGGTTTATTCAGAACAAACTTTGTATCGACTCCAACTAAAAAAAGAAATCAATGTTTAATGATACATTTGTCTTCCAATTATGCAAACACTAGGGTTGTACATATGTATTTTGGCAAACACACTTTTTTTTTTTTAAACCTAAGATAGGTTCCTTATGTGCAAAAATGAGTGACAGAATGAACTGAGCTGTAAGGCAGCCATCTGCTCCGTCCTCTACGCTTCCGGGATTCTCTCAGGTTTTCAGTCCCTTTATAAATTTGATGGTTGTTTTTTGAACTCCTGGAACGGCTAGTGCTCCACCAAGCTTCACTATTTACGGTACCACAAATAAAGGGTCTTTTGCTAAGTAAACTTGGGGTTACACCAACACCGTCAGAGTCTCTGTTACAGAGTGCTTTGTACGTCTCCAAAAGTAAAACTTAATGTCTTATGGGTTCCCAAACTTTTTGACCTCCAATCATTCTTTTCTAAGGGCAGTATATTAGTTTTCTAGGGCTGCCATAACAAAGAACCACAGGTTGGGTGGCTTAAAGAACAGACACTTATTTTTCACCGTTTTGGAGGCTGGAAGTTCAAAATCGAGGTGTTGGCTGGGCCAGCTCTCTTGGGAGGCGCTCGGGGAGAATGGGTCCCACGCCTTTTCCTTAGCGTCCAGTGCTGCCGCCACCCTTGGTGCTCTATGGCTGTTAGAGGCACTGCTTCAGGCTCTGCCTCCGTCATGACCTGTGTTCTCCCCGTGTGTCTCCGTGTCTCTTCTCTTCTCTCACGACAGCTGCATGGGCATTAGTCATTGGATTAGGACCATCCTAATTGAATATGCCTCATCTTAACATGATTCCATCTTCAAAGACCCTATTTCCAAATAAGGTCTCATTTTCAGGTACCAGGGATAAAGACATCAACATATCTTTTTCGGGTACGTAATTCAACCCATGACAGATAGCTATGAATAGTTCCTAAAACTGTACTCCAATGATCACATTTTGGGAAATGCTGTTACAGGAACTTGAAATGTAATTAGGATTTCCTAATGAGGTACATGGTAAAACACCTTAGGCCAAGAGTCTTGAATATGATTATCAGGGAGTTTGTATCATTTCATGAGAAAGAATATCTTTACATGTACTATCTCGAATTGGAATTTAGTATTTCTACACTTTAAAAAATATTTTTATTGATTTCAGAGAGTAGGGAGAGGGAGAGAGAGATAGAAACATCAATGATGAGAATCATTGATCGGCTGCCTCCTGCACACCCCACACTGGAGATCGAGTTCAACCTGGGCATATGCCCTGACCGGGAATCAAACGGTGACTTTCTGGTTCATAGGTCAACACTCAACCACTGAGCCACATGGGCAGCAGCATTTCTTCACTTTCGAGTGCAGACAGAAAACCACAGTAATAACAGTAGTATTCATGACTTTGTCGCCATGGAAGTCAGATTTTTTCATTTCTCACCATAGTTATTGTAGATATCCGGGGATATCATTTACAGTCATCACCATTTCAAAATCTCAGTTGTTTATTAGACTTGATGCTAGATCTTGTTATTTAATGTGTTAATAAAGAAACATAACACAAATGTTTTTTTTAAAAATTAATTTCTTTATTGATTAAGGTGTCACATATTTGTCCTCATCCGCCCATTCCCATCCCACACCCCTCCCCACGGATGCCCCAACCCCCTGTTGAACTTAACAGTTGGATAGGCTCATATGCATGCACACAAGTCCTTTGGTTGGTCTCTCCCCCCTCCTCCCAACCTCCCTTATCCTACCTCTGAGGCCCGATAGTCCGATCGATGCCTCCTTGTTTCTGGTTCTGTTCTTGTTCCTCAGTCTATGTTGTTCATCATTTCCCCTAGATGAGCGAGATCATATGTCACTAGATATATACTTATAAGAACTGAATGTGAGACGGACAATAATAGTTATGCTGACAGGCAAATGAATCAGTCTGTAGTGAGTTTCTTTCTGGACCAACAGTTCTTTTGAGACCCAATTTCAATGTCCATCAGTTCCTTATGTGTACATGTCAGCACTGACCCCTCAGCTCTGGATGGTGGACAAATGGTGGTAACGGAGGTCTGAATCCCTCTGGTTCGGTCTTGGCCGGACCCAGGGGCACGGCTTCACCCGGACTAAGGGGAACGTGGCCTCACCCAGACCCAAGGGGCGCGTGGCCTCACCCGGGCCCGGGACCCAGCCTCACCCGGATGGATCCAGGGGCACTCGGCCTCCCCCGGACCCAGGATCTGGCTTCACCCGTAACCAGGGGCGCAAGGCCTCACCCGGACCCAGGGGCACATGGCCTCACCCGGGCCCAGGGACCCAGCCTCATCCGGGTCCAGTGGTGCGTGGTCTCACCCGTCCCAGGGGCGCGTGGCCTCACCTGGGCCCAGGGGCGCGTGGCCTCACCCGGACCCAGGGGCACATGGCCTCACCCGGGCCCAGGGACCCAGCCTCATCCGGGTCCAGTGGCGCGTGGTCTCACCCGGACCCAGGGGCGCGTGGCCTCACCCGGGCCCAGGGGCGCGTGGCCTCACCCGGGCCCAGGGACCCAGCCACACCCGGGTCCAGGGGCGCGTGGCCTCTCCCAGACCCAGGGGCGCGTGGCCTCACCCGGACCTGGGACCCAGCCTCACCTGGATCCAGGGACACATGGCCTCACCCGGACCCGGGGGCGCGTGGCCTCTCCCAGACCCAGGGGTACGTGTCCTCACCCGGGCCTAGGTGCGCGAGGCCTCACCCGGATCCAGGGACACATGGCCTCACCTGCACAAATGTTTTAATATTTTGAAAACTGTATTTCAACATCATCTATTTTCTTTGTTATAATTTAAAACACTATTCTGAGATGGAGACTGTAGGCTTCACCAGAAGGCAAAGGTGTCCATGGCTCCACATGTAGAGAACCTCTGTTCCCCGTCATGGCTCTGTGACCCGAACAACCTGGCTTTCATAGAAGGGTTTAACTGAGAGACAAACACTGGCAGAATCTTTCCATTTCTCCAAATACAGAATTAAAAAGTAAGCCAAGCACAGATATTATAAAACACTTTATTTGGAAATGCAATACCCAGTTAGAGCAAAATGTAAAAATGAGATACACATAGGTTCAATAAGGTATCTTAGACACTAAACTTCAATTATTGCTACTCTGTGTTGATTATAAATACCAACCAGGTCACCGTACCAAGGAAAGATTTGTCTAGATATCAGGATATATTTCGGAAACTCTCTATGTATGCATAAGAGTATCTGAATAACTTACTAGAAGACACACACTCCGTTTTGTGTGTGTTCAACTGTATCAACTCTACTCCCTGTGAACACTGCAAAGTCTGGGGCACACTGGGCTGAATCTCTGAGTTGCACGAATGAGCATGGTCACATTTGAGCATGGTCACGCAGAGTCTTGGTAGTGGTCACCCTGACTGAGGGTTTCTTGGACGCATCACCCCAGGTGCACGTTGGCCTTGTGAAAGCACAAGAGCATTGAAAGGCTGACGCAGCCCGCTGTGCCTCCGCAGTCATGGGACTATTCATGCTGCCTAATCCTCTCAGCCTGTTTCCCAGTCTGTGGTAAATGGAGATACTGGTGTATCCTGACTTTCTCTCAGGGCTGCTGGGAGACTCAGTTGAGAGGACTGATGTAAAAGTACTTTGTAAACTGTAAAAGTGCTATATAAATATAATTTCACATGGAAACATCAACCTGGGAATAAATTGGCATCATTCTCTTGTACTGTAAGAAGAAAAGTAGCCTATCCTTCTCGTCCTTTCCCTCTAAGACTCTCAAACTCCAGGTCCCCTAAAAGTGCCCAGAAAGGCACTGGCGCCCAGCATGGCTGCAGGGAAGTGGCCCTGGGATGCTGCTAGACTTCCATTTGCTGCCCAGTGCCCTCCTCTGTCTCCTCTCTGGCCAGGCTCTCCCTCACCCTGTGCACCTCACCCCAGGCCCATGTCCATTGCTTCCATGAGCCTCACAGCATTCTTCGGGAGTGCTAGCCTCCGTTTCAGTTGAGAAAGCTCAGGCTCCATCCCACTGTGGCTGTGCGGGCTGGAGCACACTGGCTTCCCCAGGGCACGGCAGAGCCCTTCTGATGAGCAGGCCCCTCCTGCAGAGAAAAGCAGCTGTACCAGCTGCAGCTCACACTGCATGCTTCGCTTCCCTCTCTGCATGCTGCTGTATTAGGAAGAGGATTTCTTAGTTCAGGAGAGGAGGAGTGACTTCTGCCCTCTTGACCCCTTCTCTCGGGCACTGCTCACCTCCATTGCTCTGCACATTTACAGGGAGGAAAGGGGAGGAAGTGGGGCTGGGGATCATACTCCAGCAGGCAGGTACACAGCCCTGCAGCCTGCAGTGATGTACAAACCCTAGGAGCATGGTCTGCTGTCTTTCTCAACCTGGGCCCCTCATCTAGGTTGTTACAGGGGACCTGGAGTCCATCCTGCTCAGGGCCCAGGAAGTTCTCCAAGAGGCTATTGCCCTGTGGTAAGGCCCTGACTTCCTGAGTTGTGGGCAGTTGCCAACATGGTGAGATTTGAAAGGCCTTATAAAAGGACCCACCTATTGGGCTTCCCTAGTCTCCCCAGGTCCCTGAAGTTACCAGCTAAAGCCCCTCCTTTGACGAACCATTACACCTCCAAGAGCTCTGTGTTGAAATGCTTATACCCTATGAGGACGTATCTTTATTTATCTACTAGTGGCCTGGTGCACGAAATTCATGCATGGGGAGGGGTAGTGGTGTCCCTCAGCCTGGCCTGCACCCTCTCCAATCTGGGACTCCTCAGGGGATGTTTGACTGTCGGTTTAGGCCCGATCCCCTAAACCGGCAGTCAGACATCCCTTTTGCAATCTGGGACTGCTAGCTCCTAACCGCTCACCTGCCTCCCTGCCTGATCGCCTCTAACCACTCTGCCTGCCAGCCTGCTCACCTCCAACTGCCCCCCCTGCTGGCCTGCTCACCCCAACTGCCCCCCCTGCCAGCCTGATCACCCTCAACTGCCCTCCCCTCCTGGCCTGATTTCCCCTAACCGCATCTGCCATGGCCCTACCACCATGGCTTTCTCTGGAAGGATGTCCAGAAGGTCTCCCAGTCAGTCTCTGGTCTAATTAGCATATTACACTTTTATTAGTATAGGTTCCTCTCTAGAGCTGAGACAAAGCATGAAGGGATTCAAGTCTGGATGCTAAGCTCTTGGGCAAATCACTTACCTTCTCATCAATGAAATGAAGACTTTTGTCTTTTCCTCACATATTTCCACAGAACAAATTGCCTCATGTTACAGAAACGAATAGGGCAGCCCAGAGAGGTGATGTGACTTACCTACAGCCACACAGTAGAATCATTGGAGACAGAGGGCAAGAAATGGATTTTTGTACAGCAAAGCCAGCCCATATGACAATGTGAAAGATAGCTTCACTACTATTGCTGGAGAAACGTTTGTCTGCTTCCCAGGGTGGCTGCTCAGTGGGAGAGAGAGAGACAGGTTTGAAGCGGCAAATTTGGAGAAAAAGGTGCTGTCTGTGGAGGTCCTGGTGCACTCAGGTGCTGCAGTGGGAAGCTCCTGATAGCCTGAGTGCAACCTCAGAGTCTTGGGAATCTGGAGAAGACAGCCTAAGTAGGGAAGAGAGAAAATTAAACAGAAAATGCAAGACAAGTTCACATTTTGTCAGGCATCAGCTCAGCCCACCACTGAGACAGGTGATGAAGAAATAACTTGTGTGCTACAAGCTTGTGTGCACATTTCAGACCCAGCAGGAGGATGGGACACTGATAAAGAATAATGCAGAGCAGCAGTCAGGGCAGGAGACACCCTGAAGGGGAACAGGAAACAGGCTGTGCAGCTGGGCCCAGCCACCTTGCGGGTACTGGCTGACAAACACCAGGCCACCTAGGGCAGACCTGGGTGTAGTGGCTGAGGGGCCAGTAGAGCATTCTCCAGGCCCAGCAGCCAGGCCTTGGAAAAGTTGATTTGTACAGTGGGGAAGGACCCTAACATTGCAGCCAGACTGAGTGAAGGCAAGCAAAATCCAGAACACTTCTGCTTTGGGGGCTTGTCTTGTGATTAGAGGTGTTTGGGCACCTGTTTTCTCAGGTGCACCTTCTGTGGTTCAGTGGATGCAGTAGTGGCATGGCCCAGGCTCTGCCCTCATTCTTTTCCCAACAGACTGTGTGGCTGTAGGTACACACGGTACCTCTCTGGGTTGCCCTATTCGTTTCTGTAACATAAGGCAATTTGCCTAGATGACCTCTAGGATCCCTTCCAGATGGGCCTCAGGTTGCTTTATGATCCAAGACTAGTTTCTAAGAAACTCAAGAAACAATCCTATCTAATAAAGAGAGAATATGCAAATTGACCATCACACCATAACAAAGATGGCTGTGCCCACAGCTTCCGTAACATAAGATGGTTGCACCCACAACAGAGGCGGGAATCCCATAACACAAGATGGCTGCACCCATAGCAGAGGCTGAGTTCCCGTAATGAGCCTTAACGAGCAATCAGCAGGGACCTGAGGCTGGGTGGTGCTGGGCTGGGGCAGGGGGCCTGAGGCTGCATTCCCCACCTGGGGGGGCTTGACGGGGGACCTGAGGCTGCGCCCCCCACTCATGGGGCTTGACAGGGGACCTCAGGCTGTGCCCCCTGCCCATGGGGCTTGACAGGGGACCTCAAGGCATGCCCCCTGTGCCGGCCCGGGCCGGGGGACATGAGGCTGTGCACCCCATCCTGGCGCTGGGCCAGGTGACCTGAGGCCACGTCTCCCACCTGGTGGGGATTGACAGGGGTGGGGCCAGCCGGGTCTGGATATAGCCCAATGGGGGTGGGGCTGGCTGGGGCTGGGGCTGGCGCGATTTCGAGGTGCACATGGGTGGGCAGGGACTTGACTCTGGTTCCCATGGCATGCCCCAGACTCTGATAGGAGGAATATTTTCATATACATTTTAC
Source organism: Eptesicus fuscus (assembly GCF_027574615.1). NCBI lineage: Eukaryota > Metazoa > Chordata > Mammalia > Chiroptera > Vespertilionidae > Eptesicus > Eptesicus fuscus. The sequence goes on from NC_072481.1 coordinate 91,310,220, forward strand.
CAATTTTCTTTCATCTCTGACACTTCTATTATAGAGAAAGGGCAAATAGCAATATTAAAATATTTCCTCTAATTAATTCCCTTTTTTATTGTTTAAAGTATTACAAATAGTAGTACATATGTCTCCTTTTTTCCCCAATTGACCTTCCCCCAGCCTTCCCTACCCACCCCCCCACCCCCACAGCACATACCCTCACCCCCCTCCCAGTGTCTTGTGTCCATTGGTTATGCTTATATGCATACATAAAAGTCCTTTGGTTGATCTCTTACCTCCCCCCCACAACTAACCCCAGCCTTTCTGCTGTAGTTTGACAGTCTGTTTAATGCTTCTCTGCCTCTGTATCTATTTTTATTCATCAGTTTATAATGTTTTTTTATTATCCATAGATTGACACAAGCCATTATACTCAATTAATATTTGACAAAGGAGGCAAGACCATACAATGAAGTCAAAATAGTCTCTTCAATAAATGGTATTGGGAAAACTGGACAGATACTTGCAAAAAAAATGAAAGTAGACCACCAGCTTACACCTTACACAAAAATAAACTCAAAATGGATAAAGGACTTAAACTTAAGATGGGAAACCATAAAAATCTTAGAAGAAGCCATAGGCAGCAAAATAGCAGACATTTGTCGTAGCAATATATTTAATTAATTCCCTTTTAATATGCATGAATTTTGTGCACCGGGTCACTAGTATTATATATATGGCTGCAGTGTGTGGGATAGAGTTTACACATTTTCTAAAATTCTAGAATCTTCACATTAAAAGCAAATACTAGAATATGGCATGCCTTAAAATATTAAACTAGAAGTTCCACTTTTGAGTATATACTCAAAAGAATAGAAAGCAAAGGGTCAAATAATTACATACTAATGTTCATAGCAGTGTTATTTCCAATAGCCAAGAGGTGAAAACAACTCATGTGTCCATTACAGGATGAATGGAAACAAAATGTGATATAATACAATGAGATATTATTCAGCCTGGAAAAGGAAGGAAATTCTACAACATTAAGAATATTATGCTGAGTGAAATAAGTCTGACAGAAAAAGACAAATTACATGCATATGAGGTACCTGGAGCAGTCAAATTCATAGAAATTAGGATGCTAGTTGCCAGGGGGAAAAGGAAATAGGAAGTTAGTGTTTAATGGGAACAGAGCTTCAATTTGGGAAGATGAAAAAGTTCTGGAGATGGATGGTGGTGATAGTTGCACAACAATGTGAATCTACTTAATTCCATTGAACTATACACTTAAAATGGTTAATTTTATGTTATATGTATCTTATCACAAAAAAACAAAAATATTGTAATATTTATGTGCTAATATTTTAAATTTGGTATACAAAACAATGGTAATAAAGCATAGTTTGTGCTGGTTTGTAGACCTCTTACTGATATAAATGAAATCAATCACTGAAAAATTGATTAAAAATCAATTAAAGTGGGAATTATTAAAAATAATGTTTCTATATTATATTTTAACTCTATCAAAATGTACATTTATTCACTGATCTTTGGGTCTTTTTCTCTGTGTATAGGTTCACTGAGTGGAGTTTAGCATGGTGTCCCTTGCATAAACCACATGCAAGGCATGTCATTTACAAATTCTAGTTTCAGGGTTTTTAAGATGGAATGAAATCTTAGAGACAGTTGTGAATAAAAACAAATGCAGAATTCTTTTAGATTGTTATGGCTCTTCTTCATTCCCAGTTCTCTTATAATTGCACTAGAGGCCTGGTGCACGGAATTCATGCACGGGTGGGGTCCCTTAGCATGACCTGCGGAGATTGGGCCGAAACTGGCAGTCCAACGCCACCTGCCACTCCCTCTCATCTTAGCCCCACCACACCTGCTGCGGGCTTGCACCCAGTCAGTCCTGATCAGCAGAGGCTCGTGCTGCCACACAGCGGCACTCGCCAGCCATGAGCCCTGCATCTGGCACCTGTCCCAAGGGAGGTTGGGGAGGGGCATGGGATGTGATAGGCCCTCTGTGCAGGTGGTGGGATGCCCTTGCCTGCCTGGGATATGGGTCCATCCTGCTGATGTTCATGCTGGTTTTAGCTTTTATATCGTTTATTCCTTGTGGAGTGTCTAGGGAGGGGAAGCGGCTGAGGCCAACTTCCAGGAGGCCAGCGGCACTGTTGGGATCATGCTGGTGGCACTGGTCTGTTAGTGCCTGGCCCGTTCTCCAGAGATTGGACCTGTAGGACTACTAAGGGAGTGAGAGGCTGCCGCCTGGCTGGTGGACCACTGGGACAGCTCAGTCAGCTGAGCAGCACTCCCACTGTGGGAGCGCAGTGACCACCACGGGGCAGCTCCTGAGTTGAGCATCTTCCCCCTGGTGGTCAGTGCACATCATAGCGACCGGTCATTCAGTTGTTCGGTCGCTTAGGCTTATATATATATATAGATTGCCTCACATATACCATATCTCTTTATCTATATAACTATCTGCCTATGTAAATATTTTTAAATAACTAATCTTTATAAAGTTTTCCCAAAAGCATTCAATGCACTTTGTTATGGAAACAAAATAACAATGATAACCATCCTAAACAGGCTTGGGGACAAACACAATTCCCAGTGCGTAAACACAGAACTCAACGACAGGGAGCAGGCTCGGCAAAATGAGTGAAAAGATAAGCCGTACAGGGGAGAAGATGTTTGTGAAAATAAACTGACAAAGGGCTAGGATGTCAAATATACAAGAATTTAACCAAATCAGTAAGAAAAGGAAATAAGCCATTAGAAAAGGGGACTTAACAACTGGACAGGTGTAAATCCAAATGGCTAATCATAAAAAGAAGTTCAACTTTATTAGTAATCAGGGAAATGCAAATTAAAATCACAATGAACACGGTATATTCTTTGTTTATATCTTCCTCTATCTCTATTTTCAATGTCCTGTAGTTTTCTGAGTACAAGTCTTTTGCTTCCTTAGTTAAGTTTATTCCTAAGTATCTTAATTTTTTTTGTTGCAATGGTAAATGGGATTGTTTGTTTAGTTTCTCTTTCTGAGAATTCATTATTGGTATATAAAAATGCCATCAATTTCTAGGTGTTCGTTTTGTATCCTGCTACATTGCCAAATTCATTTACTAAGTCTAGTAGTTTTTTGGTGGAGTCTTTAGGCTTTTCTATGTAAAATATCATGCCATCTGTGAATAATGACAGTTTTACTTTCTCCTTTCCAATTTGAATGCCTTTTGTTTCTTCTCGTCTGATTGCTGTGTCTAGGACTTCCAGTACTCTGTCAAACAGGAGTGGTGAGAGTGGACATCCCTGTCTTGTCCCTGTTCTTAGGGGAAATGGTTTTAATTTTTGCCCATTGAGTATGATGTTGGCTGTAGTTTTGTCATATATGACCTTTATTATGTTGAGGTATGATCCTTCTATTCCCACTTTGCTGAGAGTTTTTATGAACAATGGATGTTGGATTTTGACAAATGCTTTTTCAAGGTCCATTGATAGGATCATCTGATTTTTGTCTTTCAAATTTTTAATGTGATGCATCACGTTTATTGGTTTACAAATATTGTACCAGCCTTGCATCCCTGGAATAAATCCCACTTGGTAATTGTGTATAAATAGAGAGATATAAACAAGTGGAAAAATATACTGTGTTCATGGATTGGGAGAATTAGCATCATTAAAATGTTCACACTACCCAAAGAAACGTATAGATTCAATGCAATCCCTATTAAAATACCAATGGCATATTTCATAGATCTATAACAAATACTCCAAAAATTTATAGGGAACCAAAAAAGGCCTCAAATAGCTGCAGTAATTTTGAGGAAGAAGAGCAAAGTTGGAGGAATCACAACACCAGATATCAAGTTACACTCCAAAGCCACTGTAATCAAAAGAGCCTGGTGCTGGCATAAGAACAAACATATAAGTCAATGGAACAGGACAGAGACTCTAGAAATTGACCCAAGCCATTAAGCTGAATTAATATTTGACAAAGAAGGCAAGAGCATACAATGGAGTCAAGAGAGTCTCTTCAATAAGTGGTGTTGGGAAAATTGGACAGATACATGCAAAGGAATAAAACTAGATCACCAACTTACACCATACACAAGAATAAACTGAAAATGGATAAAAGACTTAAATGTAAGTCATGAAACCATAAAAATCCTAGCAGAAACTATAAGCAGCAAAATCTCAGCTATCTCTTGTAACAATATGTTTACAGATACATCTCCCAGGGTAAAGGAAACTAAGGAGAAAATAAACAAATGAGGCTACATAAAAATAAAAAGCTTTGCACAGCAAAAGAAACCATCAACAAAACAAAAAGGAAGCTCACTGCATGGGAGAACATATTTGGCAATGATACATCTGATAAAGGGTTAATATCCAAAATATATAGGGAACTCATATAACTTAACAAAAGGAAGACAAACAATTCAATGAATAATTTGTCAAAGGACCTAAATGGACACTTTTCCAAAGGAGACATACAGTTGGTTAAGAGACATATGAAAAAATGCCCAAAGTCACTGATCATCAGAGAGATGCAAATTAAAATGACAATGAGGTATCACCTCACACCTGTCAGAATGGCTACCATCAACAAATCAACAAATGACAAGTGCTGGTGAGGATGTGAAGAAAAGGGAATACATTGCTGGTGGGAATGTAGACTGCTGCAGCCATTATGGAAAACAATATGGGTTTCCTCAAAAAATTAAATATGGAACTGCCATTTGACCCAGTGATCCCATTTCTAGGAATATATCCTAAGAAACCCGAAACACCAATCAGAAAGAAAATATGTACCCCTATGTTCATAGCAGTGCAATTTACAATAGCTAAGATCTGGAACAGCCCACCTGCCCATCAGTAGATGAGTAGATAAAAAAGCTGTGGCACAGCCCTAGCTGGTTTGACTCAGTGGATAGATCATTGCCTGTGGATTGAAGGGTCCTGGGTTCGATTCCAGTCAGGGGCACATGCCCAGGTTGAGGACTCGATCCCCATAGGGGGCATGCAGAAGGAAGCCCATCAATGATTCTCTCTCATCATTGATGTTTCTATCTCTCCCTCTCTCTTTTTCTCTGAAATCAATAAAAATACATTTTTTAAAAAACACTGTGGCACATTTATGCCATGGAATACTATGCGGCAGTAAAAAGAAGGATCTCTTACCCTTTGAGACAGCATGGAGGGACCTGGAGAGTATTATGCCAAGTGAAATAAGCCAGTCAGAGAAAGACAAGTATCACATGATCTCTCACTCATATGTGGAATCTAATGAACAAAATAAACTGAAGAACAAAATAGATCCAGAGATATAGAAGCATGGAACAGACTGAGGAATCTCAGAGGGAAGTCAGGGGAGGGTAGGTGGGTGGGAAGAGATCAACCAAAGAACTTGTATGTTTACAGTATATGCATAATCCATGGGCACAGACAATAGGGTGTAAAGGCCTGGGGTGGAGGAGGAGTAGTAAGGGCGGATAGAAGAGGTCAAAGGGGAACATATGTAATACTTTCAACAAGACTCAAAAGAACTGTTGGCCCAGAAAGAAACTCACTACAGACTAAAAATCCCACAATGAAATACCATTATTTAAGATAGGCAAAAACCAGAAATTCTGAAAATAGTATTGGGCAGCAAGCATTTGAAGCAGGTGGAAGTTGTATACGGCTGTTAGCTGTCTGGAAAGAGGCTTACATTACCTAGTATGACTGAAGATACACATACACTCTGGTCCAACAATCCAGTCTTAGGTGCATACCCAGAGAAACTTAAGCAAATGTGCAGCAACATACACTACCTAGAAAAATGTTCATGGCAGCCTTGTCTACCTCCGTTGCATTGGGAAACAATCCCAATAGTCACCACCTCTAGAACAGATACATATATTGGTCAGGCAATGAAATACTATTAACAATGAACATGCTCAGACTTATAGCTGCACAAAACAATATGAATAAATCTTCAGAACATAATATTGAGCAACAGAAGCAAGATAAAGAATACACAGTGATCACACTTATTTCAGGTTAAAAGGTAAAACAAAACTCTGATATTTTGTTTGGTGATATATATATAGGTGGCTATCTCTGGGGGTGTTAAGTGTTGAATGTTTATGTTTCCCCCCAAATTTATGTTGAAGCTCTACCCTTCAATGTGATAGTATTAAGAGGTGGGGTCTTTGAGAGGTGATTAGATTTTGGTGAGGTCATGAGGATAGAGCTCTATAATCCTACCTAATAATAGACAAATATGCAAATTGACCGTACCTTCACTATGCTCGCGATTGTCCAGGAGGCGCGGGGGGGTGGGACTTGGGGTGGTCGGGGTAGCCGATTGGGCCAGCAGGACACTGAGCTCGCGTCGCCAGCGGCGGCGGGAGCTCAGCGTCTGCGCCATGGCTGTGCTCTGGCACAGAAGCGGCCTCTGGGGCAGCGAGCTCACGTCCCACCAAGGACCATCAAAAGCGGGGAAGCTGGGTGCCTGTCCGCTCAGGCACCAGGCCTTTCAGAAGCCTCCACCACGCTGGAGGCTTCCGAAAGGCCTGGTGCACCAGCGGACAGGCACCCAGCTCCCCCGTGATCGAAAGCGAAAGCGTGTAGGGGACCCTACACGTGCATGATTCAATCATGCACTGGGCCTCTAGTAGGTTTTATAAGAAGAGACACCAGTGACCTTGCTCTGCCTTGTGAAGACACAGTGAAAAGGCAGCTGTCTGCCAGCCAGGAAAGAGGCTCTCATTAGAACTCAATCATGCTGGCACCCTAATCTCAGACTTTCGGTTTCCAGAACTGTGATAAATAAATGTGTGTTCTGTAAGCCACCCAATCTATGGTATTTTGCTCTAGCAGTCCCTATAGACTAATACAGGGAGGCTCGGGTATGTTTACAATTGAGAGGGACACAGGAAAGTTTCTGGTTACTGGCAATGAGCCCTCAAGGAGAGTTACAGAGTTCACTTTCTGATTATTCATTAAGCAATATGTGTATGTTTTATTTATGTAAATGTATGTACATTTCAATGCAATAATTCACACTAAAAATGAAAAAAGAAGAAATACGTGGTGTGCAAGCAAATAACCCTCTTGCTGCCCAGACTCACGAGCATTGTGGCAGGTTTTATGAGGGACGGGGGAGTGGTGGTTAATGTAGCAACACAGTTAAGTGAAGCTGAGGTGGAGGAGATGAGTAGAGCCTCTGAAAAAACATGGTAAAAATAAAATGCTGATATATTCAGGTTGAGAATAGAGGTACTGAGAAGTTATAATAACACTTTCTTTTCATTTTACATTATTTATCACCTAAATCACAATATGACAAATCTAATGCATTTTCCTCTTCTTGGTGACACTTCCATTGAGTTTCTTCTCTGGCCCAGTCTTTGTATTTGGGAGAAAATTGGTATTTTCTGGGTATTTGTAGATATAATTTGGGTAAAGGCAGAGAAAAATTGCATTCAGAAATAATCTTTACACAATATGTAAAGCATAACAAAAGGATGTAATCTCACAAATATCCACAAAACAGAAATGATCCCCTAGAAAAATGATCCCATAGAACCTGGCAAGCTCCTATAGAAACCTGTACTTCTTGCAATAGAGTTTGAAATTATAGGATGGAGGAACCCTGCAGTGGAGTGTGGGGCGGGGGGAGAAAGGGATGGTGAATAACCCTTGACTCTAATAACACATTTTTAATAACTCTATAGTAGCTTTGTTAAATCTCGGAGATGTTGACTCAGGAGTCTGATGACTGAGATTCTGTGAGAAGAGAAACTGCTGTCTCCTCCATTCCTTTCCCCCAGCATCCAAGCACAACTTGCTTTCATTTCATTTGTATTTAATGCGTGCTTGTTAAATTAGATTCTTGAAAGCATCCAAACGGCAGTCAAAAGCTTTAGGAGTTCAGAAGAATGAAACTATCTAAGGGATTATTTCTAACTGGGAAATGGGAGAAGACTTCATTACAGGAAAGGAAGCTGAGCTAGGCCTTGAAGAATAAACCAGGGTTGTGGATGAGATTGGATTTGAGAGAGAAGGTTGCAAAGGCACAGGTAACAAGGACAAAGCATATTTGGAGAATGGGTTATGTTTGTTTGGCTGAGTCTGTAGAAAATTAGAGGGAGAGAATTAAATTGAGGTGAAATTGAGGAGGTTTGTGCTAGAGCTGGAGGCAGTGCACTCCGTTTGCTTCACAGGCAATGAGGAAAATGAATACTTTTGAAACAGGTGCTTCTGGGGCAAAGGTCGCTGTAATGACCGGATTGGTTAAATGATTGGCTGGAGCCTAGGGAATGAGTTAGGGGGCTAGTACACGGTGGCCCTAGGCAGGAGAAGGACCAGACAGACAGGGCTGGTGGAGCAAATGAAAAGTAAGGAATAACTGATGCTCACAGAAAAAACACACACAAAGGTTTTAGCTACAGAACAAATTGAGGGATACAGGTGGGAACAGAGATAGCCAATGTTTTCCTGACCTAGTGACAAGGAGTCTGAAGATGTCATTAATGGAAAAAGAAGCTGGTGTGTGGGGGCAGATAATGAGCTATTTTTCACTGGCTGGGTTCGAGGTGCTACTGGGGCATTTATGTGGAAACATCGAACTGGAGCAACAGATTTAGGAGACAGGGCCAGGAAGTGAGCCCTGGATGTGGGTTGCAACAGAGGGAAGAATGTGGAGCAAGAAAACAAGATAGGATTTTTAAACAGAAGGAAAAAGAAGATATAATCCCAAATCAAAGGTTAATATACATTTTTGTCATTTTGTAGATAAAGAAATTAATTGGCTTTTAGCTCTTTCCACTCAACCCTGAAATTCCAATAGTCAGAGCAAATTATGCTTCAAGATTGGGCCAGTCTTGGGTTCTGTGAGGAAACCTATTATTTTGGTTTTAAGTGGTTCTAAAAAGTTTACTTGCTTGTTGAATAGGCCTCTGATATACCATTTGTCTTTGTTGCAGGTTGTAGCTAAAACCTGTAAAAAATGGGGGGGGAAATCATTGCGAACAATGAATGCCTATAACTCTACATGAGAAAAAAAGTCAGTCACTCTGTTAAGCATTTTGTAGGCATTATTTCATTTAATCTTTAATCCACTTGACCAGATATTAACATCTTTCCATCTAATAAAAAGAACTTATGCTCAGATCAAGTAGGCTCTCAAATCTAGTAGGTAGCAGTGGGATAGAGTTCAAACAAGTTAACCCCAAAGCCTTAGATTTTAACTACTACATTATTCTGAGAGAAAAAGAAAAAAAGCAGGAATGAGAGTATAGATCTAAGAAAGATGAAAGTGAGAGGACTTTCAAAAAGATTCGTTGAAAATGTTAATAACCAAAGATGTCTTGAACTGGCAGTCTCTAAGTTCATAAAACCAGTAGAAGGTCTTTATATCTGACAGTAAAGGAGAGTTTAGGGTCTCCTAGATCTAGTGATGCTTTGATCCAATCTCCCTACCTAAAGATATGCAAAAGCCATCTCTGAGAAAAAGGACTTAAGATATTTCAGAATCATAGTATCTAAAACAAATCCTTAGGAGAGTGATGTTAACACAGACAGAATGGATGTTTTCTACTATCATTCCCTGACCACACGCCCCCCCCCCCCCCCCCCCCCGCCCCACAACCCCGCCAACAGAACATTGGTTTTGAAATCACTTATGGATGAAAGTACCTTTGTGGGAGTCCAGGAGTCCAATGGAGAAGTTCCAGCACACTGTCGTATGGGGAAAAATCCAAGATTGGATGCAATGAAGACGTTAAAAGATAGTTTCACTTTACCTACAGGTGGCACATCTAGATGTAAGAGAGACCACTTTGACCTACATTTCTCCCTTGAGGGAAAGTGACAATGTGTGAGTGAGTACTCATCTTCCCCAGCTGTACAGTATGCTGCCCAAGAAGTTCACTTTTTTTCTGGTCCTACCCAGCATACTCAAGTGATTTGCACAGCTGAGGGGTTAAAAGAGGCTGGGATATAGCAACTAGGGCTCAGGACTCATAAAAAAGATTCTATTAACTACTTTGCAGTTCATCCTACTAAATGCTTCACAGACTCAATCAGGAAACCCACACACAAGCCACTGGGGACACCTTAATTGTGATCTTGGCCCATGAGCACTTAAAGTGTTCTGTGAACTTCAACCCCTTCCCCCCACATGGCCAGGCCCTGGCGCATGCTTCCATGGGTGGTGAATGCAATACTTTGCAGATGGCTGCAGAATTGGGAGAAAGCTTACAAATGAGCATTTTAGGGCACTACTCTAAGAAGAGAAACCCAGGAGGATCTCAACCCCTGGCCTGAGCTTGGGGATTGAAAGAAGGCACACAATCTTAAGAATTCCCCTCCAAGAGGAACAAAAAGTGTGAAGTGGGTGTATGCATAGAAAAGGTCTGAGAAAGCCTCAGAATTTCTGACTTGACAGACTTGGTGAAGGTATTTCTCTTCCAAATCAGTAAGTAAAGACTGGAGGAGGTGATAGCTTCTTCAAATGTAAGGACAGCAATGCAAGCCTTCAAGGACCATGAAAAATCAAAGAAACATGATACTGCCAAAGGAACATAATAGTTTTTCAGTAACCCACCCCAAAGAAATGGAGATCTATGGAACTCTCTGAGAAAGAATTAAAAATAACTGTTTAAGGAAACTCAATAAGCTAGAAGAGAACACAGACGACTCAATGAAATCAGAAAAGCAATACATAAGCAAAACAAGATGTTCAGCCCCAGCCAGTGTGGCTCAGTTGGTTGGGCATTATCCCATGAAACAAAAGGTGCTGTTTGATTCCTGGTTAGGGCGTATGCTCCAGGTTTGGGCTCCATTCCCAGTAGGGGGCATGCAGGAGGTAGCCAATCCATGTTTTGCTCTCACATCCATGTTTCTTTCTCTCACTCTCTCTTTAAAAATCAATAATAAAATCTTTTTTTTTTTTTAATACCCAAGAGGTTCAAAAGAAAGATAGAAATCATAACAAAGCCAGGAAGAAAATTTGGAATTTAAGAATACAGTGAATAAAATACACACACACACACACACACACACACACACACACACACACACGAGAGTACTAATATCAAATTTGACCAAGCAGAGGAAAGAATCTGTAAACTCAAATTCAGATAGTTTTAAATTACTCATAGAAGAGAAAGAATGAAAAAGAGTGAAAAAAGCCTATGTGATTTATGCAATATCATCAAGTGCAAGAATAGATGTATTATGAGAGCCCCAGAAAGAGGAGAAGGAACAAGAAGGGAAAGAGGAATAGAGGGGGCAAGGAAGGAGGGATGGATGGATGGATGGAGGGAGGGATCCAGGTTCATGAAACTCATAAGTTCCAAACAGATTCAATCGCAAAGGATTTCACTGAGACACATTATAATAAAACAAAAAATCAAAGACAAAAAATTTTTGAAATCAACAAGAGAAAAAAAAATTCATAGCATACAAAGGGACCCTCATAAGGCTATCAGTGGATTTCTCAGCTGAAAACTTGCAGGCCTGGAGTGAGTGAGATGACATATTCAAAGTGCTAAAAGAAAAATACCAACAAATAATAAAAAATTACCAACAAATAATACTTTACCTGACAAAGTTGTCCTTCAGAAATGAAGGTGATATAAAGACTCCCAAACAAACAATAGCTGAGAAAATTCATCAGCTCCAGACCTGAACTGCAAAAAATGCTAAAAGGAGTTTTTCAAGCAGAAATGAAAGGACACTAAAATGTAACATGGAAACATATAAAAATACATAATGATAAAAATAAGTGTATAGCTTGGCCGACATGGCTCAGTGTTTGATTCCCAGTCAGGGCACATGTCCAGATTGCAGGCTTGCTCCCCAGTAGGGGGCATGCAGGAGGCAGCCAATCAATGATTTTTCTCTCATCATTGATGTTTCTTTTTTTTTTTTAAATATATTTTATTGATTTTTTACAGAGAGGAAGAGAGAGGGATAGAGAGTCAGAAACATCGATGAGAGAGAAACATCGATCAGCTGCCTCTTGCACACCCCCTACTGGGGATGTGCCCGCAACCAAGGTACATGCCTTGACCGGAATCGAACCCGGGACCCTTGAGTCCGCAGGCCGACGCTCTATCCACTGAGCCAAACCGGTTTCGGCTCATCATTGATGTTTCTATATCTCTCTCCCTCTCCCTTCCTCTCTGAAATCAATAAAAATATATTTTTAAAAAAGTAAGTGTATAGTTAAATTCAGAACATTCTAATACTCTATTAGTGATGTATAAATCATTTAATTCTAGTATAAAGTTTAAAAGTATCAAAAAACCCACAAATATAGTAATTTGTTAATAGACATACAATATAAAAATATGTAAGTTGTGACATTAAAAACATAAAATGGGAGGTGAGTAAAAGGGTAGAGTTTTTGTATGCAATGAAAATTGTTATGTTAGCTTAAAATAGACTTATAACTATAAGACCTTGTGTGTAAGTCTCATGGCAATTGCAAAGCAAAAACCTACAGTAGATACACAAAAGATAAAGAGAGAGCAATCTAAGCATACCACTATGTTAAATCATCAAATCACAAAGGAAAACAGCAATGAGAAAATGAAAAGAATGAAGGAGCAGTCAGAAAACAATTAACAAGATGGCAATGGCAAGTCTTCACCTATTAATAATTACTTTAAATGTAAATGGATTAAATTCTCCAATCAAAATTCATAGAGTGGCTGAATGGATAAAAAACAAGACCCAACTATATGCTGCCTATGAGAGACTCATTTTAGCTTTAAGGAAACATTGAGGCTGAAGGTGAAGGGATGCAATAGACATTCCACCATGCAAATGAAAATCATCAACATTGAGCAGGGGTATAGTACTTCTATCAGACAAAATAGACTTTAAATAAAAAATTGTAACAAGAAATAAAACATCATTATATAATGAGCATCTAAATATATTAAGTAAATAATACATCTAAAGGGAGAAATAGACAACAATGCAATAATAGTAGGGGACTTCAATATCCCACTTTCAACAATAAATAGATCATCCAGACCAAAAAATCAATAAGGAAACATTGGACTTGAACCATACTTGAGATTCACTGTATCTAACAGAACATTCAGTCAAACAGTAGCAGAATACATATTCTTCTCAAGTGTGCATGGAATATTCTCTGGGATAGATAATATGTTAAGTCTCAAAACAAGTCTCAAATTTAAGAGACTGAAATCATATCAAGTATCTTTTCTGACCACAATGGTATGAAACTAGAAATCAATAATAAAAGAAAAGCTAAAACATTTCAGAAATAAAACACAGTGCTGAACAACCAATGGGTCAAAAATGAAATCAAAGGGGGAATAAAAAAATACATTAAAGCAAACAAAAATGGAAAACAATATACCAAAATTTAAGGATGCAGATAAAGCAGTTCTGAGAGGGTTTATAGAGACAAATCCTTACATTAAGAATAAACAAATATCTTAAATAAACAATGTTACATTATTCCTCAAGGAACGAGAGAAAGAAGAAAAACTAAGCCAAGAATTAGCAGAAGGAAGGAAATAACAAAGATCAGAGCAGAAAAATGTGAAATAATGCTGGAAAAATCAATAGAAAAGATCAGTGAAACTAAGAGCTGACTTTTTGAAAAGATAAACAAAATTGACAAAACTTTAGCTTGACTAATTAAGGAAAAAGTGGTAAGACAAATAAATAAAATTAGAAATGAAAGAGGAGATATTACAAGTGATACAACAGAAGTACAAAGAGGAAAAATTCCTTGAAACATGCAAACTTCCAAGACTGAATTGTGAAGAAGTAGAAAATTGGAACAGATCAAAAATGAGTTAGGAGATTGAATCAGTAATCAAAAATCTCCTAACAAGAAAAGGCCAAGGCCAAATGGCTTCACTGGTGAATTTTATCAAACATTTAAAAAATTAATTAACAATTCTTCTCAAAATGTTCCAAAAATTAGAGAAGATAGAATACTTCCAAACTCATTTTAAGAGGCCAGCATTACCTTGATACCAAAGCCAGACAAGGAAATTACAAGAAAATTACAAGCCAATACACATGATGAACATAGATGCAAAAATCCTCAACAAAATATTAACACTTAATTCAACAGCACATTAGAGTAATCATGCACTCTGATCAAGTGGAATTTATCCTTGGGATGCAAGAATAGTTTGACATACACAAGACAATAAATCTGATTCAATACATCAATAGAATGAAAGATAAAAATCATATGATCATCTGAATAGATGCAGGAAAATCACTTGACAAGAT